>NW_006288615.1:17599591-17627398 GCF_000327345.1 Myotis davidii
CATGGATAATTGAGACCATTATAAACTTTTGAACAATAATAGATACAGAGGCAGAGCTGCCTCAAACAGATTGTCAAACTGCAGCGGGAAGGCCGGGGAGGGTTGGGGGGCGGGAGGTAGGGGGGTAAGAGATCACCCAAAGGACTTGTATGCATGCATATAAGCATAACCAATAGACATAAGACACTGGGGGATAGGGGAGGCTAGGGGACTGTCTAGGGCGGTGGTGGGGGGTGGGGGAAATGGACACATACGTAATACCCTTTGTAATACTTTTAGCAATAAAAAAAAAAAAGATGTCAGGTGTAAAATCTTAAAAGCAAAGACTGGGAAGAATAATAAAAGTAAAACCTAAAGTTTTTAACATGACTGAAAAAGTTTAGCCATAAGTATTTAAGAATCATATCATCACACATTAATGTATCACAAGTAAGCATTTATTATACTGCTTAAGAAGGCAAGCAATTGCAGTGGTATTTCAGAAGCTGTATCTTTAATATATGCTCATAGACTCTAAACAGTATTTTAAAATATACAATCTCTCCAAAAGAAAATCTTCAACTAAAAATAAGATAGATAACTTTTAATGTAAGTAAAATGTTACAAGATTTTAAAATTATATTTTTCACAACACAATGTACAGAAATTTGCAAATTTCCTGTACAGAGCAGTATAATCTTTACTCTTGAGCAAGGCGTTCAATAACACGTCGGTAATCGTCCACAAGATCCTGAAAGCTTTCTTCCAGCTGTTCATGTTGCATGCTTATTTCTATTTGGTTCATCTGGTTTGTCAGTTCTTCTGGTCTGAGACATTTTCTCATTTTCGCAAGATCTCTCTGCTTTTTCTAAGCAACAAAAACAATTATTGGTTAGACTAAGGAAGCTGATATGTGTCTATATTCTTAAAATTTTATTTTTTAAATATATTTTATTGATTTCAGAGAGGAAGGGAGAGGGAGAGAGAGATAAAAATAGAAACATCAATAATGAGAGAATCACTGATCAACTGCCTCCTACACGCCACGCCGCCCACTGGGGATTGAGCCTACAACCCAGGCATATGCCCTGACTGGGAATCGAATCAATGACCTCTTGGTTCCTGGGTCAACATTTAACCACTGAGCCACCCCGGCTGGGCTATTCTTAGAATTTTAAATCTCCAATATTAAAAATAAGAGTGGGCCCTAACCAGTTTGGCTCAGTGGATAAAGCGTTGGCCTGCGGACTGAAGGGTCCTAGGGTCAATTCAGGTCAAGGGCATGTACTTTGGTTGTGGGGACATCCCCAGTAAGGGGTGTGCAGTAGGCAGCTGATCGATGTTTCTCTCTCATTGATGTTTCTAACTCTCTATTCCTCTCCCTTCCTCTCTGTAAAAAATCAATAAAATATATTTAAAAAAAATAAAATAGAGTGGTAGGAATATGCCCAAATTTGTCCCATACAATTTTCTTCTTAAGGAAACCTAAACATAAATTTGACCATGAATTACAATCCTTCTAAAAGGAGTTAACCAGAAGACCTGGAATTTGTGTTAGTTGATGATAAATATAGATATGTGACTAACAACACTCTCACCAAATCATAAAAAAAACAACACAATTGGTCAGTGTAGACACTCAAATATTTCTTTTTTATTAAATATATTTTTATTTATTTTCAGAGAGGAAGGTAGAGGGAGAGAGAGATAGAAACATCAATGATGAAAGAAAATCACTGATTGGCTGCCTCCTGCACACCCACTACTGGTGTATCCAGTATGCAACACGGGCATGTGCTCCTGACCGGAACTGAGCCTATGACCTTTCAGTCTGCAGACTGATGCTCTATCCACTGAGCCAAACCAGCTAGGGCTCAGATATTTCTTTAACCAATAAAATATATTAACTGAAGACAACTGAGATTAAGCACTATTATTATTCATATCACGATTTAATTCCAAGATGGTTTTTTCTTGACACTATGCTCATTTCTAAGTTCCCTTACCCAGCAATGTATTTATGGACCACATATCAATTTTAACATAAATTGTTGGAAGAGTTTCAGAACGATAAACCAAAATCTGTGACACTTACTCTCCCTCTTTTACTGAGAAGGAAACCACCATGCAGTAGGGATCTGGTAACAACTTTTAAGCAGGACAGTTTCAGAAAAATACTGTGTCAGTTATGCTGAGGATGGGACTAGAGGACCAAGTTAGCAGCTACTGAATGAATTCAAGCGAGAAATGATGAAAACTAGACCAAGTCAGCAGCAGCAGAAATAGAAGGGACATTAAATGGAGAATGACTCCAAGATTCCTGGATGGGTGGCAACATTGCAATACATGAAACACTACAATAAAGGCAACTTTCTTGCATTTTGGACCAAGTCTTCTAGATTACTATATCAATCCTCTTTTACTAGAGTATATAATAAAGAACTCACTTTACATAGAGATAAAAAAATTACACATATTAACTCATGTAATCTTAACAATTCTATGAGATAGGTACAAGTTTCTTCAATTGATAGATGAAGAAAAAAAGGGATACAGGGATTAAATGACTTACCATAGAGGTAGTAAGCTGAGAAGCCAGGATTCAGACCTAATGATCTGACTGGAAGTCTGTATTTTCAGTTCCTGTATCTGACTGCCTTTCAAATGACAATTACCACCCCCACTCCAAACAATATATTAAATCCATCATAAAAACAGAATGTCCCTTAAAGGGAACCTTAATAATTTTGGAATACTAGGCACCTATGTCATAATTACTGCTTTTGAAGAAAAGCTCAATATTAAGCTAAATTTATAATCACACACCTTTATAAAACAAGGTAACAACAATAAAGTTTGAAGATAAGCCTATAATGAAATAAGCTATCTGACAGTACAAAAAGATTAGGTTCATACTGGGTCTAAATTGGTGGAGCTAATTAAAGGAGGTTGCTACTATTATAATCAGAAAGAAAAAAATAACTTCCATAAGATGCCCTTCTAAAGCAGTACTTGAATGTGCACAAAGATTGCTGGGGACCTTGTTAAAATGCAGATTTTGATTCAGTAGGTCTGGAGTGGGGTGAGACTACATTTCTAACAAGCTCCAGATTATTTTAATGTTGCTGATTCACTAACCACACTTTCAATATTAGTTCTAGAGTACTGATGAAAATTCAAATTTATTTTCTAAGGCCAGAACAGGAAGTGTATTCCTTTAATCTTCAATAACATGGGTGACAAATGCTTTGTTTCAGCTGTAACTGATTTTTTTTCTGCCAAGAGGCATGACTGCATCATATAAAAGAGCCCTAACTCTAGGAAACAGTTCAGGAATCAAAAATATATTGTAGGCCCTAGCTGGTTTGGCTCAGTGGATAGAATGTGAGCCTGTGGACTGAGGGATCCTGGGTTTGATTCCGGTCAAGGGCACGTGCCTGGACTTGATCCTAGTAGGGGATATATAGGAGGCAGTCGATCAGTGATTCTCTATCATCATTGATGTTTCCAGCTCTCCCTCCCTCTTCCTTCCTCTCTGAAATCAATAAAAATATGTTTTTAAAAAAGTATTGTGGTATGTGATAGGAATATAAGCCCTTTTTCTAAATTGCAAACCAGTGGTACCATTTATTCAGTAATCCATTGCTTGAAGCTGCTTCCAATATATTAAATTCTTACATATAATAAAACTATCATATTACATTCTTAAATATTTCTAGGCTATCAGTTTTGCTCCAAATAATAGAATTAATCATGTGCCTGTAACATAATGTTTTAAATTATGCTGTTTTTAACTTTCTAAGAGAGCATACTTCCCGAATTTATCTACCCCTCCCTTACCATCTTCATTTTCTTCACTGTCAATTTTTTTCAGATGGATGTCAGAATTAATCTCTATTATAATTTTAATTGATATGGCAAGTCTATGACTTAAATTCAAGAATGCTAAGTACCAAGGAATAAAAAATAATAATTTCATGGAAAAAATATAAAACTATATATGTAAATTCCCCACAAACATATAAGGTATGGTTCAATTTAAAAAGTAACTAATTTGAGGTATTTTTATTAATCTTTAATATTCCTTAAACTATATATTCCACTTTATATATGTATTTTACAAGTTAATCTTTTTTTCAAATCCTCACCTGAGAATATGTTTATTGATTTTATTTTATCTTTTTTTAATATATTTTATTGATTTTACAGAGAGGAAGAGAGAGGGATAGAAAGTTAGAAACGTCGATGAGAAACATCGATCAGCTGCCTCCTACACACCCACTATTGGGAATGTGCCCGCAACCAAGTTACATGCCCTTGACCGGAATCGAACCTGGGACCCTTCAATCCACAGGCCAACACTCTCTCCACTAAACCAAACTGGTTAGGGCTGTTTATTGATTTTAGAACGAGGGGAAGTGGGGGGTGGCGGGGAGGAAGAAACATCAATGTGAGAGAGAATCACTGATTGGTTGCTTCCTGCACCACTCCACTTGGGATCAAACCTGCAACCTTTTGGTTTACGGGATGGCTGTCCTAGGAACTGAGCCACCCAGCCAAGGCACAAATTACTGATTTTAGAGAAAAAGGGAGAGGGAGGGAGTGATAGGAACATCAATGATGAGAGAGAATCATCAGCTGCCTCTGAGGATTAAGCCTGCAACCTGGGCACATGCCCTGACCGGGAAACGAATCCTGACCTCTTGGTTCATAGGTTGACGCTCAACCACTGAGCAACACTGGCTGGGCCTAATTAATCTTTTAAAGAATGTGTAAAATTAGAGCTTAAGCCCTGGCTGGTGTGGCTCAGTTGGTTGGAGTGTCCTCCCTCCCATACACCAGAAGGTGGTGGGTTTGATTCTTGGTCAGGGTACATACTTATGTTGCAGGTTCGATCCACAGTCAAGGGTGTGTGCAGAAGGCAACCCATTGATGTTTCGCTCACTCTCTGAGACCCTCCCTTCCTCTCTATAAGATCAATAATAACTATAAAAAAAAAAACTTTAAAAAAATCTGATTTGGGGAACACCGTTATCTAGCCAAGTGACATACATTGGGAGCACAAATGAAATACTGAAAGGTAGAACTCATTAAGATTGGAATAGAAATTCTATAGGCTTCACAATAATTTTTCTCTCTCCATAAACAAAAAATTCCTTCATGGTTTTGAGCCATTGAAAAAAGTATTTTGTTAATCCTCACAAGAGGGTATTTTTTCCATTGATTTTTAGAGAGAGTAGAAGGGAGGGGGTAGGAGGAGAGAAAGAAACATGTGAGAGAGGCACATCAATTGGTTGCCTCCCACATGTGCCCTGATCAGGGCCAGGGACGGAACCTGTAACCAAGGTACGTGCCCTTGACCAGGTATTGAACCCTTGACTCTTTGATGTGTGGGCTGATCCTCCAACCACTGAGCAACACCAGACAGGGCGTGTTGAAAAATTTTAATTAAACAAATTAATTAAATATGGAATTAATGTCAATTTATTTATGTTAACATTTGACTTGATTATGAATTCATTTCCAGAAAATAATCTACCCTTCTTGTCTAGTTTTCACGGGTTCTATGAGGTCTTACAAATAAAATCTCAAAAATGCCACCACCTCTAAAGGTTATTAACATCTATCTGCTGATCTAGCCTCTTTTGTGAAGTACAGAGATAAGGTTCTTTTGCAAGAATTTAAAAATAATAATGGTGTGGAAACATTTAAATTCCAAAGACTTCTCAAAAAAAATTTAAAGCTCTGGCTGGTGTGACTCAGTTGGATGAGTGTCATCCCATGCACCAAAAGATTGTGGTTCAATTCTGGTCAGGGCACATGCCCAGATTTCGGGTTTGATCCCCAGTCAGGGTACTTTCAAAAGGCAATCGATTAAAGTTTCTCTCTCACACTAATGTTTCTTTCTCTCTCTCTCTCTCTCTCTCCAAATAAAAACATATTTTAAAAAAATCTTTAAAAACATGCACACTGTATTGTGTTTAGTTCCTCACTATGGAGCTCTGCATTTCCATGTTACAGAACAGAAGCCTAATAAACAGATGCTATTGACAGTCACACAATTTGTAAAAGTAGAACTAGACCTCATTCCTGATTCCAAACCCAATGAGATAACACCCATTCTAAATTTTATGTTTGTAAACCAATTAGGAATTAAATATGCCTTTGAAACAATATAAGAGGTTTAATGCTAAGACCAAGCAGCTGCACCAATTTTAACTTTTTTGGGGAGGGGAGGGGGAGGAAACTGTTCAAATTTATCTTAACACCTGAAAATTACTTCTGTTCTAGAGATGGAGTTCCTTTTTGTGCTTTTAAAAAATGATTCTAGTTAATAGAGGTTATTTTTATCTCTTCTTGGCACCAATACAAATAAAGTATCAATGTTTAAAGAACTTTAAAAATAAGGTACAAGTAATTCTAACATCTATCCAAATAATTTCTTAGTGGGAGAGTGTTTTTAAGTTGATATGTAAACTTGATCCATTAAATAAAGGCAGACAGAATTGGTGGACTTTTCTATCAATCAATAAATAAATCTACCTCAGTAATAAGTTAGCAACAATCAAAATTATAATTTTTTTTTCATAAAATGTGTTAAAAATGTAAATTTTACACTCCAAACTTTCCCCATTAAGCAGCCATACATTTTAGAGACCTAAAAAATTTCTAAACTACATTCACTATTTGGCAATTTTACTTTATTCTTAAATTTAATTCTGTATTTGAGAATGCTGTGGTAACAAAACAAAGTACAAGAATATCAGCTTGAAATGACAAATTGGAGAAAATCATCTGCCTACATTCAAGAAGGAAATCTTATCAACTCCTCCCATGCCTATATGACATTTAACTCATTTCTTTTTTTCCCCCCTAAATATATTTTTATTGATTTCAGAGAGGAAGGGAAAGGGAGAGAGAAACATTAATGATGAGAATCATTGATCAGCTGCCTCCTGCACACCCCCATTGGGGATCAAGCCCACAACCCATCCGTGTGCCCTGATGGAGAATCAAACCATGACCTCCTAGTTCAGTGATGGCGAACCTTTTGAGCGTGGCGTGTCAACATTTTGAAAAACCCTAACTTAACTCTGGTGCCATGTCACATATAGAAATTTTTTGATATTTGCAACCATAGTAAAACAAAGACATATTTTGATATTTATTTTATATATTTAAATGCCATTTAACAAAGAAAAATTAACCAAAAAAACGAGTTCACGTGTCACCTCTGACACGCGTGTCATAGGTTCGCCATCACTGTCCTAGTTCATAAGTTGATGTTCAACCACTGAGCCACACCAGCCTGGCATTTGAACTCATTTATAGGCTTTCCCAATTTATAGTAGGTTTCCTAGCCTAAGCATTGTGGCCTTCGAACCAAAGAGGGGGAGTGGGACCCTCAAGCTTTCTTGGTTTTCTCAATGGGATAGAATACTGGATAACTAAATTTATTAAAAAGTATATTGTTATAAGTAGGGTTTGAACAAGTATCTGAAGAATTTGTAATTTGCCTCTGAGCTTTATTTCAAGAACGATGATAACCATTTTGGCTGTTAAGAATCTGAAGAGTTTAATAACCAGTTTTTGGTTGTCTTTCAGGCAGGTGAAGATGCTGGATAGATGAAGATACTGAATATAAAAAATTATTATCATTCTTTAGAGTAGGAAATAGTTGCTTTCGTGAACTACAGAAATTCCCATTATTTGGCCTAACTTTGTGAATATTATTTACACTAAAAATTCATCATCCCCCATTTGCTAGTCTGCCTATGTCACATAAATATTAAATGGGTATAACTGAATAAATTATTTTATGGTACTAAAAACAGTTTTGTCAGCTGGTGTGGCTCAGTGGATGAGCATCAATCTATGAACCAGAAGGGTCACGATTTGATTCCCGGTTAGGGCACATGCCTGGGTTGCTGGCTTGATCCCCAGTGAGGGGCATGCAGGAGGCAGCCGATCAATGATTCTCTCTCATCACTGATGTTTCTATCTTTCTCTACTTCTCCCTTCCTCTATGAAATCAATCCTATATAATAAAGAAGTAATATGCAAATTGACCCTCACACCCTCCCACAAGGTGGCCACCCCCATGTGGTCAAAGATGGCCACCACAAGATGGTCAGCAGGGGAGGGCAGTTGGGGGCGACCAGGCCAGTAGAGGAGGGCATTTGGGGGAGACCAGGGCAGCCGGGGAGGCCAGCTGGGGATGACCAGGCCTGCAGGGGAGGACAGTGGGGGGCGACCAGGCTGGCAGGGAGGGCAGTTGGGGGCGATAGGGCCGGCAGGGGAGCAGTTAGGTGTTTATCAGGCTGGCAGGGGAGTGGTTAGGAGGTGATCAGGCTGGCAGGCAGAAGTGGTTAGGGGGTGATCAGGATGGCAGGCAGGCAAGCGGTTGGGAGCCAGCAGTCCCAGATTGTGAGAGGGATCCCAGATTGGAGAGGGTGCAGGCAGGGCTGAAGGACACCCCCTCCCCCCAGTGTACAAATTTCATGCACCGGGCCTCTAGTAAAAATATATTTTAAAAAATGATACTAAGAGTTGCAAGTCCAGCTATGGTAAAATATAAATAGCAACAAAGGCCATATTTAGGAGCAAAGGCAAACAGAATGTACATGGCAAATGGGAAGACAGACTTAGAAAAAAACCAAAGACAATTTGTTAGGGAAGAATCTGGACATTTAGATTTTTAAAAATTGTATACAAATGAAACAACAAAAACCACAGGTAGACTATTCTTAGGGTTAATTTTTAAGTGCATGAAAGATATTTGTAGCTTACATTGGAAAATTATGACAGTGAGAATTCTTATAACTAACTGGAAGAATATTTTCACTTTTGTAAAAGTTAATTTAGCAAAATGATTTGGAATTTCCCACACATTGGCATTTCCTAAACTTTCTTCTCCATTTTAAATAGGGACAAAAATATAATGTTTAAGACTCTTGAAAGTCCTACCTTATATGGGCTAATTAGTCTTCTTTTAATATCCAATCTATAACTTCTGTATTGTTCGGCATCACTCATGTCAGTTACCAGTAGGCGAAGAATTTCATAAACCCGTCTAGCATGTTTCTAATAAATGAAACAAAAAAAATTATATACATTTTTAAAATTACAAAGTGACACTTTCTCAAAAGAACATAGGGTATACTGAATACATGCCATAGTCCAGAAACTATGCTAGGTACCAGATGAAAAGCAATAAAAGACAGTCTCTGCCCTCAAGGAGCTACTTAGCAGTCTAGTGGGTATCACAAGTGATAGAAATATGCATAAAGTATTATCGTAGCATAACCTGGGAATGAGAGAAATGTTAGAAGAGGATTCCTGGGAGAATCCTGAGCTGAATCTTAAAGGGAAGAGAGCATACCATTCCAGAAAGAAGTGAGGGCATTGTGTATGTGTATGTGTGAGTATGCACACACATGAAGAACAGAGGAGCTTGATAATGCTGGAGCACAAAATGAAAAGCAAGGTGCAGAAGTAGAGTGAAGTTGGAGCAAGAGCACAGAGCCTTATATACTGCATTAAAGAGTTGGGCTTTTGCCGAAACCGGTTTGGCTCAGTGGATAGAGCGTCAGCCTGCGGACTGAGGGGTCCCAGGTTCGATTCCGGTCAAGGGCATGTACCTGGGTTGCGGGCACATCCCCAGTGGGAGATGTGCAGGAGGCAGCTGATCGATGTTTCTCTCATCATCGATGTTTCTAACTCTCTATCTCTCTCTCTTCCTCTCTGTGAAAAATCAATAAAACATAAAAAAAAGAGTTGGGCTTTTTATCTAGTAAGTGACAGAAATGAGGAAGTGAGCAAGGTATGCAAATTTGTTAAGTAAAGCATTCTCTCAGCTACACAGAAATGGTAGCAAAAAGAAAGAAAGGCAGACTAATTAGGAAGCTGAGTTTTAAGTCAGGGAGGAAAAATGATAAGGGTATGAACTGAGATTGTACAAGTAAGAATACAATGGGAACAAGGATTCTAGAAATACAGAAGAGGAAAGATTGGCTGTGGAGCAGGATGTGGAATGACAGTGAATTTTCAGTCTAGAAAGATTCAGGAGGCAGAACAACATAAATCTGAAGAAAATTCTAGTCTAAGGGTAAGGATTTAAGCAATATTGGTATATAGGCAAGAGTTAAAACTGTAAGCCTGGTTAAGATCTCCTAGGAAAAGCATATACATAAGAGGGGAGAGGTCGGAACCCTAGAGCAGAGGACAGAGAAAAACAGTCAAAGAAATATTAGAATTAGGAAGTTTTGGTATCACCGAAGCCAAAGAAGTAGCCCACAGTTTTTCTTTGTACTGTTTCACTTACATATTTATTGGGGATGGGGGAGCAGTCAAATATAGGTAGGTTAGGAAGATGATATTTGAACTTTCTTGGAAGGGACACCTGAGCTGAGCCTGAAAAATGAGTACTATCTGGCCAGGCAAAGATGGAGAAACAGGAGAAGGGGTTATCAAGAGCAAAGGGAATAGCACTCATAAGTAAAGGAACATAATCAGAAAGATGCAGCAAAGCTGAGTAATGGCAAGAGATTCAGTAAAGCCAGAGCATGTAGGAAAGTGGTAGGAAGTTGAGGTAACAAGGTAGGTAGGGTCATGATTATGATGGGCTCTGTGTGCTATACTAAAGAATTTTAATTTCTTTAAGAAAAAAAAAAAGCATGGAGATTCCAACATGGTGCTGGCAGGACTGGAGTGAGGGAGTGTGTGAAGGAGAGGGAAGTGTGTGTGTGTTGTGTGTGTGTGTGTGTGTGTGTGTGTGTGATAGGGCCAGCTGGTTTGGGCTCTCTTGGCCAAAGAGCCCCTCTGGCTTGGAAACTACACCATCTTAAAGGATTTACAAGGTCCTCCTTGGGAAGAGGCTGCGGGGAGTGGCAATGATTAGGCACCCAGCCTTGCCACCAACCAGACTAGCCATAGCCGGCCCTGAACCCACAGGCACCCACACACATGCACCGCACCCCAAGGACAAAGCCCAGAACCTGCATGCACCCACAGCAGACAGCACCCGGACCGCGCACCTAAGTGAACACAGCTAAGGAACTCTGAGCACCTGCAACTGACATCTGTGGGACCAGCTCCATGTGGGAAAGGGACAATCAAGGCATGAGACTACTCAAGGCAAACCCAGTCTCTGCGCTAAGGAGTCCCCGCCCGCTGAACTACTAGGGGCTTCAACCCTTCAAACCTTCAACCTCAATTAGGTTTCCCAGAGCCAGAAAGGGACAGTGACTCACATAGACCTGTACCAGCAAAGCTCCCAGGAGGCCCAGGATAAACACACCAAGGGACCAGATTCAACAACATCAGAGCAAAATCCAGTGAGCTCCACAAATAGCAGACCCAAAGGTTTTTGAATGTGTGTGGTTTTGATTTTTGGTGTGTGTTGTGTTGTGTTGTGTGTGTGTGTGTGTGTGTGTGTAGACTATTTTTTTGTATTGTTTTTTTCTTTTTTCTTGCATATCTCCAATTTTTTTCCCTTTGATTCTATTCTACTTTTGTCTGTTCTTATTGTTGTTAATTTTTCTTATTTTTTCTGTTTTACTTTTCCTATCTATATCTTAACATAGCCATTATTACTATGTTTTAGATTATTATTATTTCATTTATTTTGTTTCCTTTTCTTTTTTCCTCCTATATTACTTCTTTTAGCTTCCTCCTTGCTTCATATAACCATTTTTTCATCATCTTCTTTCTCCCTTTTTCTTTTCCCCTTTAAGTCTTTGATAGTGTGTTTTAGTATTCTTCTTCTTCTTCTTTTTGTTTTTTTTGCTTTTCCTTTTTTCTTCTTAGTCTTTCCTGTTGTTATTGCACCGAGTAGCTTGATTTATGTGGTATTTTTGGTTTGGTCGTGTTGTGTCTTATTCTGTTCTGTCAGCACCTGTATAACAGCTGGCATGACAATGTTGGGATTGAACCTTACTGGCAGCAAGTCAAGGGGAGATCCCTCCCACAAACAGGACAACAACAATCAAGTCCCAATGACAATAGGAGAACCCAAATAATGCACACAGGGGCATTCCTAGAGCATCCAGCTTAGGTGAACAAAGAGACTGCACCACTGGACCTCTTAAGACACTTTCTACATAAGGCCATTCCACAAAGAGTGGGAGGTAATAACAATTCTATCTAATATATAGAAGCAAATACAAATAGACAGCTAAAATGGGGAGACAAAGAAACACCCCCCAAATGAAAGAAATCTCCAGAAAAAGAACTAAATGAAATGGAGGCAAGCAACCTACCAGCCATAGAGTTCAAAGTAATGGTTATAAAGGTGCTTAAGAAGCTTAGTGCAAATTACAAGGCACTCAGTGGGAGCTATAGCAGCATGAAAAATGAAATAGAAAGCATTAACCAGAACCAGACAGAAATGAAGAATAACATATCTGACATCAAGAACACATAGGAAGAAATTAAAAGTAGACTGGATGAAGTAGAGGATCGAATCAGCGATCTAGAAGACAAGTTAGAAATAAATACCCAATTAGAGCAAAAAATAGAAAAATAATTAAAAAGCAGGAAGATAACTTAAGGGAGTTCTGGGAAAACATGGAATGTAACAACATCTGCCTTACAGGCATACCAGAAGGTGAGAAAGGAACAGAAAACCTATTTAAAGAAATAATGACAGAAAACTTCCCCAACCCGATAAAGGAAAATGTCACACAAGTACAGGAGGCACAGAGAGTCCCAATCAAGATGAACTCAAAGAGATCCACACCTAGGTACATCATAATTAAAATGGCAAACATTAAAGACAAAGAATCTTAAAGGCAGCAATAGAGAGATGGAAAATTTCCTACAAAGGATTACCATTAGAATGTCAGCTGACTTCTCAATAGAAAACACTTTAGGCCAGAAGGGAGTGGCATGAAGTATTCAAAGTAATGAAAAGCAAGGGCCTAAATCCAAGCCTACTGTAACCATCAAGGCTATCATTTAAAATTGAAGATGAAATAAAAAGCTTTCCAGACACAAAAAGGTTAAAGGAGTACATTAACACCAAACCAGCAATGCAAGAAATGTTAAAGGGACTGCTTTAGGAAGAAGAAAAGGAAAGAGAATCATAGGCACAAAGAAAATAAAAATGGCAATAAATACCTACCAACAATAACCTTAAATGTAAATATATTACTAGTAAATGCTCCAGTCAAAAGACATAGGATGACTGAATCGATAAGAAAACATGATCCATATATATGTTGTCTACAAGAGACCCACCTCAAAACAAAAGATACTACTAGTTCAGATGGATCTAACTGATATTTAAAGAACATTTTACCCCACACCAACAGAATATACATTCTTCTCAAGAGCACATGGAACATTCTCAAAGATAGACCACATGTTAGGGCACAAAATAAGTCTATACAAATTCCAGAAGATTGATATAAAACCAAGCATCTTCTCGGATCACAATGGCATGAAGTTAGAAATCAACTACAATGAAAAAACTAAAAAACACTCAAATACTTGGAGGCTAAACAGAATGTTATTAAACAATGAATGGGTTACCAATGAGATCAAGCAGGACATTAAAAACTTCCTAGAAACAAGTGAAAATGAACACACAACCACTTAAAACCTATGGGACATGGTGAAAGCAGTCCTGAGAGGGAAGTTCATAGGATTACAGTCCTACCTCAAGTAACAGGAAAAAGCAATGATAAACTATTGAACCCTACAACTAAATGAATTAGAAAGAGAACAACAAGAAAAGCCCAGAGGAAGTAGAAGGAAGGGAATAATAAACATCAGAGCAGAAATAAATGACACAGAGACTTAAAAAACAGTACAAAAGATCAATAAATCCAAGAGCTGGTTCTTGGAAAAGATAAACAAGATTGATGAACCCCCAGCCAGACTCATCAAGAAACAAAGAGAAAGGACCTATATAAATAAAATCAGAAATGAAAGAGGCAATATAACAACAGACCCAATGGGGACTGAGCCCATATCCCGGGCATGTGCCCTGACTGAGAATCGAACTGTGACCTCCTGGTTATAGGTTGATACTCAACTACTGAGCTATGCTGGTCAGGCATAAAACACTGTATCTGAAAGCCAGAAGCCATTATCATGTGTTAATGCAGGAGAAGATGGAAAGTTTCAGGTCAAATTCAGTTGTTTGGGTCAGTGATTAGGAAACTTTTGGTATAGTTTTGGAGCTCAGGAAGAAAATATGGACTGAGGATTTAGATGAGATCTCTCAGGAAGAATAAACAGAATGAAAAGAAATGAGGATTAAATAAAGGATTTTTGGAAATAATATTAGGGAGGATACAGAAGAATAGAAGCCACTGAAAGGATGTCAAAAAAGATGATCATGGAGTTCGGGGGTTATCTGGTGCTACTGGAGCTGCTGCCACAACTTCCATGTTTGATCCTTTGCAATGTCAGGCTTTGACAACTTAAACAAGGATTTCTACTAGAGAAGTTACAGCATCAATGACCAATCACAGCAGTCCTATGATTGTGGAGGAAGTGGAGGACCCCATAGCAAACAGTATGCTGGCTATGACTATTCCCGGCAAGGCTGATTTGTCCCTCCAGACAAACATGCAGCCACAACAGCCGTACACAGGGCAGGTTTCCAGCCAACTCAAGCATGTACTCCACTACACCTCAGCCATTCGATGGAAACACTTGGAGAATGAGCCGCCTTTATTAAAAGAATTAGGTATCAATTTTGACCACATCTGGCAAAAAATACTTAACGTATTACATCCATTAAAAGTAGCAGATGGCCCTGGCTAGTTAGCTCAGTTGGTTAGAGCATCATCTAATACCCAAAGGTTGCAGTTTGATCCCTGGTCAGGGCACCTACAAGAATCAACCAATGAATGCATAAATAAGTGGGACAACAGCCCTGGCCGGTTTGGCTCAGTGGATAGAGCATCAGTCTGTGGCCTGAGGTCCTGGGTTCGATTCTGGTAAGGGGCACATACCCGGGCTGCAGGCTTGATCCCCAGTGGGGGGTGTGCAGAAGGCAGCTGATCAATGATTCTCTCATCATTGATGTTTCTATCTCTCTCTCTCTCCCTCTCTGAAATAAAAAAAGTTTAAAAAAATAAATAATTAGAACAACAAATTGATGTTTCTCTCTCTCTCTAAAATCAATTTTTTTAAAAAGTAGGCGATAGCAACATCATGAATGAGACTGATCTGGTAGGACCCATGGTTTTTTTGCCTTGCCTTTGGAGTTACACTGTTACTTGGCTGGCAAAATCTGGTTTGGCAATGTATATGGAATCAATGTAATTGGATGTCTAGGAATGTTTTACTTATTAAACGTAAGGAGTATGACAGGTGTTTATTTGGTTGTGCAGCAAGTGTCTTGGATATTGTCTTCTTTCCATGATCCACTTTCCAACTTTGCAGTGGTATTTTCTTTGCAAGAATGGCAGGAATCATTCTTGCTGCTGGAATTATTGGGTAGTGTCATTTTTCTGTAAAATTTTCCAAAATTTTAATTTCGGTATTAGCCAAGGAAGGATAGCAACTTCTAGTAGCATATCCTTGTGCTTTGTTAGATGGAGTATGCCTTAATTTCCGTTTTTGAACTGAATTTATCTGGGATGTGGACATTAGGCCAAACATACAAAAAGGACTTTGAACTCTTAAATTGAACTAGCAAACTGCTACAGTGCAACTCTCATGAAGACCTAATGTTTGACTATTGGAGCAATAGAAGGAAACATGTATCTTTTGCTCATTTTTATAGAACTTTCTAATGCTATATTAGATATACCTGCAGTATGATTAGCTTTAAGTGTTTGTGCTTATACAAATAAGAAGTGCTATTCTTTCCTGTTCCTGCATCCTTTGAAAAACAACTTTTTTTCCTTATGTTTTTTATAGATTTTCATCAGCTGTGCAAAATTAACCACAAACCTGATAAATCTTTCCTATAAACAACCAGTCATAGTAAAGAAGATGCAGACTTATTGCAGAAATATCTTCCCAAGGAATTAGAAAAGAAAAATCACCTGTATTTTCAAGTCAGACGTACTTCAAGCAAAAAAATGATCCCAATGCAGTTTATGAGTTTGCACTTCAAAAATCTGATATTCCTTAAAATTATCTCACAGAATTTTTGCTAAAATTCAATGATGCAGAAAGAAGTTCACAGTCTGCCCTATTGTAGATGTGAAATGGGAACATCTTAGCTCAGTGGATAGAGCATCAGTCTGTGGACTGAGGTCCTGGGTTCGATTCTGGTCAGGGGCACATGACCGAGTTTAGATATTAGCATTAACTAAACCATAGTGACCTAGACTGGCCATATTAATACTTGTAGTTGGATCTCCATGTTTCCCAGGAAAAAGACAATCACTAACTTTTTGTGAAAAAATATTTAAAATGTCACAGTTCCAGTATTGCAGTTATCAATGTAAAGTGCATTTGATATTTATTAATTAAAATTTCCCAATTAGAAAAAAAGATGATCACAATGGTAAGTGGAAAACCAGGAACTGTAGTGCCTTAGAAGCCAAAGGAGGGTAGGTCGATAGCATCAAATGCTAGTCCTTATTATTAGAATACCCTTCGTTCCACATACTTTTATAATCCAAATCCTACCTGTTCTTTAAGGCTTAGATCAAATGCAAACCCAAAACACTCTGATTCCCTTGCTTACATAAATAATAAAAGATTCTCTCAACTTCCATGTTATTTTTTCTGTACCTATCTTAAGATATTTATTACTTTATTTTTAAAATATATTCTTATTGATTACAGAGAGGAAGGAAGAGGGAGAGAGAGAAAAATCAGTGAAGAGAGAGAATCATTGTTCAGCTGCCTCCTGCATTCCCCATGCTGGGGATCAAGCCTGCAACCCAGGCCAACCCAGGCATATGCCCCGATGGGAAATTGAACTGTGAACTCCTGGTTCATAGGGACACTCAATCACTAAGCCGTGCGGGCCAGGCTTTACTACTTTAAAACTCAAGTAAATATAAAGAGAAAGTTAAGTGTTTTATTTCAACCCCTTCTCCCTGCCAATACTATTTCCAGGGTTATTAAGTACTTCACCAGTTTAGATAAACACTTTCTTAAAAAGCAAAAAAAGATCCTAATATTCACCTTTATCTGCTTGTTACACTTAATATAGCCATTAAATAAATTATCTTCCCACTTCATTAATGAGGAAATTGAGGCACAGGAGGTAAACTAAATTGCCCTAAGTCACAGACCAAGTGGTGGAGCCAGATTTGAACCCAGGCAATCTGGCTTCAGAGCCTGTATAACAACTGTTACTTCCCACACATGTATTCTTCATGTATTTGCAATATTTAGGTTATATACTTAAATACCTTATTTACTTTGAACTTTTGTTGTGCCTCTATTGCCATATCTTCATTGAATCCTTGCATTAACTTTTCCCGAGAAAAACAGGGCAAATCTTGACAAAGCTTCACAAGTACAAAGTCTCTTAAGTTCACATAGCTTTCAGATGGATCTTCCGCTAAAGAAATAAAGCAAAATAACTTTTCCTTTACTCGACATAATGTCTTTATCATTTAAATCTCAATATACATGCTAGTCTAGAAAGGCAAATTTTCTTAAAACAATTATACATATACAAAAGTTACAACGTGCAGGGATTATTCATTATAAATCAAATAATATTATTTTTGCCAAATAAAATTATAGGTGCAATTGTTTTGCAAAGACATATTTATTTGTGAAATTAGAGCTATTCTTCAAATTTAAACTTTAAAAATATATATTTTAATTGACTATGCATCTTAGTTTTATTTTCAATTAAAATAGCTGTTTAGCCAAAACCGGTTTAGCTCAGTGGATAGAGCGTCGGCCTGCGGACTGAAAGGTCCCAGGTTCGATTCCGGTCAAGGGCATGTACCTGGGTTGCAGGCACATCCCCAGTGGGGGATGTGCAGGAGGCAGCTGGTCGATGTTTCTCTCTCATCTATGTTTCTAACTCTCTATCTCTCTCCCTTTCTCTCTGTAAAAAATCAATAAAATATATTAAAAAAAAAAAATAGCTGTTTAAACAAGAGATTAAGGTTTGGATAATCAATCCAAACGCAAATATTTTCTAATATCTAAGGGTTCCAAAGCTCAACTTACATAACTTCCTTACTTTAATCCAATAATCTTTATAGTTTGCAATATTTCTTTCACTTAATTAAAAAAATTCTTCCTTTATAAAAGCATATCTTTTTTATTTAGAGAGTAAAATCAGACTATGATATCGATCCTTTCTTCACTGCATCTGAGTAGCATAAATCTTCCTTTATGTTTGTGTATGTTATCTACATTAGACTAAGTAGCAGACAAGGAAAACATCAAAACATGATGGATAAAAAGAATACTGCACAATCAGAGAACATGAGCTTGAGGACTACTCTGTCATTTACATGGACAAGTCACCTTAATTCTCTAAGTCTTCATTTTCCGATTAGTAGAGGCTTAAAAACAAAGAATGTTAAAATCTGAGCTAATTCATGGATCACAAGACTTAATATTGTTACAGTATCAATAATACTCTACAAATTATTCACTGCAACCCCTATCAAAATCCTTTTTGTTTCAGAAATTAACAAACTCATTCTAAAATTCATATGGATATGCAAAGAACCCAGAAGAGACAATACATATTTGAAAAAGAACAAAAGTTAGAGGACTCACATTTCTTAATTTCATAACTTACTACAAAGCTACAGTAATCAAACACAGGATAGATATATAGATCAAGGAATTGAATTGAAAATTAAAAATAAACCCATATATTTACGGTCCATTTTGAGAAGTACAGACAATACAATGAGGGAAAGAACAGTCTTTTAACAAATGATACTCAGACAAAGGGATCGCCAGAAACCAAAGAATGAAGTTGGACCCCCTTTCCTCACACCACACAAAAATGAACTCAATATGGATTATAGACCTAAATGTAGGAGATAAAGCTATAAAACTCTTAGATGAAAAAAGGAGTAAATCTTCACGACTTTTGGGTTAGGCAATGGTTTCTTAGATAACAGAACCAAAACACAAGCAACAAAAGAATAGATAAATTAGGCTATATAAACATTTAAAACTCTTGTGCTTCAAATGATATCATTAAGAAAATGAAGAAACAACCCCACAAGGGTAAAAAATATTTACAAATCATATGTATGAGACCTGTATTTAGATTTCTTAAAAAATGTTTATAATTCAGTAAGAAAAAGACAACCCAATTTTAAAAATGGGCAAAGGAAGTATACACACATTTCTCAAGAAGATATACAAATGGACAATAAGCACATGAAAAGATGCTTAACATCACTAGTCACAAGGAAATCAAAATCAAAGGAAATACCATTTCATGTCCACTAGAATGACTAGCATAAAAAAGACAGTAACAAATATTGATGGTGTGGAGAAACTGCAACCCTCATACACTCCTTGTGGAAATGTAAAATGGTACAGCCACTGTGAAAAACAGTGTGACTGGTTCCTCAAAAGATGAAACACAGTAACCATACTCTCCATAATTTCTGCTCCTAGGTATGTACCCAAGGGATATAAAAACATTTCCACTGTCAAATGCAACTCTCTTCATAATTCTTGAAGAAACAAATCATTGATTCTATTTATAAAGTTACACAATTGAGAAATATTCAAATGTGCAATATATCTTAAGATACTGATATTGTCAAAATGAAGATGGCTCAAGATATAAAGAATCAACTAGTATTTTACTTTAAAATTAAGTGCTAAAAAAGAAAGGTGGCAATTACACCACAGACAGCTATGTACCCTGTAACACAGGCCATAGATGGTAAGTTTTAATTATCACTCTATCTGGCTCTATGTCAAGTAAGCAAAAGGCCATCTCAATATAAAGAATATCCTGAATTGCAAAAGGAGATTCAAAGCCTGCAAAAAACTCACAAAGTTAAGAAAAAACAAAAACCCCACACACAAAATAATGAAGAAACAGGCAACTTAAATGACTTAGAGGAAAAAATTCCAGTTTTTAAAAGGACTGGGTATGGAATCCAGAACTATCTTAGTGAGAACAGCTGACAAGGCATTTTTAGTATTTATAACGCTGAGAAATGTTAACACTGAAAATAAAGGCTGATACCCCAGTTTTCAAATTCAGAAGTCCTTTAGCATGTTTAGCCTATTCTCTTAACAGACTTCAGTTTGCAAAGAATAAAGGCTACCATTATTGATGACTCTTCACTGAAATTTAAGAAATAAAATTCTTTATCTGCTAATTGGTGCTAAGTATCAAGGACTTTATTGGTTGAAACAGACAGAAGAAAGTGGTTAAGAGGCTTCACAGAAACAACGCCTGCTGACACATTACCCACTAGAGAAGACAAAGACTACTTATGTGAACTCCAGATTAATATCACCACAAAAAAAAGTCCCTTCATGTAGCACCTAGTCCAAACTCTGTAAGTAAACAGAAGCTAAACAATTTTCAGCTTAGCTAAAAAGAAGTATCATTTGTATTATGTTTCTATAGTTTACAAGTCACTAAGTTAGTGAAGGTGTAACAAAACTTTTGATATTAATTAACTTTAGTAATGACAGCTTTATTGTCCAAGCTTCTAAACCATTTCACAGTAGGAAAGTCACATGAAAACATAATTCAACTCTATAAACATGGAACTCCCTTTAAAAAACATGCTTTCCCTCCAATTTATTAATCTACAGGATCAATTCAAAAATCTGTTTTGGGGTAACTTTAACCCCTAGAGTGCCGGGGAGCGCAATCGCGCTCCTCCTGTCTTTTCGCCAAAAGTGCCAGGAGCACTATCAAAGCTTCGAAATGGCGTCCAGTTCTAAGTCTGCTTTTATTAGTGATGATGATATTGCTAAATATGTCAACGTAGTAAAGGTTTCCTTAAGTTTTTGAATATGTAACTTCATTTGCTTGCGATTCATAATTTTTTTCCTAAACTGCTGTAAAATCAGCAAAAATGCCTTGACAATTTTAGCATAGTTCCTAGGATATTGGTTGGCACTCAAAGGGTTAATTTTATTTAGCGTGGGCAAGCAAAACCACTGTATTACATGAAAAAGGAAGACACTAATAATCTGCCTACTAGCCTATTTATATATTTTAGTCCCACATTCAGTGTATTTTTTTGATGTCATTAAACAAATTGACAAAATTCCAAAATAGCATTTTTAAAAAGTTTATTTTTTTGTGCATGTTAAGTGTTAATAGTTTTAAAAACAAAGATGTATTAAAACTCTTATAGAATTAATAACTTGTAATATCTAATTTTGATGTGAATATCTGACACAGTAGTTTTCTTGGGGCAGGGGGGGAGGTAACTTTCAGTTCAATCAGCAACTTTATGAGTAACAAATCTGCAACAGTGTTACTCAAGAATGAAATAATGACAATATAAATGTTCCTTGGGCCACTTGGTTCTTTCATAGTTCACATTTACATACTATCTATCATCTGTAACTCTGTCTAATGATGACTTTTCCATGAAAGAGTCTCTTTTCCTCTTCATAATACCATTTCTATGGCTAATTCACACTAACAGATGTTTTCAAAACAAATAGGCCTACATTACACCTTATAAACTACTGTTGTGAAGACATGCATTTTAGGAATATAAAACACACTCTTTAAGAAATGTGTATTCTATTCAGGAACTACTTATTTGGCTTTTTTTCCCTCAGTAAGTTTTAGAATATTCTGCCCCTACATGAAAATTTGAGCATGGTCTCTGAGCAATGCAACTGTTTGCTAAATAAAATGAACAAATAAGTCATACCATACTTACAACATATTCATGCCTAACCAAGATTTCCCAGTATATATTCAATAAAGTATCTTCAATTTGTTCAATTGATAAGCACTTCATATGTAGAGATGTAATCCAACACCACAAAAGCTTATGATTTAAGCCATCTTTAGACAGTGCCAAAAAGACCCAAGGACAATGCTGTTTAAAATAGAATACTTATCTCTGCCAAAAAAAAAGATCCACAAATTTTTTTCTAGAAAGTCTCTTTCAGTACAAATCAAAACTTACATACCTGTAATATCAAGAACAGAAGGAGATGCAATGTAATATCTATGAACTGTTTCAAGAAGTCGAGCACCATGGCCTTGACCTTGAAATGGAGTCAATATCAGCATCTGACTACAGTAAAGAAATGATTTTAAAGTTAAAATATCACCACATGACCAGTTTAAAAATTGCAAATAGAGTATTATGAACATTTTAAAATCTGCATGACTTTTTTTTCAATTAACTGTCAAAAAATCCCAAAATTATCAAGATATTACAAATTGGGTTAATTTTCCTCACTGTTTCCAAGGGAACAATGAAATAAATGAGTACACAGCCAATGAATAATGGTGATTTTTTAAAAACAAATCAACACTATTATAACAAGTATTGGAAACTTCAGCAGTTCCTTCTTCTGAAATAAAAGGCAGGGCACGTGTTATACTGCCAATTACCTTACACGTGGCCGGGTTTTGTCTGGGTACACATAGTAATTATAGACTGTCATGTAGCCTACGGTCGCAAAGAGCGTAGCTCCATCCTTATTATACTTCTCAAATCTGCAGATAAAACAGAAAGCCAAGCAGGTCAATTACAGTCACGCTCCCATGCAGTGTCCATTTTCTTTTCCATTCTCTGACTGAATTTTCAGTGTCAGCAAGCTACTCTGTGAGGGCCCAATGGGTACACCTGCTATGTTCTGAATGTACAATTCACTTAATTGGTGTGCAGCAACTTGGATAAATCAGACCTCTTTACATCACTTCAGTGCACTTGCCTATTATAAAGATGAATAGGTGGCAAGTAAAAGAAAACATAGGCAAAGCTCATTTTACTGTTTAAGCCTACATTCAGGGCCCTAACGGACAACAGCATTTAATTCAGCTCTATTCTCAAAGTCTCCCAAAGCATAATGAAGGAAAACTCAAGCCTCATAAACAATAGTTTTTCTTTCCTGGGAAAAATATCATTATACTGTCCCAATAATTGGGTCGCCACAATTAAAATGCTAGCTTTGTGGAGGTAATAAGGTCTACTGTTGCTTTAGAACTGTACTTACACTAGAAAGTAGTGCCATCTTTCATCATCCACGTCAATAAAGCTAGCAGTTTCAATAAACCACATCAAAAAGGTCTGAAGCCTTTCATGATATTCTCGAAAGCCTCTACATGTCATGTCAGCCTAGGGAAAAAGCCAGGAAAAGTCAGGTGAAACTCATCACAGAGGTACATGAAAATGTGGAGAACACAAAACAATCCTGTGGGAAAATGTTTACAAGTTTCAGATTAAGATGTGTACACAGACACACACAAAATATATCTTTGTTTTCAAAGCTGACAAAACTTTGTTTGCTGAAGTTAGAATAAATCACGGAAAATAACAACAAAACAGCACACGGATTCCTTTTACCTAAGAAATATTTAGATTTATTTTTACCTTGTATATCTGAAAGGTAAAGTTTTCTCCTGTTGGACTTAGAACAGAGTATGTATGGAGTAAGGTTCCAAATGGCTTGAAATCAACTTCTTTTTCCAGTAAAGAAAGAAAATCATTTGTGTTTGTGCAAAATCCAGGTGGAATGATTTGTCTAATTTTGCCCTCGACATCATCTGCCTAAGGAATGGAGGTGAAAGGACATAAAAATACATTAATAACAAATTTTACTTTTAGTTAAATATGCTTAATTTCTTTGAAATGGACAAAACCTACAAAAACCAAAAAACTTTAAGTTCATAGTTAAACTAAAAAGTAAAAAAGTAAACATGTAGTGAACTGGGAAAGGATAAGTTTCATGTACATTAGATACTGCCACACAAATCTGAGATTAAAGCATAACATAGAAATGAAAAAGAGGCAAGTAGCATGAAATCAAGTATAAGAATGAGAGCTACTGAAATTTCTAATATCATGTAGAAAATGCTTACTATATCCCTTCAGGACAGTTTGAACTGGCCAAAACAAAGACTGCTTATTACTTAATGTGTGTCAAGGAGACCATATTATCCAAGACATGAAAAGATCACCCGCAGTAGTGACGTGAGGCTAGGGTATGACCACAGTAACAACCTCACAAAGAACAAATAGACAGGTCATAACTCCCTCAGACACCAAACTCAAAATTAAGATAATTTTTAAATTATACCCTCTTAGGAAATACATAAATTATATGAACAGATATATTATCCACTCATCCCTATAATGTGACATAATTCTTATGGACTTAGATTTGTGACAGTAAAAAAGAGACAAGTCTGGACAACAAAATTAAATTCAGAGATTAAAATTACCCTTGTTAAACAACCTCAATGAATGTTAAAACTATCAGCTGAGCAGACTTCATAATCCTTTTCAAACCCCCAATAGACCACTTGATTGAATACATTTACTACTTCTCTTTAACCATGAATATTTGATGAAGTCTTACAATAAAGTATTACTGCTTCTCACCAGGCAATAAAACTTAATGAATTGGTCTCAACTTAACAAAACCTTATCCTTCAATACAGTCCCTAAAAGCCTGACATTACATTCAACAAAATGAGCTTGCATACTATTCAAACTTTTTTTCTGAACAATGAGGCCAGGTTTTTACTTAATGGAGTTTGCCATGAGTTCAGCTGTAATGTTTGTATTGTATCTATTTCCACAAGGACTGACACAAGAACACTTTGTGTTAACTTACTAAGCAGCTCTTTCATACCGTTTACATGCATGATGGGTATTAGTTCTAACCAAGACCCTTGCTACTTAGCATTCAAAACAGGGAAATTAAGATGCTTAGGACAAAATACACTACAAAAGGCTAATACAACATGCTACTAATTCCTGTCCTTTCAACCATTTTTTAACTAAGTAGAAGCAATGCACCTGCAGATGAATAGCACTTTATTATCATTCAGTTACATTTTAGGATACAGAACCAAGGATGGAGTTTATCAAAAACAAGTTCTATTTTCAGTGCTTTGGTACCACCAACATTTATATATATATATCTTATTTATAGCCATAAAAAAGAGAGCTATTATTTAAATATAGCTCTTCAACATTTTGCCCAACAGCTTATTTCTAATATGTATACTAGTCCTTGCTATCCATTTACATTCAAGATCAAATAAACTGCATTTGATAGGATTATTTTTATTTTAAAAGTACTGTTTGATAAATATTTCTCCTTGAAACTGTTATCTAATGTGAAGAAACCATTTTAAGCATATTTTATATAATCTGTACAATTTCAATAATTACAAGAAGAAATTGTAATAAAAAAAGGATAGTTTTAATAGGTCTGTTGTGTGACAACCAAAATCCAGAGTACTGATGGGTAAAGTAGTGTAATTTTAGTTCAAGTTTAAAAAAAGAAACACTATGTAAATAAAGAGGTTTATTATCTACCAGTTTCAAAGAAAACACTTCAAGGCATTTATAATGTATATAATTTTAACTTTTTAAAAACATTCCCTTATGTTCGGTCTTCTCAACAAGGCATTGCAAAGCATGATCAAATAAGTTCACATATCTTGCATCAAATGTTCTTCAAATATTTCTTAGACACTCCTAAGTTTCAAGTAGCAGTTCTGGTAGAAGACAGAACAACACAAAAGTATGAACACAATAAAATTGAAAGAGAGTTAATGTTTAACTTTCAAAAGATACCTATTTTATTGTAGTAAATAGTTTCAAATAAGTATTTTGCTTTGGGCAAGTTTACACATTACTTTAAGAACTTTTACAGGGGAATAAAAGGCTAAGTTTAAAAACAAGAAATTTATTATTTATAACAGGTTAGAGAAAATGTACAGGGAGGACAAAAGTAGGTTTACAGTTGTATGGAAAATAATTCAATAATTAATAAATAATAACACAAGAATAAACTCTATTCCTGGTACTCACAACTGTAAATCTACTTTGGTTCCATCCTGTGTATCTGATATGTTACATAAAAACAAATAGTTTTTCAAATCTAGAATTCAGAACTTCGCATCACTAAAGGAAAACTGTTTACATTTCTCTATTAAATGGATGTGCCTTGGGAAAAAAATTTCTATAAACATCATGTTTTTGAGATCTGTATTCCTCGTTTTCCAAAGGAATAAATATATTTCAGTTCAGTTAAATATTCATTTCTCATAATGGATTACTGGCCAGATAATAAAATCATTCAAGATGAAATAAACTAGAGAAAAACTCTATCTAATCATTTTTAATTGAATGTCGAATTAAAGATTAACTGAAACTTTAATCCCAAGGATTGTGGCTAAAAGTTTTGATTCCATTTCTGAAGATCACTGAAAAATTCCTTATCTTGAAGAACATTATTCTAAACTTCAATTAAAATTATACAAAAACATAGTTAATGAAAGGATAACAAATTAAGCTGAATACATCAAGAATTCAGAATAAAACCTAGTACATTTTATTAATAAAGTCATGCCTCACAAATGTTTTCCTAACATTTGGCAGCATTTTTAAAAAAGGGAAAGTATAAAAGTTAACTATTCCATTTAGGTCTTATATTAGGTGAATTATGATGAAATGTTTTAGATTGTATACTCTCTCACTATGGTCATTTCAACTTCTGACTTCTATACTTTGTTACATATGTTCCTATGAAGCAATTTTTGCTTTTCCTCATCACTGCTTAAAGCAATGTGCCTGAAAATAACTGGTAGTCTGCTATAATAGAAATATGTTTACACTTGCCCTAACACAGGGGTGGGCAAACTTTTTGACTCGAGGGCCACAATGGGTTCTTAAACTGGACAGGAGGGCCGGAACAAAAGCATGGATGGATTGTTTGTGTGAACTAATATAAATTCAAAGTAAACATCATTACATAAAAGGGTACGGTCTTTTTTTTTTTTAGTTTTATTCATTTCAAACGGGCCGGATCCGGCCCGCGGGCCGTAGTTTGCCCACGGCTGCTAACCAGTTTGGCTCAGTGGATAGAGCATCGGCCTGCGGACTGAAGGGTCCCAGGTTTGATTCCGGTCAAAGGCATGTATGTACCTTGGTTGCGGGCACATCCCTAGTAGGGGGTGTGCAGGAGGCAGCTGATCGATGTTTCTCTCTTATCGATGTTTCTCTATCCCTCTCCCTTCCTCTCTGTAAAAAAATCAATAAAATATATATTTTAAAAAAAGAAATGTTTACACTTACATTTGTATTTATATACACATTTGAAAACCAAATTACACTAAGTCCTCACTTAATGTCATTGCTAAGTTCCATAATTTTAAGTGAAACGATGTGTAATGAAACCAATTTTACCACAGGATAATTGATGAGTTTATACATGAGTTAAGTTCCTACAGCATATAATCAATGTTATAATAGTAATGACTCTGAATGAAAAAATTATTCAAGGACCTGCTATACCTGCAGTGTCTTAACCTAACAGCACCATTTGTCTAAATTTGTCTATGGAGAGTTATTTTTGAAACAATAATTTTAAAGGCATTTTAAGTAGGTGGTACCTACTGTCCTTTATTTGGCTAAAGTGGCAGAGTTAACATTAACAATAATTCAAAGAATATCTAAGATATGCTATAAAAGCAAGTGAAGAAAATTCCATATCTACTTAATTTAAGCTCAATTTTAAATTCTCTGGGAGGGAGGAAAGGGGGATGAGAAGAGATAAACCAAAGAACTTATATACTTACTAGCGATCAAACTCCCTGTCTCCCAGTCAAACTCCCAAGGAGACACTTTGCATATGAGTCTTTTATATATATAGATAGAAGATATGCACAGCCCATGGATACAGACAATGTGGTGAAGGCCTCGGGGAGGGGAGGGCTGGGCGGAGGGA
>NW_006288615.1:17627422-17654378 GCF_000327345.1 Myotis davidii
GGGGAGAGGACGGGCCATCTGTAATACTGCCAATAATTTTAAAACTATGTTAAAAAAATAAAAAATAAAAAATTGGAATCTAAACAATTTTTAAAATCCTCTGACAATATTTAAGTTGTAAAAATTTGATTACTGTTAGAGAAATTAATAAAACTTTTTCACCACTGGAAAAACAATGGTTGTATTATGTTTGTTTATATTACATTAGTGTTTTGCTACATGAACTCAAAAAAAAATTCCAAAATAAAAACCTCAATATATGGTTTTAAATCTAAACATATATTACTGATATTTATACTCCATAAAAAGGATTACTCATAAAGAGCACTCAAAATTATTTTTAAAAAGAGTTTAGTGAAATATTATTAGTCTAATAAAGATTATTTTTTCATTTCCTCAAGATTAGCTTTTTGTAAATGTGCAGGGTTTCTCTGTAAGAAGCTAAAGAATCCAGAAAAAAAATCTTAAAATCTGCTCTTACCTATTCACAAATTCAATCCATATATAGGAGACAACATAAATAGATTACTGAAATTCACAGATAATACCTTATCCATGTATTAAAACCTTCTCTACCAAACCTTTCCCAAAAAGCGTGTAACAATCCTAGTTACACACACTTTCACTTAAAAGCAATGAAACTACCTCAAGAGGGAGAAGGAGGTATTAATAAAAGCAAAGGTCAGGGATAACCATAAAATAAACAATCCATGTCTGAATAATCAAGTTTACTGTACTGTACAATTCAGAATAATTATAGCGGCCTTTAAAGATGAAGGCTAGTGAAGATATTTTATAGGCATTTTGTCACTAAAAAACTTTAGATGCAACTGGAGAACTCTGCATGGAAAATAAAAAGAAGTAACAATGAAAGATGAATGTAATGGCAAGTTCTAGTAAGCAAACTTATAAGCAGATTTGCTGTGTTTCTGATCATCTAAAAGGGTATATTTTTCATATACAAAAATGCTACTTAGAATAGTCTGCAAAATCTCATATGTAATAGTATCAAACCTCACACACCTCAAACAAAAATTTTGATTACCCCCTAAATCTTTTCCAATCTTTTCTATTTTGTTTAAAAGTACCACTATTTTTTTAAGCAGTGGGGTCTTCCTTATTCCTCTTTCCAAAATATATCCTCAATAAAACAACTGAATGCAGTAACACTACAATGTTCTGGTCTCCTTTCTTTCAGTCTTGCCCCTGTACAGTGTGTAATTTGCGTAACAGCCAGAATCATTTAAAAAGTAAAAACCGTATCATAGGGACCCCCACACACACTTAAATCCTTTAAAAGCTATCAACCATTCTTACCCCACATGATCTAGTTTTGCGAAGCCCTTCAATCATTTACTACCCTCTCTTCCATCACCAATGATTAAATGATGGTGATCTTCCTGGACTACAAAAATGCCAAGAGGGTTCTCATTTCAGGGCCTTTGCATATGCTGGTCCTTTTGCTAACTAAGCTCTTCCCTTACATGGCTGGCTCTTCTTCATTTAAAAACCAGCAAAATGTTTCTTCATAACACTATCTAAATTTAATTGGTTTATTTTCTACTAGAGGCCCACTGCACGAAATCTGTGCATGGAAGGGGTCCCTAGGCCTGGCTGGCAATCAGGGCCTATTGGGGCTGTCTCGCCCAGTCCCTGGAGGCCTGCTGCCGGCTGCTGTTCAGAGGCTGCTGGACGGGGCCTGCCAGACGGGGAGGGAGAGGGGGAGGGACCACGGGAGATTTGCTGGCTGGGGGTAGGGACCAGGGGAGGTTAGCTGTGGGAGTGCACTGACCACCAGGGGGCAGCTCCTACATTGAGCGTCTGCCCCCTGGTGGTCAGTGCACGTCATAGTGACTGGTCAACCAGTCGTTCTGGTTGTTCAGTCGTAAGAGTCTCTTGGGCTTTTATATATATAGAGATTTGTTTACTGACTGTTCCTCTTGGCTAGAATATAAGCTCCATGAGAGCAGCAACTCTGTTTTGTTTGCCACTATATCCCTGGCATCAAGAAAACAGAAGGCACTATGGAATGAACATTCTTGCTGCAAACTGAGATACAAGAGGCAAGCCCATTCCCTAACATCCACTACCTATTCTCTCTTATTTATATATTTTTTATTGATTTTAGAGAGGAAGGGAGAGGGCAAGAGAGATACTAATATCAATGATGAGAGAGAATCATTGATTGGCTGCATCCTGCATGCCTCCTACTGGGGATCAAGCCTGCAACCAGGAATCAAACCCAGGACCATTCAGTCTGCAGGCCAACACTCTACCCACTGAGCCAAACTGGCTAGGGCTACCCATTCTCTTTTCATAAGGGGGAAAAAGTGTTTGCTTGAACATATAATTTAAATAAATGATCTTCGATCATGAAACAAATAATCCTACAAAAAGATATTATAAAAGATTGATTCCTTACTCGCAACACAGTCCCTCTAAATGGGAAAACCTGGCTTTCAAGAATGGAACAATTAGAAGTCAATGCAAATACATAGCTATTTTCACTGCACATAGCATTTGAAAGATTTGTCAATAATTACGTCAATAGTTCCTTTGGAAGAAATCAATTCAACACTATCAGCTGGAACTTAAAAACCCACCAAAATCCTCAAACAACCGTGAATTTTGTACAACACAAGAGAAAATACCACCTGCATTTTTAATTAGAGCATCTAGCTGGGCTTGAGAATTTAACAATCTAATAAGAAATACTTGACTATGGAAAACTACATTTTAATAAGTCTGTGTTAAATGCTACTTTAGTTAAGATTAAATCTTTTCAAACATCAAATCACCATGACTACAGCATTATTCAGAAATACTTTTAAATCTGCAAAATTTTAAAAATTTTTCAAGGGATATAAACCACTGAATAAAACAAATACTGTATTAAATAAAGTTATATATTATTTATCTGATAAGTTTAGTCATCTTGAACAGGGCTGGGAAGTGGGAAGTAAGTGCTCAAACTATTTCTGACACTAAAGTTGAATAATGGATATAAAAGACTATTTTAGACCTCTTTTATTCTATAGTTAAGTCATGTTACAGTTCCATCAAACTTACCAATATGGTATTTTCACTCATAAGGGGACAATCTGCAAGGGAGAAGCACCTCACAACAGCAGGAAATTGAGATTTTATAGCATAAAAGTATGGGAGTGGGGGAAAAAATAAAGTATACATTGTAAAAACAGAAATAAAACTAATAAGCACAAGAGCCTGGGCCCATTTAGAGCTGGTTATAAATAGTCTTAACATTTTTAAATAGGATATTACTATACATTATGCCTATTACCATTATCTCCTAGTAAAATTTTTTAAAAATATATTTTTATTGATTTCAGGTAGGGAGAGATATAAACATCAATAATGAGAGAGAAACATTGATCGGTTGCCTCCTGCACGCCCCAACACTGGGGATTGAGCCTGCAACCTGAACATGTGCCCTGACCAGGAATCAAACTGTGATCTCCTGGTTCATGGGTTGATACTCAACAACTGAGCCATGCAAGCTGGGCTCTCTTAGTACAATCTTGATTATTTACTAGTTGTGTGACCTTGGGCACACAAGTAAAAGTCCTTTAAATAAAACCAAAAAAAAAAAAAAATTAAGTAATAGTAAAAGACCATCAACCAGTCCAAATAATGAAAGGATATTCTAACAAAAAAATATAGGGGTATGAGCTTGGCAAAAGATTTAAGTCAGAAGTTTAAAGTCAGTTTAAAGCCTTGGGAAAGTTGACTTCATTGTTAATACTTTAAGAACTGCTACTTCTACAAAAGAAAGTATGGCATTCAGTATGTACTAATACGTAAGATCTTCATTTTCCACATTATAATTTTCTGCCCAGTAGTATGTAGCAGTATTATCAATATGACTGATTTTATCAAATAAAACTTGCTGGCTTCATAGGTCCAAACAATAAGAGCCTTTATTACAAAATGAAATTTCCAAGTTTCCATTTTATAAAGGTGACTCAGTGTCAAAAATGTCATTTCATTTTTAAAAAATTAACCCTGTGAAGTAATTATTTTTATTTTTTATTTTTATTGGTTTCAGAGAGGAAGGGAGAGGGAGAGATAGAAACATCAATGATAAGAGATGATCACTGATCGGCTGCCTCCAGCACACCCCCTACTAGGGATCGAGCCCACAACCCAGGCATGTGCCCTTGACCAGAATCGAAACCAGGACTCCTAGGCCTGCAGTCTAAACTGGCTAGGGCTCTGTGAAGTAATTCTTGATAAAAGTTTTAATGCCTTTAAATAGGAGTGCCCAGAAATAAAACAAGTCTAAAACATAATTTTCTTAAATCCCTTCAAAGATTCATGTCCATTCCCCAAAATGCAAAATACACCCACACCCAGGCCAACATCCCAAAAAGTTTTAACCATTCCAGCATTAACTCATGTCCAAAATACCATCATCTAAGTTATCTAAATTAAGTATGGGTCAGACTCTGGCTATGACATAATATGGAACAAAATTTGTTTCCACTTGAAACTAGAAAAGAAGTTATCACTTCTAAAATACAATGGTAAAACAGGCATAGGATAAAAGTTATAGATTCTCCCATTTCAAAGGGAGAAAGTGGTAGGAAGATAGAAGTCACTGGACTAAGCAATCTCAAAGTCCAGCAAGTCAAATTCCATTATATTTCAAGGCTTGGGAATACTGTGATCTGTGGCTCTACTCTCTGGGCTTAAAACTCCACTCTTAGCCCTAGCCGGTTTGGCTCAGTGGATAGAGTGTCGGCTTGCAGTCTTAGGGGTCCCGGGTTCGATTCCGGACAAGGGCATGTGCCTTGGTTGCAGGCACATACCCAGTGGGGAGTGTGCAGGAGGCAACTGGTCGATGTTTCTTTCTCGTCGATGTTTCTAACTCTCTGTCCCTCTCCCTTTCTCTCTGTAAAAAAAATCAATAAAATATATTTAAAAACAAAACAAAACTCCACTCTTAGAGTCATTCTTGCTTTTCTTTTTTCTTTTGAAAAAAATTTATTTTATGTTTTTATTGATTTTTTTAGAGAAAGGGAAACATCAATCAGGTGCCTCCTGCATGCACCAGGGAACAAACTGAAACCTGTGCATGTGCCCTGACCGGGAACTGAACCAGCAACCTTTCGGTGCATAGGATGATGCTCAACCAATTGAACCACACAGCCAGGGCCATTCTTCCTTTTCTTGAAGGGTATTTGCAGCTGTTTCCTGCTTATTGAATTTTGAAAGTTCATCAGCCTTCCTTCATCTGATCAGTCCAAACTGGGTGTTTTTGCTGATAAAATATTCTCAAAACTCTTGGGATGCGGGTGTATGCCACGAGGGTTCTCATCGTTAGATACGTGAGATGGTCCTCCACAGATCTTCCCTGATCTCTCTATTCAATCTCTATTCCTGGCTTTTGCTGAGACTACTGAGGAAATCTGAAAGGTTTCCTCATGCAAAAGGTTATCTAGACACCCTTCTGGCTTTCTCTTCATAGCGATAGTTTCCTGACAATGAATAGCCTAATTTTAGTGTCTGCTGAAAACTGGATAAGCTGAGAATCTCCCAAATCATCAAGTCCTGAATCTTTTTTGCTCTAACAAGTTACCACAAACTTAGAGGCTTAAAACAAAACTATTCTCTCACAGTCTAGCAGCAAAGTCTAAACTCAGTATCAGAGCTGAAATCAAGGTGTCAACAGGACCACACTCCCTCCAGAGGCTCTAGAGGAGAAATTTTCCTCACCTCTTCCAATTTCTGATGGCTACCAGCATTCCGTGGCTTGTGGCCATATCACTCTGCCTCTGTGGTCATCCTGCCTTTGGGCAGGGGAGGGAGGTGTCATAGTTTAGCCTGTCACAGAAGCATACTCTTCAATTACTCTCTGCTTTTACCCTCTTTTGGTCAATTTGTTTCAAATAGTTTTTTTATAATGTAATTAGCTTAATTACCCATGTTCATAAAAGATATTAGCAGTTTGTGGGATTAGAAATGCAGCATGAGAAATGTAAATAGGCAGATTCTATATAAAGCAGAAAATTTAGTTATTTCCCTCCATCTTACTTAACTGCTGGGAAAAAAAAAGGGATTTTCATGTGCGTAATTTAAAAAACAAAAGTTGGTAAATAAAATACTACTCCGATCATAAAAATGAAGGTTTTTATAGAGAAGGTCCACTCAAGAAACATATCAGGATAAGGATCAAAACTGCAAGGTTAATGAGATTAACAGGCAATCATCTCCATAACTTAAGATTGAATATGTGGTTTCAGAGCTACTAAGTAACAGATTTTCTCCTCCCTCAAACCTTTAAATTTTAAAACCTGTTTTATAGTCAACTGAAAAATAGAGTCCAAAATAAATGTATTTCTCTTCTTACCTCTACACAGTCAAAGTTCTCATTGACTTTCGATGCATATTCAACACGGAACATTGTTGACAGGCTACCCGCAATATAGTATAATAAGATCTTCAGACCCTTGTAACCAAAAGCAGTTTCACTGAAAGGGGGAAAAACAGCAGTTAACTATGATCTCAAAATGAATCTTTGCAAAGTCATAAAGTATTAACCCTATATAAGCAAGTTTAGCTCTATTGGTAGTTTTAAGATTTTAAACTACTTCTTAAAAAACAGAAATATGTGTAAAGAAACTGCCTCAGTTTTCCTCATTTATAAAATAAGAAAGAATAATAGCTCCAACCTCAGGGAAACTGTTTGGGTTAAATAAACTGTTAATACATGTAAACTGCTTATAACATTGGCACATTGTACAAGTACTCAATAAATGTTTACTACTACTGCGACTGTAGCTGCTACTATTACTAGAAGGCATTTAAAATCAGAGACAAGTAATGTTAAACTGGTATCTGACTAGGCAAGCAGCTAAGATGTAGCCTTGATCCAGTCTTTATAACTTACCACTTGCTTGCACCACCAACCTCCAGAGCTGTCGAAAGTGGTAACAGACCTAATTATATCCTTCCATGAACTCAGAAAGCAGATCTGGAGCTGCTGCTCTTTTTCCAACCCTACTTTGCTATTCCCTTTTTCAGCTTAAAAGTCTTTTAAAAAGTGAATTCTAAACTATCCAGATCTATAGAGACAGAAAGTAAGTTAGTGATTGCTTAGGTCTAGGGAGGATGGGAGAAAAGGTAGTGACTGCTAATTGATTAGGAATATTTTGGTGGGAATGATGAAAATGTTCTAAGATTGATTGTGGTGATGATGGTACAACTCTGAATATAGTAAAAACCAATCAATTGTATATTTTAAATATGTTTCTATGGATTTCTTTCTTTCTTTCTTTTTTTTGAGAGGGAGAGTGGGAGAGATAAAAACATTGATTGGCTGAGCCTGCAATCTGGATATGTGCCCTGAACTGGTGATCTCTTAGTTCCTGGGTTGATGCTCTACATCTGAGCTACACTGGCAGGCTGAACTGAATACTTTAAAATAGGTCAAGTATATGGTAAATTATCTCAATAAAGCTTTTTTTTTTCTAAGTGAATTCTCAAAGAAGAGTGTCTGAAAGAGAGTCATTTCCAGATTTCTGTCTAGGCTAACAAAATATGAGCAGTGTCTATTCCAGGACTCTGTAAATTAGGTGCAGTAGAAAGAAGTGGCAATTATACTAGGATCAAGCCTAATGTCTTCATTGGGTTATAAAAATATGATTATCACTACTGTGTGACTATTACCTATCTTAGAAGAGGGGTATGCCAACACACCTTATCTTTTCCCTCCCTCCCTCCCTTCCTTCCTTCCTTCCTTCCTTCCTCCCCCCCGCCTCGTTTATTGGAGTGATATTGGTTCACAAAGCCATACAGATTTCAAGTGTACAACTCAAAACATCATCTGCACACTGCATTGTGCACCCACAGCCCAAAACAAAGTATCTTTCTGCCCCATTTATCCTCCCTTTGCCCACCTCCACCTACCCCCACCCCCCTTTCCCTCTGGCTATCACCACAGTGTTATCTGTGTCTATTGCCAGCACATCACTTTTAATGGCATCAAGCCAGATAAGCAAAGGTGCAAAATGCCATTAAAAGCAGTATCTATAAAATTACATCCTACCCACTAAATTACCACAGACAGTTTTATTTTGTTTTGATTTTTAGAGAGAGGAAAAGACAGAGAGAAACATCGACATGAGAGAAATGCATCAATTGGTTGCCTCCTGCAGGAGCCCTAACAAGAGCCAGGGCTGGGGAGGAGCCTGCAACCAAGGTACGTGCCCTTTACTGGAATCGAACCCGGGACCCTTTGGTCCACAGGCCGACACTATATCCACTAAGCCAAACCAGCTAGGCCAGAAAGATATTTTAAATAGCAATAAAAGGAAGCGAATAAAATAAACAGCTCCTTAAAAATAGAAATCGAAAGAGAAAACATTATTTTTTAAAATATATTTTATTGATTTTTTTACAGAGAGGAAGGGAGAGGGATAGAGAGCTAGAAACATCGACGAGAGAGAAACATTGATCAGCTGCCTCCTGCACACCCCACACTGGGGATGTGCCCACAAGCAAGGTACATGTCCTTGACCAGAATCAAACCTGAGACCCTTTAGTCCACAGGCAGACACTCCATTCACTGAGCCAAACCGATTAGGGCAAAACAGTCTCATCTATACTAACAAAGAGCTAATATGCTAATGGTCGATACACTGGGTAACGACCAGGTCATTAGCATATTAGCTGGGGCATTGCTCTGGAGACTGGAGACTGGCACTCTGAGTGCCCCACGGCCCACTTGCCAAGGGAAGGAGCACAGCGCAGCAGGCGGGAGGCTTCCACGCTCTCCTCTGGCGCCATGACTGGGGGGTGGGGGGTGGCCACCACGTTGCTCTGGAGACTGGCAGAAGTGGTGAGGCACCCAGAGAAGGCGGGACCAGCCCTAGGCGACTCGAGGGACTGAGGGCGGGGCTTGAAGCAGCCAGAGAAGGCCAGAGGGTTTGGGGACTGGGCCAGGCGTCCTGAAGCTCTGCGTGGAGAGGTTGGGGTGTCAAGGCAGGGCAGTGCCGTGTGATTTCAAATCACGCACTGGGCTCCTAGTTTTATAATAAAACCTGTTTAAAATATGAAAGGCTCATATTCTGGTATGAATCAATATAACAAAATATATTAATATTTAAAAGCACATTAAATGCCTAATCTGATATATCAATAATGAGAAATATTCACGAAATTTGTCCCATGAAAAGACATTTTTCAATTTTAAAACATGTTAAATATATCAAAGGTGTTGAAATAATGCATAGAAAAAAAACCATGAGGGGAAATAATTTAAATGTCAATTATGTCTAAACACCCTTCCCTACTACAACAAACCAAGGTTCCTTGGGAAAATGGCTGACTCCAGAACTAGTAGGAAATGTACAAGGCGACTCTGGAATATCTTACTGTATCAGAAAGTAACAGGCCCTCAAAATGATGACGGTACACCAAAAGGACTCAAAAGCAGGTTTGACAGGATAACTACTTGCTTAATCTGGGATCATCAAAATCAGTAACAGAAACAGATTATAACCCACTGAATTTAAAAAAGAATCCTAGCCCTGGCCAGTATGGCTCAGAGGTTAGAGCATCAGCCCAAGCACGCAAGGTTCTCAGGATCAATTCCCAGATGGGGCCAGGTAACCCCAACGTGGATTGCAGGTTGGGTTACCTGGCCCCAGTTGGGTTGCATGCAGGACACAACCAATCGATGTTTTTCTCTCCCCCCACCCCGCCCCCTTTCCACTCTCTAAAAAGAAATCAATGAAAAAAATATCCTTGGGTGAGGATTAAAAAAAAAAAAGAATCCTAGAGTCTATTGTATAAACAAAGAAATACATAATGGGGAGAAGTTTTTCCTTATAGTAGAATGTCAACTAATGAATGTAGATGGTATGACAGAGTTAGAAAACCACCATTTTATAATCACAGTAAAATACTGATTAAGGCAAGAGTCAATAGTGGATTTAAAACTACTGGGTACAAGTTTGATGGGAAACAGGGTATTGTTAGTCTCAGAGTATTTCCCCACAGATTTTATATATAAGTAAAAAAGGAGGAACCTGGCAGACATCTCAAAACTGAGTGGCCCAAGTTAACCTCACCAACAATGAAACAAACTGTTATCATGGACTTTCTGATATAACACACTGAGAAGGACAAATACAATTTGTCAGTGTACTACAAAAATATGCATTATATGAATTAATCATGAAAAAACAATCAAACTAATCCAAAATGAAGATTTACAACACTAACCTATACTCTACAAAAATGTCAGTCCTGAAAAACAAAGAAAGCTTGAAGAACTGTTTCAGATTAATGGAGACTAAAGATATGTGACAACTAAATGTAATATGTGATTCTAGACTGGGTCCAGGATATTAAAAAAAGCTATAAAAGAATTGCTGAAAATCAATTGGCAAAATTTGAAATGTGAACTCCATATTAGAAAATAGTACTGTAATGTATCAATGGTAAATTTCCTGAGTCTTGGTAATTCTACTACAGTTAGTGTCCTTGTTTTTAGGAACTCCACACTAAAGAACTTAGGAGTAAGGAGTCAAGATAGTATCTGTAACCTACTCTCAAATGGCTCCACAACAACATACTGATATAGAGGGTGGGGCAAAAATAGACTTACAGTTGTTCGTATGGAAAATAATATAATTAATAAATAAATAATAATACAAGAATAAACTTTGTGCTTCTTGTACTCACAAATGTGAACCTACGTTTGCCCCACCCTGTATTTATATAAGAAGAGAGAATGATTGCCTGGTAGGTGTTGCTCAGTGGTTGAGCATCATCAACCCATGAATCAGGAGGTCACAGTTTGATTGCCATCAGGGTACATGACCAGGTTTCGGGCACCACCATCAGTAGGGGGTGTGCAGAAGGCAGCATATCAATGTTTCTTTCTCATTGATGTTTCTATCTTTCCTTTCCTCTCTCTGAAAATCAATAAAAACATAGTTTTAAAAAACAAACATTCTTTTTTTTAAAAGGAGAGTGATTAAAGCAAATATAGCTGAATGTTAACAACTAGTGAATCAAGATAAAGGATATACAGAGCACTATTCTTGCAACTTTCTGCAAACAAAGTTTTTTCAAAATTCAGTTTTTTAAAAAGGTAATTGACTATTCTAATAATGTAATGAAGGTATAGGAAATTAAAGCATTGTGCTGAATATTCCAAGACATGCCTTTAAAGTTGCTTTTAAAAATAAATTTCTCTCTACTGGTTACTTCCTTGTCATAGAATAATAATTTGAGCTTTCTTGCTTTAGAAGGGAGGGTATATTTTGCACTAGAAGTAGCATACCAAAGTGGTAGTTAGAAAAAGAAGTAGTTTTGAATATGGGCTCTGTAGTCAGATTGCCTGAATCTGAATTTCAGTCTTTCATATGTTTAGGCAACTAACCAGTTAGACCAATGTACACTGTAACAAATGATAATACTACCTGGTATCACTAAGACTATAGTGAGAATTAAATGAGATAATGCATCTATGACACTAAATAATAGATAGTAAATTGGTGTCTCAATGTCAAAAATGTCATTCTAATATATGTTTTAAAATATATGACATGAAAAATAACAGGTAAGAAAATAAAGTCTGATTTCTAATATTTTTTTAAGGAAATAGAATTTTTTTTGCCATACTAATTAGACAAACATCTTATTATGTTACTTACTCATCCCCAAAGAGTTGATGGGTATATTCAGGAAAGAAAGTTCTAATATCATTCTCAAGATCTTCGGGGAAACGAACTGTTTAAAAGAAGAAAATGTAGAGATATTAAAGATATTAAATTAAAGATATCAAAAAATCACTTTGAGTACTTTAGTATCAAAAACCTACTGATTCGGTGGCCGGAGAGAGGTCAATATGGGGAAAAGGAAACATGTAATACTATATGTAATATTTTAAACAATAAAGAATTAAAAATAAGTAAATAAAGAAATGAATCAACAAAAATTAAAAAAAGAAAATAATACCTACTGATTCTAAGAATTAGAAAACTAGGTATGACAGGCATCTGATTTAGTTTTTATTTTTCTGTATGTTCATACACAATGCAAAAATTAAACAAAACCAAAAAAGACACTTTGAGATTCGAAAAAGTTTCAACATCAAGGAAACAAAAACAGAATCTACAGGAAGCATTGAGAACAACAATAATCTGAGTTGATGAAGCCCATATCATCACATCATTCTTTAGGACTGCAATGTTGTTTCTAGTTTTGGGGTTATTTTGCTATTAAAAATAACTCTGTGCCCTGGCTAGGTGGCTCAGTTAGTTGGAGCGATGTCCCATATACCAAAAAGTTACCGGTTTGATTCTCGGTAAGGGCACATACCTAGGTTGCTGATCCCTGGTGGGGGTGCGGAGGCAATTGATTGATGTTTCTCTTTGATGTTTATCCCTCCCCTCTTTTTCTCTCCCTACCTCTGTCTCTAAAAAATCAATAAAAACATATCCTTAAGTAAGGATTAAAAATAAATAACACTGCAATGACATCTTTAAATATAATACCTTGCTGTACTTCTACAATATACACAAGGTAAATTCCTGGCAGTAGAAATGCTTAGTGAAAGTACTAAAATATTTTTTATAAATACTACTTAAATGCCATCTAAAAATACTGTAACAGTTTATATACCCACCAGCAGCTTTTAAGCTCCTGTTCCCCACATCCTTGACAATACTCTATACCTTCAACTTTAATTTCTACCAGTCCAAAATGGAAATGGGAATCCTGTTACTTGTATTTGTATGTACTGTGAATACTGATATTATTGAACAGTTTCCCAATATAATTTATCTTATGAAGAAAAATTGTACAAAAAAAAATCCTTAAGCAACTGAAGAATGAAAAAAGATGAGTTATAGATGAAAAATTGCTAATACTGTCCTCACAAAGCAAGTCACTTGCAGGGTACCAAAGTATCATCTAACAGCTTACTGATTTACAGAAGAAAAGACTTGTAGAGATCTGGCACTTCACACCTTTCCAAGGGATCTTAGAATTAACTCATTATTGGACAGATCAACATAATGTGTCGCCTGATTTAATGCAATATAATGTATACACCATCACCTATAAAGTTTTCTTTCCAAAAATATTTTAGATCTAAACCAGCTTTATTGTCTTCCACTTTACAAGAAATAGAGGGCCCTACCCGGTTTGGCTCAGTGGATAGAGCGTAGGCCTGCGGACTGAAGGGTCCCAGGTTCGAATCCAGTCAAGGGCACATGCCTGGGTTTCGAGCTCAATCCCCAGTGCGGGGAGCATGCAGAAGGCAGCCGGTCAATGATTCTCTCTCATCATTGATGTTTCAATCTCTCTCTCCCTTCTTCTCTGAAATCAATATAAAATATATATATTTTTAAAAAGAAATATAGAGGGTAGGGGAGTAAGTTACATACTACCAAAAGGAAATAAAAATATCCAGAATATACATACTGAATAAAGAAATTGAAAAAGATACAAATAAATCGGAGCATATATTGTGCTCATGGATAGGAAGAATTAACATCATTAAAATGGCCATTCTACCCAAACCTATCTATAGATTCAATGCAATGCCTATCAAAATACCAAAGGCATTTTTCAAAAACAGAATAATCCAAAAATTCATATGGAACCACTAAAGACCCCAAATAGCCACAGCAATCTTGGAAAAGAACAAAGTTGGAGGTACCATGCTTCCTGACATTAAACTATACTATAAGACTATAGTAATAAAAACAGCATGGTACTGGCATAATGCCACATAGATCAATGGAACAGAATAGAGAGCCCAGAAATAAAATCATGCCTTAATGGTCCATTAATATATGACAAAGGAGATAAGAACATATAATAGGGTAAAGATAGTCTATTCAATAAATGATGTTGGGAAAATTGGACAGATACATGCAAAAAAATGAAAGCAGAACCACCTTTTTATACTATACCAGAGGCCTGATTCACAAAATTTGTGCAAGGGCCTTGGCCCTGGCCTCCACCTGCCGCTGCTGCAACTGAGGGCCTCTGCTGCGGCCCCTGCCTGCCCCTGCCGCAGGTGGGGTTCTCAGCTGCCTCTGCCTTGATCCACGCCCACTGCAGCTTTGTCCGAAAGGAAGGACATCCAGAAGGACGTGCAGTCTAATTAGCATATTACACTTTTATTATTATAGACTAGAGGCCCAGTGCGGGGGCGGGGGGAGGGTAGTGTCCCTCAACCTGGCCTGCACCCTCTCGCAGTCTGGGACCCCTCAGGGGATGTCTGTCTGCTGGCTTAGACCTGATCCTAAGCCAGCAGGCAGATATCCCTCTTGCAATCCGGGATCCCTCACTCCGTACCACCCACTTGCTTGCTCCTTACAGCTCAGCTCACTGCTCCTTAGCAGCAGGCTCCTTACCGCTCGGCTCACTGCTCCTTAGTGCTCCCACAGAGGTGGGAGAGGCTCCTGCCACGGCAGCTGCTCTTGCCAGCCATGAGCCGGGTTTCTGGCTGAACGGCACTCCCCCTGTGAGAGTGCACTGAGCACCAGGGGGCAGTTCCTGCATTGAGCGTCTGCCCCCTGGTGGTACGCATCATAGAGACCGGTTCTGGTCATTCCGCTGTAACGGTCCCTTAGGCTTTTATTATATAGATATTTATTGTTTGGGTTTGATTAGATTTTAAATATAAGAATCCAAGAGAAACTTTTTATAACCAATGTATATGCTTTATAAAGGATTCTTTTAATAGCCACTTAAGTGGAGTTTTTATATTAGACATTTTATTACATGAAAACTTGTTCACTGCATAACCTTCAACCATGATGTGTTTATTTCTAAAATGTTTCCCAAGCCGAAACCGGTTTGGCTCAGTGGATAGAGTGTCGGCCTGCGGACTGAAGGGTCCCGGGTTCGATTCCGGTCAAGGGCATGTGCCTGGGTTGCGGGCACATCCCCAGTGGGGGTTGTGCAGGAGGCAGCTGATCGATGTTTCTCTCTCATCGATGTTTCTGACTCTCTATCTCTCTCTCCCTTCCTCTCTGTAAAAAAATCAATAAAATATAAAAAAAAATGTTTCCCAAATGTTCCTGGGATTATACATTGAGAAGATACTAAGGACTATATTTGAGAGAGATTAGAATAAAAGTTATCTTCTTAAAAGAGGGTTTTTAAGGCAAAAGGCCCTAGGCCTAGACAACAGGAACAAACAACTGGTGCCAAGGGCACAAAGAATAGAGTTAGTCCTTTTAATCAATACGGGACAATTGTGAGTTTTCTATTCTCATTAAATAACCCTCAATACTTACATAAGTATAGCAATTACTATGAGAGAAATGAAACTAAATCTCTAAGTATGCCCATTCATTCTGGACATTTCACATAAATGGAATCATATAATATGTGGCCTTTTGCTTCTGGCTTCTTTCACTTAGTATGTTTTCAAGGTTCATTGGTGTTGTAGCAGGTATCAGTACTTCATTCCTTTTTGTAGCTGAATAATACTCTACTGGATGAATATAGCATATTAGTTTAGCCATTCACCAGTTAATGGACATTTGGGATGCTTCCACTTTAGGGTTATTTTGAATATTGCTGCTACTAACGTTTATGTACTACAGCTTTTTCTGTGACCAATGTTGTATGCCAACACTGGATACAGTCTTCAGGAGTAGTCACACAAAAAAATGTGTTACTAATAATATTATTACATAGTTGTCACTTGAACATTAACTGTGTGTCAGGCAATTTGCTAATAATTTTATAATCATTACTAGAGAACTGGTGCACAAATCTGTGCACAGGTGGAGTCCCTCGGCCTGGCTGGCAATCGGGGCTGTCTTGCCCAGTCCTGATCGGAGCCGATCCGGGGCTGGCCAGCTGGGGGGAGGGACCACAGGAGGTTGGCCGGCTGCAGGAGGTTGGCTGTGGGAGCGCACTGACCACCAGGGGGCAGCTCCTGCACTGAGCATCTGCCCCCTAGTGATCAGTGTGCATCATAGCAACCTGTTGACCGGTTGTTCGTTTGTAACAGTTGCTAAGGCTCCTATATGTAGATTGCAGTTAATCCTCACAAGAGTTATCAAACGTTCATTTCACAGATGAATGATGCAAAAAGGACTAATTTGCTCAAGGTTATACAGTTGTTTAGTGGGTTTAAAGCTCAACACGCACACAAGTTTGTATAGATAAACACAAGAATAATTACTGGAGAATTATTTTTAATAACGAGAGGAGAAGCAATCCCTCATAGGAAATCCCAGCTTATATAATAAAAAGGTAATATGCAAATCAACCGAACTGCAGAACAACCGATCGCTATGATGTGCACTGACCACTAGGGGCATTCACGGGGAGCACCGCTCAGCCACAAGCCGGGCTGATGGCTGGCGAGTGCAGCAGCCTGCCTCCACGGCAGCGCTAAGAATGTCTGACTGCGGCTTGTCCTGCTCCCTGTGGGCCTAAGCCATCAGTCAGACAACGCCTGAGGGCTCCCGAACTGTGTGCGAAAGGGCGTAGGCCGGGCAGAGGGATCCCCAACCCCCAGTGCATGAATGTCGTGCACCGGGCTTCTAGTACTTAAATAAGTTATGATACAGTCATAGTGTACTACATACTTAAAAGAATAGGATAGATCTATATGTTATTTACAGAGAATGACATTCAAGACATTGTTAAGCTAAATAATAAGAGCCTAACCACAGGCTCCTGGTTTTAGAAAAATAATGTCTGTACAAGGAAAAAATTTAGATCAGTATTATCTTTTACCTTATTTGTCATTTTCTTTGTATTTCTATTATGTTTGTATTGTTTAAATGACAGAAGTTGACATTTATTGAGAATTTCTAAAAGTTAAGTCATTCAAACACTTTACTTGTGTTTAACCTTTCATTTAATCTTTACAACCACTATAAAGTAAATACTATCAACTCCATTTTAAAGATTAGGAAATAGGGACATAAAGTGATTGAACCAGGACTTATGAGTATATAATTAAACAGTGTTACTGAAGCATAATTTATATACCATACAACTCACTTGTTTTAAGTGTATAATTCAGTTAATTTTTAGTAAATTTAAAATTGTGTAACCATGGTCACAATCTCATTTCAAAAAGCTGCCATGATTCCCCAAAGAAATCCTATGCTCATTTTCAGTCATCTCTGTTCCCACCTTCAACCCCAGGCAATCACTAATCAACTTCCTGTTATAGAATTGGCTTTTTAAAACATTTCATACAAAAAGAATCATACAGGATATGGGGTAGTTTTTTTGGGTGTTTTTTTTTTTTTTTTGGTCTGGTTTCACTTAGAATGTTTTTCAGGTTCATCCATGTTTCAGCATTATCAGACCTTCATTCCTTTTTATTGTCATGTAATATTCTATCATTTAGATATACATACCACACTTTATCTGTTTACTAATTGATAGATATCTGGGTTGTTTCCATTGTTTGGCTATTGTGAATAATGCTGCTATGAACATTCATGTATGAATTTTTTTTTAAATATATTTTATTGATTTTTTACAGAGAGGAAGGGAGAGAGATAGAGAGTTAGAAACATCAATCAGCCACCTCCTACACATCTCCCACCGGGGATGTGCCCGCAACCCAGGTACATGCCCCTGACCGGAACCGAACCTGGGACTTTTCAGTCCGAAGGCCGACGCTCTATCCACTGAGCCAAACCGGTTTTGGCCTCATGTATGAATTTTTATATGGACATTTGTTTTCATTCCTCTTTGGTAGATACCTAGGAGTAGTATTTCTGGGTCATTTAATAAATTCATATGTTTAGCTTTTTTAAGAATCTGCCAAACGGTTTTCCAAAGTAGTTGTATTATTTTACACTCCCTTTTACATTATATGAGTGTTTTTTCACATCCTCACCAACACTTATTGTCTATTATTTTATAAGAAAGAGTAAAGGTAAATATTTTAAAGAAGCTGAGACCACTTATTCCTGTCACTTTTTGCCACACTGTAGTTCCTATATGTAAATTTTGCCACCTCTCAAACATCTACCCACTCCATGACATAAATCAAGACTGAATAAAATTTGAATATGTTCAATAAATGCAGAAAACTATATTAAACTACACAAACAACTGCTCTTACATGAAATTCTACTTCAAAGATTAAATTATATATAGACACACAGTACATACATAATACCACATAAAAATGGCATACATACCTAATTTTAGTTCAATTGCTGTGTTGGTGTTACATTTGTATTCTGCTAGTTTCTTCTCCTCTGCACTTTTGTACTCAACCAAAAATTTCTCCATAGCACCAAATCCTAAGAGAAAGATTTTTAAAGGTCTGGTTGAAAATGGTTTAAATAGGCAAACCTAAAAATAGGGTTGTTATTAGAAGTGAAACAAAAGTAAGATTTAAAGCATTTTTATACATCATAAAAGTATAGATCATTGTTCACATCCTCCTAAATAAATGTACTAAGTATGAGTGCCTCATTTATAAAACATCATTTGAGATAAAGGCTTATGAAGCAGCACTGCTTTACATAAATGAGTACACCTGAAAATTAACATGACAGATTACTGACATTTCTGAATATTTAATACTAGTATAAATTTCCTACTAGGATTTATGCCTATGTAGCCTTTTTAAAAGAAATACAAAAAAGGATGCCACTGCTCCACTAAGAAAGTGAGAATGTCCTTTGATAATTACAATAACATTTCATTTCGAATACTGGAAAAATTATACCCAGAGTACTTCCAGACCATTAAAAAAACTATGAACTGATAATGCATAGATTATCTTAGAAAAGATAACCAAGAAACTGGTAACCATGGTTAACTGTAGGATATGAGAAGGAATGGGGATAAGGTTAGGAAAGAAAAACTTCATTGTATTACAAATATTTTTTTACCATCTGTGCAGTCATAAACTATTATAGCTACTGGAATAACCAAATCGTTTTATAACATGGCTAGCCATCAAGATATATAACAATTAATGAAAGAAATCATTATCAAGAGGAACTTTCAGGCAAAGATGACAGTAAGTCTCCCGACAAAATAAATATCAAAGTTAATAAAAATTCAGGGGGAAAAATCATGAGCAGAAGCAAAAGGGGTACAGTGACATGCCATACTACTTCAGTAAGTGGTTAAAACACATACACAGAAAATGGGGAACACCAGAGGCAATTGCAGATTAATGATTTGGAATCAGAATTCCTGCATTCAGATCCAGTCTTCACCACTCATTTACTTCATCGGTGAATTACTTCCTCGGACCTCTCTGACCCTAATCTATAAAACTGAGATGACAGAACCCACCTCGAAGAATTTAGGTATAATCTAAGCAACAAAATTTAACTTGTGAAATCCCACATTAGCTTAATCCCCACAATTCTCTAACACAAGTCGATACTATATCAAGTCCCAGGTCATATTCAAAAACTCGGGCTTAGAAAGAGGTGTACTTGCTTAATTCAGAGCACCCCACTACTACATGGCGAAGCTGAGATTCCCATTCAGGTGTAATTCCCATAACATGTATACCCTACAGTACCCATGTTCCCCCTCTCTTGCAGCACCAGGGAACTCAATGATCCCACGGCTCTTCCTTACACGTCTGTAGAGCTCAAGCTACAGCCTGTCTATCCAGCACATCCGCAAAAGTGTCGTGAGTGCTCGCTTCGGCAGCACATATACTAAAATTGGAACGATACAGAGAAGATTAGCATGGCCCCTGCGCAAGGATGACACGCAAATTCGTGAAGCGTTCCATATTTAAAAAAAAAAAAAAAAGAAAAAAGGAAAAAAAAGTGTCGTGAGACTACTACGAAGGAACTGGGAACAGAGATCATGAACTGTTCATCACGTCAAAAGATATGTAATTGGGGTCGGGGGGAAGCATAATAGTCACATCAAAACAGTCTTCATACACGTACCAAAACAGACATCATTATTAGATGTTGTTCTTAAATGTTGTAAAGGAGACTCAATAAATTGGAGAGCAGAATAGAATGACCACGAGAGAACTACATTATAGTAGACACACTCTAACAAGAGTTTAGGCGCAGGGATCGTGAGAGAACCTCTTTCTCCAAGGAAATCTACACCCATCCTAGAGATGCGAAAGTGGGAGAGACGAAGGAGACGGCAAAGTCAGCCAGCACTCAAGTGAGAGCCCCCGTGCAGGGCAAGGCAGCAGCGCGCTAGCTCTTAGGTTGATGGCAGCGGCAGGAAGCGGACCTGGGGGAGGAGGACCTGAGTATTCAGATCATCTGGCGGGAACCGAACCAGCCTGGGGGAGCCGAGGCAGCAGCGGGCGAAAGGAGCGAGAAGAGAAACAGGCCTCAGAGCACCTGGCACCTTACACCCCGAATCGCGACGCTTTTCCCCCACGGCCTCCCCGTCGCTCCGCAGGGGGTCAAGTTCTTCGCAGAAGGCGCCGAACCCTGAGCAGCTGCTGGGGGCGGGGGCGCGAACCTCGACCCACTAGAAGCTGCGCTGGGAGTTCCGCGCCCGCAGCCCGAAGCAGGCCTTCTGGAACCCCGGCTGGAGCCCGAGAGTTCCGAGCGGGCACTGTCACCGCGGCCTCAGCATTCTCTCCCAAACCTGCCGGCCCCCTCCCCTTGGTAAACTTTTCCCGGGAACTTACCCGCCATTTCCGAGCTGGGAGCACCCGCGGCCGAGGAAGGACGAATCAACCCGCGCGCTCCCTGGCCGGAAGTGAGCGCGTTGAACGACGCCTTTCCCCGGCCCACCAATGGGAGGAGGAGGCTCGGCGCGCGGGGCGGCGGAAGCAGCTCAGAAGGCGGGACTTACACCGCCGGGAATGCTCCGGCCGCTGCCTGGTCGCCGCGGGTGCCGTCAGCCGTTCTGTAGGCCTGAAGTAGAGGAGGAGGCCGTAAAAGGGACCTTCTATTTAGCCCTGGGAACGTTTCTTGAGGTTAATTTGAATAATATACTTTATGGCTTTCTGTCTCCCCCTCATCCCCCCCGCGATGTTTTGGAGACGGAGAGAAAAACCCTCCCCTTGGCCTGAAGGGTAGATCCAAACACCTGCACCCTCGTTTAGAATGTAGGACTTGAGTTGCAGTTGCGGGAGAAATTTTCACTTACTTGTTTCTGTTTTTGCTGTCCATACTTGCTTAACTTCGTTTTTCTTTTCTCTCATGTTTTTTAACAGTATACAGCGCGATATCAGTTTAGGGACTCTGCTTTCACTCCGAAGGTTACTAGGCAACCATTTAGTGCCCTGAAGTAGTTAATACCTCGAGACCTGTCTTAGCGGCTTGGACCACATCGCCATGTGCTACCTGTTTTCAGCCATTGGGCTTATTATTACTTAGAAACTGTTGAAACTGCTTGTCCCAGAGGATAAGCCACTTTTTTGATAACCATAAGTATCCCTACAGTGTTGTGTATACTGTAGAATGCCTCGTGTCAATAAATATTGGTTATTAGGTTGTACGATGATGCTTGAGCTAAAATGGACCCATAAGATGATAGTCTAGATTAGAACGAATGCGCCCCTTCATTTTAGAGATGAGGAAACTAAAGCCCAGAAAAGAAATTGTCTAAGTCCTCTCAGTATGCAGCCTATGCAGGAGTCCAGTTCTCCAGATACCCCACAGGTTATAAGACATGGAGATGGGCCTCTTGAAGATAAGATCAAAAAAGGTACCGAGAATGCTCAGATCCTTTTCCGTTAAGCCTTAATGGAACACCAGAAATGATGATCATACAGTGTTAAATAGAAAACTGAATCAATACTATAATCAATGACATTATGGATCAAAAAAGGGAAGCAATAATGTCTTCAAAATGTCAAGACTTACTATTTCTTTCCAAAACCACCGTATCGATAGATCAGTCAATTGCTGAACAGCAATTATGATCCTTATACTAAGTCAAGAAAATTTTTCTCAACTGCAGCAAATCTGAAACGGATTAGCCCTGTGAGTTCATGGTTAGTTGTAGTAAAGAAATACTATACATGATAAATATGAATAAGGAATAAGGTGATGTGCTATATCATGTGACTAGCATTTAGTATGATCAGCTTGCAAAATTGAGGTTACAGTTTTAAATTATCCTTGTCTTAGAGCTATTCACACATTTATTAAAATGCCACAGAATAGCCGAACCGGTTTGGCTCAGTGGATAGAGCGTCGGCCTGCAGACTCAAGGGTCCCAGGTTCGATTCCGGTCAAGGGCATGTACCTTGGTTGCAGGCACATCCCCAGTGGGGGGCGTGCAGGAGGCAGCTGATCGATGTTTCTCTCTCATCGATGTTTCTAACTCTCTATCCCCCTCCCTTCTTCTCTGTAAAAAATCAATAAAATATATTTTAAAAAAAAATGCCACAGAATACATGTTTAGGTGCAGTTTGCCTAAAAGATGAAAGAATGACTTCTTTCAGAATCATAATAGTAAAATTACCAAAAAAGAAAATATATTTCCTTTTTTAGTAGGGTCTTTCCCCTCTTTTTGAATTTATATTTTACCTTATCCTAAAGAGAATTTAGGAAGTGAATGTTGCCACCATGGAATAAAATATGAAAAGGAATATGCTGTCCTACTATGTATGAAAGAGGCAGCATAGTGGTGTGGAAAGTCCACGCTATACTAGTCCAAGTTCTACTTTTTCATGATTGTGACCTTGTTTTATCTATTAACTGGAGATAATAATACCTTCCCAGTCACCATACTAGTTGTTGTGAAAGTCAAATGGAAAATATTTATCAAAAATTCTATGTTAATAAGAGGTGGTATTTGTATGATTACATTTATTCTAGAATAAGAGGTCTAGAAAATATTGTACTCTTAGGAATGAACTAGCAATCATGTGTTTGCTACAGGTTCAAGAGTATATAGACTAGTAAACGTTGCTATCATATCTTGAAACCTCCAGAAGGGATATTTTTTAAAGACATGGTATTAAACATATGGTCATCAAAAAGTAGAAGTAGGAAATATGAAATCTAAAAGATAAAGGTAGGTACTTAATGTGTCTTTATTTTAAAATATATACAGAAAAATAACAATAACTAGTTAACCCATTTGTTTAGCTCATAGTGCTAATAGTATAGGGGTCGGGTATGAGTTCCAGTTCCCAGAAAAGCTATCCAGAATCCCCTACCCAGCTAGATGGCTTTCATATAAGATAAGATAAAATAACAATAGACAAGCTAATATTGAAAACTGTTGGAGGAATAACACATTACCAACAGATTGTACATTCCATTTTTTAACTCTCATACACTGTCGATAGGTATAGAAACTAGTTTTTGAGAAGCAATTTAACACATTTTTCAATTTGTATATCTTTTGAGGCAACAGTTCCATTTATAAGCATTTGTCCTGCAAAACTATTTGTACAATATGCAAAGACATATCAACAGAGATGTTCAATGCAGTATTAATTATACTGGCAAATTGGAAATAACTAAACATTCATAAAAATTGCTGGCTTTTTTTTATTTTACATGATTACAAGAAAAGAAACATTTACAATTTGACTGATTATAACAGTGCTCTATAGTCTTCTTTGAAACATCCCTGTGTTTGTTGAATATACCTTATAATACTGAGCCACCCTCCCTACCCTCTGGGAAAAGAGGACCCAAATTAAAATTGGAATCATCTCTAAATAAGAATCTAACCATGGAAAAAAAAGTTAGCCATTTTTTTTTAAAAAAGCACATTTGTCTTATAATTACAGATTTTTAGATAAATCTCTTGAATGAGGAAATACAAATTTTGTCATGTTTCTCTAGCAGTTTTTTTGATTCTCTAAGAACAAATTATGAATAAACTCAATACCTTAATATGGTTTTTAAAAATATATTTTTATTTATTTCAGAGAGAAAGGGAGAGAGAGACAGAAACATCAATGATGAGACAGCATCATTCATCAGCTGCCTCCTGTAAGCCCCCCACTGGGGATCAAGCCCACAACCCAGGCACATGCCCTCGACTGGAATTGAACTGGGGTCCCTTCAGTCCACAGGCTGATGCTCTATTCAGCTAGGGCGGTGATGGCAAACCTATGACACGCGTGTCAGATGTGACACGCGAACGCATTTTTTTTGGTTGATTTTTCTTTGTTAAATGGCATTGAAATATATAAAATATCAAAAATATAAGTCTTTGTTTTACTATGGTTGCAAATATCAAAAAGTTTCTATATGTGACACGACACCAGAATTAAGTTAGGGTTTTTCAAAATGCTGACACGCCGAGCTCAAAAGGTTCACCATCACTGAGCTAGGGCAATACCTGAATATGTTTTAATTCACTCTCATTTTCAATTAATTGACATAGTGAATGTGTCATTACTAAGCTGGTAGTGGATGCCAAGGTGCATTTAATCAATAATTCACATAGTGTGTTTGTGATGTCTCTATATGACAAGGGGCAAATAGCTTGAACCTGTGTATCATATGTGATTTTTGAAATGAACACCTTCAATAACAATAATTTTTATTTGTAATATTTTTTATAACAAAATGATAAACACTAGAAAAAGAGGTTTTGTTTGGTAAACAATCATTCGTGACCTCAGACATTCTCTATTAATATACTAGTAAGCTCCAGCAGATACTTCCACAATCATACATGAGGGATGGTGTGTGATGAGATTGAAATTAATATAAAGCTGCATACTTGACTAGCTCTTTTTTATTTAGTTTTTTAATATGGTGTGCCAATTTTGTGATTGTCATCATGTAAAAGTCCTCTTGAAATGAAAAAATATGTCTTACCTCCAAATTAAATAATTTATGTGCAAAATTAAGTGTGAATAAATCCCATGTCAAATTTCAAACTTTTACAAGTAAATGGTTTTCTTCAAGAACATATAAAAGTCAATAAAATTCTCTGACTTTTCACACACACAGAATAGCACTGGATAATGTGTACTTACTTGGGAAAATATCTACTATATAATTAAAAAATAAGTGACACTATATTATAATGTTATTTTATTTGTATAAAAATATATTATGATAGAAACATAGAAAACATTTGCAAGCATACCTAACAAGTTTAACTTCCCTGTAGGAGAGGGAATTTTGAGATGGGGATTAATAAGGGATTTAAAAAGTACATATATATATATATATATATATATATCTTCATTGATTTCAGAGAGGAAGGGAGAAGGGAGAGAGAGATAGAAACATCAATGATGAGAGAGAATCATTGATTGGCTGCCTCCTGCATGTCCCCTACTGGGGGATTAAGCCCGCAATCTGGGCATGTGTCCTTGACTGGAGTCAAACCTGAGACAATTCAGTCCCACGGCTGACGCTCTACCCACTGAGAAAAACAAGCTAGGGCAATGAGGGATTTTTAAAAAAAATACCGTTTGCTTCTTTTAATGAGATGTACTGGTTGATTTCATAATTAGAAAGTTATCATTCTTTTTGGAATTTTTAGACATGGTTGCTAACTCCTTACCCTCTAGTTTACATTCTATAAATTATGATTGCACAGAGTCAAAGAGTGCAAGCAGCTTAATTGAAAATAGGAAGTTAGTTGAGAATTAATATTTCTAGTTTTGCATTCTGTCATTTATAAGCAAAGATTTGTCAAATGAGGGAAGAGCACCATAATTTCTTACACTTGTTTACAAAATGATCATTCTGTGGTGCCTTTTTTACTCTTTGAAACTCTAATTCATAAGAATGACATTAGTTATGTATGTCTACTTAGGGTGGGTTATACAATAATGTTATGATATTTCAAATTCCACAGTTAAAATGCTATTTCAAATGTTCTTTTTTCAGTTTTAGTCAACAAAAAATGATGATTATGCCTCTGTTTTTAAACTTTTTTTGCTGTTGTTTTACATTGTTTCTTAATGTGAATGATTTTCCAGGTAGGGGAGGGTGAAGAAAACTTTATTAATTTTACTTAGATATTAAAGAAAAAAGACTAAAAATTATGACCAGAAATATTCGTTTTAAACTGATGATACTATTTCAGTCACTTTACCCTTTTTAAGTTTTGATTGTGGTGGAAAACACATCACATAAAATTGACCATCTTAATCATTTCTAAGTATACAGTTCAGTGGTGTTAAGTATATTCATAATGTTGTGAAAGCTGTCATTTTAATAAATTGGTTTTCATTAAAGACTTGTAACTCATTTACCCATGTCACTATGCACAGCAAGACTCTTAACTTCAGGTGATCTGGACACACAAAGTGAAGAGCTTCTATACCAGCTATATAATGCTGTCAAATAAGAGCTTCTATACCAGCTATATAATGCTGTCAATTAAGTGTTTAGTCCAAGAATTATAAAAGAATTATAGAATTATAAGATATTAAAAGAACTATAAAATAAAATTTAGTTTTATTGTAGTGTTTCTTATATTTTTACAACTCAGAATTTTAAGGCATATATATAGTTTCCAACAAGCAAAACCAACAGTTACTGTGCAAATTTGTAAAATTAAAAGAATTCTTTCCAAAAAATTTGCTAGAGGGATTCCAGACTTTAAGTTTGTCATTAATCTCATCAACACAGGGCTGTCAGAGAATCCCTTTGCCTGTCTCTTGAATGAGCTAAGAGGAAGAAAGGGTCATGCCAACTAGCACCATATAATAACAAAGAGAACCTGCTTCATCAGGTAAGATGGGTGTCTTGGTAGGGTTAGGATGCATTTAAAGTGTAAATTTACATTTTTTATATCTTTGTAAAATTACATTTTGTTGTATGTGAAGAAGTTTATTTTACTACAGATATGGTGTTATTTTATACAGTTTTTTAAAAATATATTTCTTTATTGATTTCAGAGAGGAAGGGAGAGGGAGAGATAGAAACATCAATGATGAGAATCATTGATCGGCTGCCTCCTGCATGCCCCCTACTGGGGATGTACCCACAACCAAGGTACATGCCCTTGACTGGAATCGAACCTGGGACCCTTCAGTCTGCAGGCCGACGCTCTATCCACTGCTCCAAACCGGTTAGGG
>NW_006288615.1:17654744-17658861 GCF_000327345.1 Myotis davidii
TCAGAGAGGAAGGGAGAGGGAGAGATAGAAACATCAATGATGAGAATCATTGATCGGCTGCCTCCTGCATGCCCCCTACTGGGGATGTACCCACAACCAAGGCACATGCCCTTGACTGGAATCGAACCTGGGACCCTTCAGTCTGCAGGCCGACGCTCTATCCACTGCTCCAAACCGGTTAGGGCTCTAATGTATTTTTAATACTGCTAATTCCTATATTAAATATTAATATTAACTTCTAATTTTTTAGTCACCTGTGCACCCCTGAAGATCCCTGATTTAATCCCACACTCTTGCTTGAGGTTTCCCATTAAGTAAATGATAGAACGGTACTGTGGCCCAAGTTTCTCAATTTGGTCCTATGTTTTTCCACTTTTTCTTCCCTTTCTTCCTGTAGAAAGGACTAATTTCCTTCATGTAATAGTTTACTTTAGAAAGAAACTGTATCTGGCACATTGATTCAATGTTTGTTAAATGACTTTGTAGTAATATCAAAAATACAAAGCACCCTTACCCCTCTCCTCCCACAAACAACTTTGTTCAAGCACTGAGTGGTTCTTGGGATTAGAAACTGCTAAGTTTCTTTGCTTTAAGACATCCTTGAGCATGTGATTGAATCAAACAGCCTATAAAACACCCCATTCACATGTAACCCATTACTGCCAACATGTGTGTAACACAGGCCTTATTAACTTGTTCTTTGGATGTCACCAGGAAGTAGCTGTGGCCTAGAGTGAGTCATCAACATAATTGACTGGAGATGCTCTTTTGCCAGAGTAAATTTAACCCTGAACAGTGGCTCCATAAATATGATTCTCTGGGACACGGGTATTCTTGTAGACAGGCTCAGATCATCAGTAGCCCTGTCTTTCCCCAGAGAATTTTAACTCAGATTAAGTTTTAGCTTTCTTATAGAGCTCTAAGAAAGCCTAGCTAGTCCTCACCAGGAGCTTACCCTCCTCCTCTATACTTCCTTCTCTATCCTTCAATGAGTTAAACACCCAAACATTCAGACACTAAATGTTAGCTGCTATCTCCCCAAATCCAGTTCCTATTTGGAATATACTTACAGAGTTCAACACAGGTCTGGGTCAGTGGTACCGTGGGTATAACATCTTTCCTCCAGATGTATATCCACTGTAATATCAACAAACAGAGCAAGCCCATGATGTACCCTGCAGCAGCCCACGTTTCATCCAGAGTGAGGCTTTTGTACTCTTCTCTCACATCTCTCTAGTCGGCTTCATTGCGGCCTGCTGCATCGGGGGCCTGCTGTGTTCACTCACCAAGGTAGGCCTGCTTATCACAGAAGGATTGCCTTACTTTCCTATCTGTCCTAGGGAATAATCAGGAATCATCACCTTCTCCACTCTTAAGCTTATTTACCTGTTGTTAACTTCTCCAAAGCTGGAACTATGTTATCTTCATCCTTGAGTTCTTACTTGAAGTGAGAACAAATTCTTTTACTAACATTTACTGAAGATTTTTATTCAGATTAGCTTTTGTTTAAATACATTTACATTTGAGACTGCACATATCCTCTCTTCTTAGGCCCACTCTGAGGTTTGATAATCTCCCTCCCTTCTCTGCTTGGCCCTTAAAATAAATTCCTCTAAAAATGGAATTTTTTGTTTACTACAATACTGGGTTATTTTCTCAGTTTTTAAAGTCTTACTAAAAATTTGAATGTTAATGTTAAGAATACATGTAGCAGTCTCATTTAAGGACAAATACTTGGAGAAGTGAAAACTTCCACTTAAAAAAGGTTGTAAGGCCTGGCCAGTGTGGCTCACTGGTTGAGCATTGACCTATGAACCAGGAGGTCACGGTTTGATTCTCTGTTCAAGGCACATGCCTGGGTTGTGGGCTCAATCCCCAGTGGGAGACATGTAGGAGGCAGCCAATCAATGATTCTTTCTCATCATTGATGTTTCTATCTCTCTCTCCCTCTCCCTTCCTGTCTAATATTAAAAAACAAACAAAGTTTAAGAATAATTTTAAGGGCTTTCTAAAATTATAAAATATTAACAAATAATTATAACATTTTGTTTTATATAAGTTTTGTTAAGCTAGAATCACAAGAATGACCTGGAAGAAATTTGATTTTTCAAAAACTTGTGGTAGTACATCTACATTGTCCTTGGGTATATAGAAGCCCTGCTGAGATAAATTGTATGTTTGCTATTTTTTTCCTTTTCAAGTGCACTTTCAAGTTCTTTTATTCTTAGATTTTGAACTTCACATTGTTCTTTTGAGTAAAATGCACAGGGAGACAACAAATGTCCAGTTTATTCAAATAGTATCTGTATGATTTAATCATCTAGGTTTTGCTTTGCTTCCTATTAAACAAAATAAATATATTTAAATGTCAAATGACAATTTTATTTACTATTAGGAGATTTAATTGTATATGAGCCCATATGTAAGCACAAATGAAAATAGCATAGTGATATGTTTAGTACATTATGACACCTTATTAATTTATTAAAGATAGATAAATACATATGTAAATCATTATTGGGATTGATAAGAACAATAGCTGTAATTTTAAATGTCATTTTTTGATGAGCCTTACTTTATTTTTTGTTAATCCTCACCCAAGGATATTTTTTCCATTGATTTTTAGAGAGAGTGGAAGGGAGGGAGGGAGGGAGCAGGAGAAGAGAAAGACAGAAGAGAGAAATATCAATGTGAGAGAGACACATCTATTGGTTGCCTCCCACATGAATTTGCCACCCAGGAACGTACCCTTGACCAGGAATTGCCTTTGGTTTGTGGTTGGTGCTCTAACCATTGAGCACACTAGTCAGGGCAAGCCTTACATTATTTTTATGCTATCTAGTTCATGTATTTTTTCCATTGGAGTCATATAGGGTAGAGATTTAAAAAAACAAAAAGAGTAGCCATAAACTTTTAATCTCTTACCAAGCTTGGGTTAAGACACGGGGTATTCCTAGGTATGAGAACAATACACTACAAATAATAGCAGGACATTCTTAACTTGCTTCAGTATCCTAAAGTATTCTAATGTGGGAAGAATACTTTATAAATTAGAGCCCTTGTACAAATATTACCAATGATGCTATAGAAATTGCAGTTAAAGATAAAATAGGTTAGAGTAGATGATTTCACATCAAGTGGGCCTAAAGGAATCTTCACAAGGTTCAAAGATATGTTCTCTGAAATATCTCTGCTATTAACAATGGTAAGTATGGACTCCCTGCAAACTGGAATGATTAAAGATAATGGGAAAAGTCAAGCTTATACTCAATTTTTAGGGAGGAACCAATGGAGCACATTCTCTTTAGTCTTCATCTTTCAAATGGCCTGTGGGAATTGGGCTGAAACCAGCATTCTGACATTCCCCCAAGGGATGGAGTAGTGCTCGAAGTGGCAGGTGTCTGGGAAGGAGCCTGTGCCCTAGCTGGGCACAGCTCCAGCTCATCCCAGCCTGCTGCGCCTGCCGCCTTCATAGTGCTGCCGTAGAGGTGGGAGACGCTTGCACTGCAGCTGCGCTCACCAGCCATGAGCCCTGAATCTGGAGCTCTTGGTCAGCTGAGCAATGCTCCTGCTGTGGGAGCACACTAACCACCAGGGGCCAGCTCCTGCGTTGAGCATCTGCCTCCTGGTGGTCAGTGCACGTCATAGCAACCGATGAAATGGTCGTTTGGTTGTTCAGTTGACGGGTCATTTAAGGTTTTATATATATTCTAGAGGCCTGGTGCACGACATTCGTGCACTGGGGGGTGTAGGGGTCCCTCAGCCCGATCTGCACCCTCTACAATCTGGGAGCCCTCAGGGGAGCCCTCTCCAATCTGGGAGTTTCTGTCTGTCTTTGCAATCATATGAGCGAATTGTCTGAGACCCCAACTCAGTTTGGTTTGTTGCTCACAGAATAATAGAGGCATTTTTTTTTCTTTGCTTCATTGGTGGAGATTTCCTGGAAGTTTTAGGATATCTTCCCTTTAATTTTTCCTAGACACTCTGATTTTACTTATGTCTCTCACCTTTGCTTTCCCCCCAGCCCCCACCGCAACAGTAACTTGCTTCAGGCTCACTTTGCTCTAGTGTCTAGGACAGTGATAGTGAACCTTTTGAGCTTGGAATATCAGCATTT
>NW_006288615.1:17658904-17663105 GCF_000327345.1 Myotis davidii
CCTCCCATTCTGCCAAGTCCTCCAAGCCACCAGCTCTCCCTCTCCACTCTCCACTGGCTCTCCCGCTCTGCTCTCCACCTGGTGGCTTGGGGGGCGTGGCTCTGTCGGTCACTGGGAGTGACCGAGGGAGCCAATTCCTCACAAGCCGCCGGCTCTCCCACTCTGCTCTCTGCCCAGCACCTGTGTATGCAAATTAACCTGCCATCTTTGTCGGGTTAATTTGTATACTCACTCCTGATTGGCTGGTGAGTGTAGCAGAGGGCCGGTCAATTCACATGTTTCTCTTTTATTATATAGGGCTAGAGGCCCAGTGCACAAAATTCGTGCATGGAGGGAGGGTTCCCTTAGCCCAGCCTGCACCTTCTCCAATTGAGGACCCCTTGGGGCATGTCCAACCGTCAGTTTAGGCCCGATTCCTGTGGGATCGGCAGTTGGACATCCCTCTCGCAATCTGGGACTGCTGGCTTTTACCTGCTTATTTTCCTGCCTGCCTGATTGCCCCTAATTGCCTCTGCCTTCCAGCCTGATCACCCCTAACAGCCCTCCCCTGCGGGCCTGGTTGCCCCCAACTGCCCTCCCCTGTCAGCATGATCTCCCCCAAACTGTCCTCCCCTGCAGGCATGATCTCACCCCCAACTGCCCTCCTCTGCTGGCCAATTTGGTTCTGATTGATCGGTTTCAATGCCAGTCAGCATCAAAAGCTCCGCCTGCTAGGTAGCCAGTGGATCCCTACAGCACCCACATTTGGTTCTGATTGGTCGGTTTCTATGCCAGTCAGCGTCAGAAGCTCTGCCTCCTAGGCAGCCATTGGTTCTTCACAGCACCCACATTTGGTTCTGATTGGTCAGTTCCTATGCCAGTCAGCATTTCCAGGCCTATCTCTGGGCCTGGTCAGGGAGGCGGGGCTGAACAGCAGCCCACAGAGGCTGGGAGAGAGAGAAAAGCCCGGCTGCTGAAGCTCAGAAAGAAAGAGGGAGAGAAGGAGAGACGCAAGTACTGATCAACAGCTGCCACTGAGGCTGTGGATCAGACCCTGCCCCTCTCTCTGTGTCTCAGGCCCCTGGGCAGTCAGTGCTGGGTTGCCATAGCAACCCAGCTCTGACTGAAGGACTTCTGGGTTGGTCAGCCTTTGGTCGTGATCGGTTGTTACAACCCTAGCCTTTTATATATTAGGATAGCTGGTGTTAATATTTGAAAAACAACAACAACCAAAAAAACCACTCTAAAACAAAAAATATATAATTTACAAATCTACAGAAGGTGGCCAAGTATTCATTGTATGACATGGATTCATGAAAAGCAATCTTACTAAATAAACTTCTTTTCTTAAAAAATGGCAAAAAGAAGTATAATAGTAGATTTAGTTAAGTATACCATATTACTGACCCTATGTAAAATTGTAATTTAGAGAAAACTCAGTTGTTTGCTCCAGGCTTGTTTAATATACTCAGATTACTTATACAATTATACTTGCCATATATGTATAATGTCAGGTTCTGACTTATTCACTTAATATTTTATCACAAACTACACACTACTCTTAATTTTATGTGACCAAGTTACTGAGGGATTGGAACTTGGTTGGGGGGTAAACATAAAATGTCAAATTTTTCTCTAGTCACATCTCTCACTGTACTGTTGAATACCCTCTCCTCCTGGGCAGATTTCATAGTTTTCTTGTGGGTTTTTTTTTCAACTTACTCAAAGTCCACTCTGACCTACTTTAAAAGTTTGGTGTTTTAAAACTTCCTTCATTGTTGGGCAGACTTGTAGCCACAGGGGTCTGAAATGAGGAAGGGAGCATAGTCATGTTTTCGCTCGTTCTCCCTCTTCAAGCCCCTACAGATTGGGCCAGCTGGGTTACAGACTTGATCCCCATAGGGGGCATGCAGGAGGTAGCCAATAGATGTTCCACTCTCACAAGGATGTTTCTCATTCCTCTTCTCCCTTCTTCTCTCTGAAAATCAATAAATCAATAAAAAAATATATTTTTTAAAAAGATTGGGCCAGGGAGAGTGTCTCATTCTAGGATATTTTTTCCTCTTTTTCTCTTTTTCAAGGCTCACTCTTCTGGTGTTGGGGGCTAGAAGTAGGAATAGAAGAGAAACAAATGTTGATATTTAACTACTCTCTGTTTTGGTTATCTCTGCTTCTTCAGCTGACATTGACTGATGCTCTTACTGCCTCTCACATAGCATGCATTCTTAATTTCTTGGCTGAAAGGGGCCTCTGCATTGTACTAATTCCCTGACAGGAAATTATGGATCCTTGCTACTGTTGTCTCCTTTGTCAGTAGGCCTCCCTTCTGGGTAGGACATTGCAAAAGTAGTTCAAGCCCCAATATCTTCTTGGTGTTACTTGACCTATCAAAAATTCACGTATGTGTACTGGGGTTGTTATAAAAAGATACTTTTTACTATAAAGGTCTGGATCGATAAAGTTTGAAAGCCACCAGTGGAAGAGGAAAATAAGCAAAGAGATAATTACAATACAGTGTGATAAATCCTATGCACAGGGTTGGGAGGTTACCCCAGATGGGGTAAAGGGCTTAAGGATGAGATTCTTTTTTAAAATATATATATTTTATTGATTTTTACAGAGAGGAAAGGAGAGGGATAGAGAGTTACAAACACTGATGAGAGAGAAACATTGATCAGCTGCCTCCTGCACAACCCCCACTGGGGATCAAGCCTGCAACCAAGGTACATGCCCTTGACTGGAATCAAACCCGGGACCCTTCAGTCCATAGGCCGACACTCTATCCCCTGAGCCAAACCAGCTAGGGCAGGATGATATTCTTGAGCTGTATCTTAAAGGGTAGGCAAATTGATATGAATGTGGAGTAAAATATTTCCAGCAAAGGAAATAGTGTAAAGGTTCAAATATTCTTGTGTCTAAAGGGATAAGTATAGTAGTAGTAAGAGGAAGGGGCCAGATGAGGAAGCTTCCACTCTTCACCATACTGAGGAGTTTGGATTTTATATTGAAGTCAGTAGAGAGCTATTGAAGGATGAGGAAGTGACAAAATTTAATTCCTATTTCAGATAGAACACTTGACAGCGCTGTGGAGAACGGATTTGAGGCTAGTGATAGGAGGCAGAAAGTGGAGAACCAGAGGTTTGGAGAGCAATTAAGAGGCATAATGAAGGCTATTATAATAAAGAGGAGAGATTTTAAAAAGCACTGAAGGGGACAGGAAACACAAAACTGAGTGGCTATTTGGATGTGAGGGGTAAGGAAGAGTCTGTCTGAGACCTAGCTTTCTGGCTTGAGCAACGAAGACAATGGTACTGGTCTTAGGAAATATGAGAGGAATAATGGTTGGTGGTAGAGTGAACAGTTAGGAATAATTATTAAACATTTAATTAGCACCTACATAGCTAATATCAGACATTGAGATAAATGTTAGGACTGAGAGTGTGGATGAAGGAGAAAGGATAGGAGAAAAAAACATACTCTGGAAAAAACACAGAGAAGGTGATGAATTATGGTTTCTGTAAAACCTGCTGTATGTTGTCCAGCTTGAATTGATGTTTTATCTTTCTAAACCTGTATTGCATAAGTTTATCACATAGTTGAGCGTATGCATTGTTAATTAATGGTTTTGTTTATGTTTCATCTTTCCAATACATTGTAATACATTTATAGAGAGGGATAATAATGTTCCCTTCATATTACCTGCTTATAGATATCAATATAAGGCAACACTATGTCTAAGAGATGGATTGGAACTTTATAACCATGTAGACTTCTATATAATGAAATGCCCTACCATCCCTTCAAGTTTCTCTTGTATGTTTAAGGCAGCAGTTCTCAACCTGTGGATCGCGACCCCTTTCACAGGGGTCGCCTAAGACCATCGGAAAACACATATATAATTACATATTGTTTTTGTGATTAATCACTATGCTTAAATTATGTTCAATTTGCCCTAACTGGTTTGGCTCAGTGGATAGAGCGTTGGCCTATGGACTCAAGGGTCCCAGGTTCGATTCTGGTCATGGGCATGTACCTTGGTTGTGGGCACATCCCCAGTAGGGGGTGTGAAGGAGGCAGCTGATCGATGTTTCTCTCGCATCGATGTTTCTAACTCTCTATCACTCTCCCTTCCTCTCTGTAAAATATCAGTAAAATATATTTTAAAAAGAGAAGGAACTTTTACCATTTGCAACAGCATGGATGAAACTGAAGAGCATTATGC
>NW_006288615.1:17663237-17668995 GCF_000327345.1 Myotis davidii
GCCCCTTTCACAGGGGTCGCCTAAGACCATCGGAAAACACATATATAATTACATATTGTTTTTGTGATTAATCACTATGCTTAAATTATGTTCAATTTGTAACATACATCCTGCATATCAGATATTTGCATTACGATTCATAACAGTAGCAAAATTACAGTTATGAAGTAGCAATAAAAATAATTTTATGGTTGGGGGTCACCACAACATGAGGAACTGTATTAAAGGGTCGCGGCATTAGGAAGGTTGAGAACCACTGGTTTAAGGGGAATTTGTCTCATCTACTACTGAGTTGTTTCTCTGTGATCCATGTCCCTCCTTACCACTCAGTTATGCCTTGGGTTACACTCAGTTGCTGTTGCCACCCAGAATTCTGAGCTTACTATCTTTGATAAAACGATGTTGCTGCTGCTGCCAGATGGATCTCAGAGAAGAGGTGACATGAGGAAGGCTACACTTCCCCTTATTGCACTTAAATTTTCTTCTACATCATCAACACATATTATTCACATATAATGCTTTACTAAAGGGAGGGGGATGACTAAAGGAAGTATCATTGCTGACTCCCTGTTTTATTACCCATTCCTATCCTGAACTATCCAGGTAAACCCATCCATTAAGGGTGATAGAAGAGCAGCGTGAGTAAACAATGACTATTTCTGGGCTTCTTTCCAAGCAATGATAGTGAGGTATCATATAGGCAAGATCATGTATATCTGTTACTCCATAATTTTTTTCCTATGCTGGCTTGACCAAAATCAGGGAAGAAGCAGCAGGTAAGGATTATCCAGAAGCTTCCTTAAAAGTGCAAATCACAGCCCGGCTGCTGAGCTCAGTGGTTGAGCATTGACCTATGAACCAGGTCACGGTTTGATTCTTGGTCAGGGCATATTCCTAAGCTTCGTAAATCAATTTTTATTGATTTCAGAGAGGAAGAGAGAAGGAGAGAAAGAGAGAGATAGAAACATAAATGTCGAGAGAGAATCATTGATTGGCTCCTCCTGCACACCTCCCTCTAGGGATCTAGCCTGCAACCCAGGCATGTGTTCTAACAGGAATCAAATTGAACTGTGACCTCCTGAATAAAGAAAAGTTTATTCTTATCCTTTGTGGCATCTTTTGCAGTACAAAGTCCTTATCCTAGGGAGGACACTTCTTATGACTCAACTCTTAATTTCTGATCATTTCATTTTTATATAATTTTCCTTTAAAGTAGTATCCTATTGTCATGGCTACTGGGAATGGAATATGCAGAATACAACATTGACTGAGACCTTTCAGGTTCTTGATCAAGATGTTGCGCAAAATAATGTTATTTGAGGACATGCCATATTGATTTATTAAGCTTCATAGTAAATCTTGAAGCCAGGTAGTGTAAATTATCCAACTTTATCCTCTTTCAGAAAAAAGAGAATTTTTTTTAAAGAAATTTTTTTCCTTTGCTTTGGATTAAATTTAAAGTGTCCTTTCTTGTTGACCTCTAAGTAGAAAAGAGGCAAAACCCAAATCCAAGTAAGTCGTCATGGGTAGGGTATTTATGGGCATCTGAGGGACTCAGCAGGATGTTTGTTCTTCTAGTTATATACTTTTGATTGGAATGGGAATATGTGACAAACCACAAAGTTATTTTTATCCCATTATTACCTAATGCTGCTTTGGCCTTTGGCACATGCAAAGATTTTGGTATCATCCTTTCAGCTTTATTCATTAAAAAAAAATAAATTGTAGCAGTTGATGCAGAAAATATTTTCCATACTCTGGGACTCATGCTACTTATTTTTCTTATATACTCTATAGCTGAACAGTGAGTTTAGTACACATACAAAGAACTCAATAAATGTTAATTAAATAAAATTTGGCTCATTCCAAGTCATGAAATTAGAATGCTAAAAAAAGCATTCAAGCTCATATGGCTCAATCCTCCATTTGATCATAAGGTTTCCCACTAGACAAATCATTCCATGCATTTCTCCCAAAATCCATTAAAAAGTAAACTGGCTGTTATTGCACAAGGAATAATGAAGACTGTGGTCCAAAAATAAGATTACTGTCATCCTCTTTTTTTGTTTTTTAATCCTCACCTAAGAATATTTTTCCATTGATTTTTAGAGAGAGTGGGAGGGAGAGACACAGAGAGAGAAATTTCGATGTGAGAGAGACACACTGATTGGTTGCCTCCCACATGCACCCTGACCAGGGCCCGGGATTGAGCCTGCAACTGAGGTATGTGCCCTTGACTGGAATCAAACCTGGTACCCTTCAGTCCATGGGCCAATGCTCTATTAATTGAGCCAAACCAGCCAGGGCCTCATTTTACAATTTATATGACTTAGAGTCAGACTGTGAGGAAGAGCAGTTTAGGAAGACATAATTGCAGGAGTACAACTATTTCACCAGATTTTTGATACCCCCTCCCCTCCACCAAAATGAGAATTTATTTCAACTAGAGCAAATGTCATACAGGCAGTATAATACTTTTACAGTATAGAGTAGCTTTAAATGTGTCATTTTTCTATTATCTAACTATAAGTTGCCTGGGTTAAAATAATACTTTCTGATTTATTGATTTCCAGGTGAGTCTACCACCTAGAACATAAATTGCTCAAACTTGGACACTTAGCTCTTCATATTTTCCCCAGTCTAATGCCTTCCATTTCCTCATATAGACTCTTTGCAAGGGAGGTTTTAAAAACACAACTTATAGCCCTAGCTGGTTTGGCTCAGTGAATATAGTGTAGGCCTGTGGATCAAAGGATCCCAGGTCCTATTCCGGTCAAGGGCCTGTACCTTGGTTGCAGGCTTCTCCCCAGCCCAGGGCCCTAGTTGGAGCACGTGCAGGAGGCAAACAATCGATGTTTTTCTCTCACATTGATATTTCTCTCTCTCTTTCCCTCTCTCTCCCACTCTCCCTAAGAATCAATAGACAAATATCCTCAGGTGAGGATTACAAAAAGAAAAACAGAAATATGGGAGAGAATTAACAAAATAAAAGCACAACTTATAAAATTTGTAAGTTTTGCAATATTTCAGTAAAATATAGAGTACCATTTTATAATTCTAGGTATAGGTCAAAACCAATATACACTTGAAAGGTACAGATGTTCAAATATGCAGTGTGTGTGTGTGTGTGTGTACCGAAGTCAGATCATGCTATTTATTTTAAATATTTTGTGAGCTCTATCTTGATGGGGGCTTAATATCTGGCTTCTCGTCATAGTGATGACATGTGTATCTTTAACCCAGGAAGAGCTCCATTCCTAGTTTAATTAGTCAGTGATAGCCTAATGCTCTATTAATGTTGGTATACCACCTTGATTTACTTTTTGCAAGATGACATCCATAGTAGCTGTGCAGGATATAGAAATATGCATAAAAATGTACTCATGTTTGTAAAATAATCAAAGGAAGCTAGAAGATAAACAGAAATGGTATGTTATTAAGGATGGAAGGAGGTCCAGGAGTTCTGGCAGAACATGCTCATTGGAATTTGCCTCTTGTTTTAATAATTACATTGCAGTTTATTAGGGCTCTAGGCATTAGTATAATTCTAACTTTCACCCACAAAGTGCCTGGCTGGTTTCAAATTAACATAATGTAAGCTGCCTGGGAACTGGAGACATGTTTCTATGGGTTTGTCTAGTAGGCTCACATTTCGGTTTTGCATCTGGGGGTAATATATTATTTTCATGGGCAGCAACTTCATGAACAGATTTAAATCTCCAGCTCAGTGAAGCTATGTACTGAGTCTTCTATGAAACCAATTATATTTATGACAGTATATTTGCAGTTAGTCTTTTAGCCTTTAACTTCCACTTTTACTTTCTGAAATGTCATTCTTTATAGACTTTGTACTAATTATCAAGTTTTCAACTTGTTCCAAGTTTTAAAATTATTTCTTGTTTACAGGTATCATTTGAAACTTAAAGAGTTATAAAATACTATATATTGGTATGTAACTTGAAAAAACAATAACAATGTATTCTGATAGAAAATAATCCTTTCACTATAAATAAATGCCTTTTTTTTTCCTTTTAGAGAGAGGGATGGAGAGGGAGAGAGAGAAACAAACATCATACCCAAACTGGAGACTAAGCCCCAACAGGGAATCAGACTGGTGTCCTCCCCCTCACCCTCCCCAACCTCCAATCAGAATCCCACCACACCAGCCAGGGCTCACTAAATACTTTTATTCAAACTGAGGGACTCTGGGCTATTAGAATCCGTCCCTTGTAAAGTAACAAAATAAACAGCTCAAGATTCCTACTTAGAGAAACTTTATAAAATAAGAGAGAGCAGAGTAACAGGGTCATAAGATGCTAGTAGAACAAAATGTGAATTTGTACATCCTATGTCCAAATACATTGTTAAAGATCTTTGAACAGACTGAAGAAAGATGTAATGGTATAGGCAATTAAACCAACTGCAGCAGAAAAGCTCATTTTAAGAGTACTAGTAATGTAGCATTCCTTATCAACAATCGCTATTTGTCACCCTTTTCTCATTTCTATTAATTTGGATACTTAACACAATTATGATTAGTGAGACTGGAGAAAAAAGAGATGCCTCCTATGAGGTTAAGATAAATCTTGGAGTTGTTAGACCTTTTTATAAAACACACACACAAAAAAAACAAAACAGGCGGCATGCTTGGTTTAAAGATACAAACAGCCCTAGCTGGTTTGGCTCAATGGATAGAGCGCCAGCCTGTGGACTGAAGGGTCCCAGGGTTGATTCCGGCCAAGGGCACATGCCTGGGTTGCCGGCTCCATCCCCAGTAGGAGATGTGCAGGAGGCAGCTAATCAATGATTCTCTCTCATCATTGATGTTTCTATCTCTCTCTCTCCCTTTCCCTTCCTCTCTAGAATCAATAAAATATATTTTTAAAAAATAAAAAAATAAAGATACAAACAAAAAAATACACTTAGGGTTGGGATTGTATGGAAGCATTGACCATCAATAAACTCCTAGAGGGTAGGGACTATACGTTGTCCTTACAAGCAAAACTATGTCTAGTATATAATAGCTGCCCAGGAAATGTTTGTTGAATGAATCAATATGTGGCTCAATATAGTCATCATAGCTGGATTCTGTTTTAGAGACATTATTTTGGTTCAAGAACTAGCTACTAATAGGGAGGGCTGGACATGTTTATGTAGGGGCAAATTGGGCCAGGATTCAGTGCCAGCCCAGTCCAAGACAAATGGACTGTTTTCCCCATTTGCATTTGTGCGGCACCTCATTGCACAAAAAATTTGGGTGATTGGGAATGTGAAGTGAGCCTAATAAAGCTTTACAATAGTACATGAAGCACAAATAGGTTAAGCCTATTCACCCCATGCCAGTTTAGGGGCATATTTCTCAAGTTATGTTTACTTAGGTTTTCCCCAGAGTGTGTCGTTCCCAATCTTTTTTATTGTTAGTATTTGCCATTAGTTGTCATTAATTCATTTATTATTATTATTAATAGAACATGTTCTTTGATCCTTTGAAACCTTACTCAATCTAGGCCCCAAGTGTTCCTTTAAGTCTCAGGGTAAACGACTTTGGCAGAAGTCCTTGCCCAAAGCCACACCCACTAGGAGGCCTTAGGAAACCTGGGTCTTTCTGGCGGCGACTCAGCAGCTGTCAGCAACCACGCGGCGCGTCGGAATCCCGCGGCTGGCACTCCAGTCTTCGCCAATGGAGGCGCGTCCCCTTCCTCCACGTAGCGGTGGGGCTGACCCCCTCAGTCCCCCGGGTCAGCTCCCCTTTGGGAAC
>NW_006288615.1:17669024-17694295 GCF_000327345.1 Myotis davidii
CCCTGCTCGCCCTGCTCGTCCCCGGCTTCCGAGCACAGCATGGCGGTCAAGGTGACTCCAACTCTCTACTGCTGCCTTTATTGCATAAGAGACATTCTGGGGACCCTGCCTGTAGCCCTTCACCTCTTCCCATTTCCTTCTTTGCCTGGTTCTTAGATAGCGTGTCCTGAGGCTCCAGCCCGCGGGTGGGAGAGCTGTGTGGGGCTTGGACCGGAGGGAGAGGATGCCTGGTTGGGGGAGGGGAAGGAGGCGGGATTGTGAGTCTGAGGGGCCTGTGAGGACCCCGGGTCTGTGAAGGAAGAGTACTGTCCTGCTCTAAGTGCATGGGTTTGTGAGTCCGGAGTTGGAGGCCATCGAAAAGGGAGTGAGAGGAAGTGACATGTAAAGTCGGGGTACCTACGGCATCTGTGTATTGCGTGGGGGGGGGGGGGGGGGGGGGGGGTCCCGGCGTAATTGAGTAATTTGACACTTCATGGTGACTGGAGGCATTGGTTGGCATTTGCGCTGCAGGTGGCAGGAGGTCGAAAGTATTTGGAAACGTAGCAGCTTTCATATTTTAAGTTGGGTGGGGAAAGGGAGGGGAGGGGAGATGATTGTATTCTGGATTGCTTTCCGCGGGTAAGAAAAGCTGCTAGGCCATGCGATTAATTTGGGTGTTTCAACTTTCCTGTTGATCTACTCTTGCTGGCCTCTTGATTTGAAGGTGGGTGGTTGCTAACCGTGTTGTTAGTGGATGTGGAGTAAAGTAATGGATTGATTCTCACTGCCTTCCCTTGCAATCCAGATGAAATCTACCTGGTAGATTTTCTCTGTTTTAGGCTCTTCACATTTGTCTTTCCACCCTGTAGTCACAGATCTCCAATTTGACAGTTCTTATCAGTATTAGTGCTTTTGGTTTGTTTTAAACTAAATGCCCTTATAAAAGATAAGAGCATTGATTGTTAGCACGTGTGAACTCTAATCTGAAGAGATGTGGCCTCTAGTGAAGCATTAACTGGCTTTTTTTTTTTTTCTCTCTCTCCCCTTACAGGTGCAGACAACCAAGCGAGGTGATGCTCATGAGTTAAGAAACATATTCCTACAGGTAAATTGGCCTATGTAGTGTGCTTTTCTTTTTTTTTACTGGAGGAAAAAGGTGTAAATCTAGTACTTGTCAGGCCTTAACTTTTAGGAATGGTCTATTTTGATATATTCTTAACATGGCTAGATAATATAGCTTATAATTCCTATTTTATTAAGGTTTGGATGAAGGTTTTTATTCTTTTAAAGTTTGATAAAAGATTTTCCTCAATTATTGTTTTTGTAACATGACTCAAGACATGTAAAAGAATGCTAAAAGAAGAATTTCCAACTACCCATAAGCACTGACCAAAATACAATTTATGAATGTATTGACATTAAAATTCTTTCTTGAAAGTTGCATGTTTTTAAAGTTTTCATACTTACAAACAGTTCTCTATGTAATTTTTTACAGAGATAAACAATTATTGCTAGTCAATTTATGTATGTCTTTTCTCCCTTTATTTTTAAACTATTATATCTGTACACTTTTGGGGTTTTATTACAAAATATTACTGTCTGAGATTTTGCCAGGAGCCACCTTAACTTGTGATAAGTTTTAGGATCAGTGACTTGGCTATAAACTTAAAAAAAAAGTTATCTTAGTTTTTTGTTTTGCTTTCTTAAATTCCAAAGTTCAACATGTAAGAAGTTGCTTAAGGGGATGTAGAGAAATAAACTAAAGTGTTCCACTAAATATTGTGCTTTTTCTTGGAAACCTTCTTTTGAGAATGTTCTATTCAGGACCTGGGTTCTTATACAGAAATTCTGACCTTAGGCAGTCCCTGTTGGGTATTAGTTTTCTCTGTAAAATGAGAGGTGATCTTCAAGGTTCCTTCCAACTCCGAAAGTTTATGATTCTATATTAGGAACAGATTCTAACATATGCTGATGAGCCTGGAATAGATGACATTTTTATCTGAGACATGGATTGCTTAACCTATTTTTGGGGATGAGGCTGCATAGATGATTTTAGGGGAAGCATAATTTCAAGAATAAATGTAATTGTAATAGAAATGCTCTGTTTATGGTTTGAAATCCTTATTCCTTACACAAGTTCTTGAAAATAGCCAAATATATGTTAGTATCCACACCATATGATTCTATCCAATTGTCTTGTGAGTTCATGTGATATAGTTACTTTTGTTTTCTAGATTAAGTAGGCATGGAAGAAGTCAGTTGAAATGATGCATGATGCAGGGAAAAGAGCATTGACATGAGTGTCAGGAGCACTGGGTTTAATTCCCAGTCCTATCTGGTTGTACCGGTGGGCTAATTATCTGGCCTTTCTGGGTTTCATCTTCTCATGTGGGACTCAGTACGACTTAAGGGAATGGGTGTTGTAGGCAGTGGGAAGGCATCAGGTGTTAGACTGGCAGGATCGGACTGGATCAGGGTTCAGCAACCTCAGTACTTGAGTTCTGCCTAGGAAAGAATTCAGAGCCAAAACTCAAACTATAAGAGAACATTTATTTGGAAAATCACAGAGGTAGAAGGAGTAATTTGTAGAGGAAACGGGCTTAGGAAACAAGGTATAGACGTGCGGAGGGCCCTGGGAATGAGGAATGTAATGGTAACGTTCCTGGGGGAAGAGGAAGGAAGAGGAGGAGCTTGGGCGTGTGTGGGAGGCAGATGGAGGTGGTCCTCCCTGTTAAGTGTGGAGATTTTAAGGGAAGTTTTGAGGGAATATCTCAATAGAATATTCAGTAGCTTTCCAGGTGTGTCCTTTCAGGGTCAGGGTTTTCACTGATTGGTTGATTGGTGTCTGGGCAGGGGGTCTTTATTCAATGCAGCTGATTCTGAGGTCAGCTATGGTGTTGCTTGTTTGGTTTTGCTGCTTTTCTGGGCCTGGACCTGAAATACAACTGAGGCCTAGGTGTTACTCTAGGGAGAAAAGATCAGGGGGTCCAAATCTTAGGATCCCTGATATGCTAGGGGAGGAAAGGTCACCCTGGGGACGAGGTCCCACTCTGCAATTTTCTTTTGCTAGGCACCAGGGCTTTGTACCTGGTCCATTGTCCTTGCTCTGCTCCATGTCTCTCCACCTACCTACCACATCCGAACTGAGGCCCTTCCAATTTTAAAAACCCATGGGAAAAATCTATAGTTCTGTATGGATTTGTTTTTTGGGAGGAGGAGAGATGGAAGTACAAAGAAAGAGCTAGGACAGGGGTGGGCAAACTTTTTGACTTGAGGGCCACAATGGGTTCTTAAACTGGACCGGAGGGTCGGAATAAAAGCATGATGGAGTGTTTATGTGAACTAATATAAATTCAAAGTAAACATCATTACATAAAAGGGTATGGTCTTTTTTTTTTTTTTTAGTTTTTTTCATTTAAACCGGCCCGGATCCGGCCCGCGGGCCGTAGTTTGCCAACAGCTGAGCTAGGACTATGCCTAGTTTTTTGAGGGGTTAATGACAACTATGTTTGTTAAGTTAAAGAAAAAAAATCTATTTACTTAGGTGATTTTTTAAAAGGGCCTCTACACTGTAACTACCTAGAACATTTGGCCAGAGTTTGGAGTTGAAACAGTGGGAAGGCACTGTGGGTTTCTGAGTGGGTAAATTGAAGTGGTGAATTCTGGCACCTCTTTGTGTTCGTTGGACAAAGTGTGGAGAGGTTGGAAGTAGGTAGGACGATCAGCTAAGAGGCTATTGAAATAATATATGTGAATGATAATGACCTGGAGAGGCTGGGAAATGGAAAGGACAATACCAGGGACTTTGTAAAGGAAGGAGTATTGAATCTGGCATTTTTAGAATAGATGCTAATTGATGAAGCATCTATTTAAGGAATTTTGGGGGAGAGGAGTTTAAGTATGATAGATAAATAAATGTGCCCCAATAAGTTTAAGTCAGATTTGGACAGATACAAATTCATATAAGTGGTGCATGAATCCTTGTGATTAGGGGAATTGAATATAAAATAAGACAAGGAATAAGGGGCTGATTTATAAGTAATATCCACAATTGAAATGAGGAGGAGGAGGAAGAGAACTAGGGAGAATGGTCCCATGGGAGTTTAAAGTAGAGTTTTACAAAAAAGATACAGTAAAAAACTAAAATATAGCCTGGCCTATGTGACTCAGTGATTGAGTGTGGACCAATGAACCAGGAGGTCACAGTTTGATTGCCGGTCAGGGCACATACTAGGGTTGCAGGCTCAATCACCAGTAAGGGGTGTGCAGGAGGCAGCCAATTAATGCTCTCATGATTGATGTTTCTATCTCTCCTTATCCCTCTCTGAAATCAATAAAAATATATGTTTATAAATTACCCTGTTAATTGAATTTGGTTTTGGTAAGATTTGAGGGTCACTTGAGTTCAGGATCATTTGAGCTTTTAAAAAGATGATTTAATTTTGAATTTTAGAACACAGTTGAAAGCTCTTTTTTTAAAATAAAATTTAGAATTGTGTCATTAACTGTCTAAATTCACAAATAGCCAGTATGGCTCAAAAGTCTTTGTTTTGTAAGCAGCAAAATATTCCTATTTTAAAGTGCTGTTATATTTATGTTTAGTGAAATGATGTGTGCGAGTTCATGAGACGCTTTATGAGAATAAAGAATTATTATTTTGAGTATAGGAAAATAGATGCTTTTTTTCGGTATTCATTGCTTCTAAAATTTTGATGAGCTGTATTTCCTATAAATTAAAAAAGAACAGATAATATTCAGTAAAAATCTGGTTTTTTTTCCTCCTCCTCAAGTTTATAAAATTGGAGCACAACAAATGAATTCTATGTGTTAGTCTGTGTTATAATTTTACAACCAGTTGCCAAGCTAAGGTTTTACTATTACTACCTTTTCAACTGTCATTTCTTGATTTATCTTTCTTTTTTTACCTCTCTCACCCACTCACTATCATCGACCTAATTTTGCTATATCAGAAGTATACAGTACAAAAAAGGAGAAAATAGAAGCAATGAAGGAGGTGAGGTGAAGACAAGAATGCTACAGGCTGTTTGTTATAAGGCTGACAGCTTTCAAAATAAAAACTTTATCTGGTCTGTGCTTTGTGGCAAAGTAGATTTAAAAAACTTTTTTAAGTGTATGATTTTTCAAGAACTCTTTTTTTTTAGTTGGTAGACCTTCTGTTCATTTATCAAAGTATTCTATGGTAAAAGCAACACTTGTTGAGACTGCACCTTTCATTACATATGCTAGACCAAAAATTATTTTGAGCCTATTCTTTTTCTCATTATCACCAATGTAACAATGAAGATCATATCCCATATAAAATCATGAAAATGCTTTCTTTTTCTATCTTGTTTATTTAGGATTAAAGAATAAGTGGACAAAGATGCTGTTAATGTAAAACAAAGAGTGATTCTTAGTTTTATGGTAACACATTTTTATTTGAAAGAAATGTCCTTTTATTTAATAAAATTTGTTTACATATTTTGTAATTACTTACTTTTAGCAGTAACCTGGGGCTGAGAATGAAATTAAGCAGAACTTTTAGCAGGAGACCCTTCCACTTTGTTGGAATATGCATTAGGACTATGTTTTCAAAAGTGTGGGATACTTACCATAATATTATAGTTATAATACAAGTAGTAGTAAAAAATGTTAGCATCAACTCAGGTCAAAAGTGGAGGGGAAAAATTGCTCTCATACAATATTTGTGGAAACAAAGAGTCTTTGGAAAGCAATATGGCAGGGGTTTCAAAGAAAAAGAAGATACCATTTGGGCAAACAGTTCTACTTTTGGGATATTTATCCCAGAGAAAGAAAAATACTCATCCTATATAATAAAAGAGTAATATGCAAATTAGCCATCACTCTGCCACAAAAGATGGCAGTGGCTGGGCCAGGATGCTTGCGTTGTCGCCATGGCGATGACGCAGGCGTTCTGCCCCAACCTGCTGGTAGAGGGCCTCTGAGCCTGCTTGGTCACCGCTGCTGCCAGGGCAGAGGAGCAGAGACACAAGCCTTCAAGGGGGCCCGGCACCAGCAGCCCGAAGCCCTGCAGCCGAGGCAGCGCTGGGGCCACTGGGGCCAGAGGAGCAGAGACAGAGCCTGAAGGGGGGCTGGCACCCAGAAGTCCCAAGCCCTACCTCGGTGTTGGGGCAGGAGGAGCAGAGACACAGCCTGCAGGGGAGCCCAGCAGCCAGCGGCCCCAAGCCCCGTAGCCGAGACGGCACTGGGACCGCTGGGGTCAGAGGAGCAGAGACACAGCCCACAGAGCGGCCGGCACCCAGCAGCCCAAGCCCCATGGCCACAGAGGCGCTGGGGCCACTGGGGCTGCAGCAGAGACACAAACCCGCAGGAAACCTGTGGAAAGGGAGATAAACTATCATTATCTCCCTTTCCACAAGATGAGAAAACTGACTGATTTATTTAGTGATATGGCCCACACCTTTCTCCAAGCACAGGGCATGTTATGACCACTCCCAGGAAGGTCTGGTTAGAATACTGTCTCCAGGGAATAACGCTACTGTGGCAAATCATCTAAGAGAGGAAACAAGCTTTTGTTGGGTTTATTCTGAAGGACAGAGAACATGCCACCCCAACATATGCCATGTTGTTATATTGATCTTGAGCAGATGCTTGAAAAACAGCAAATGCAAGGAGAGGCTTTCACTGAAGTCTCCTGATCTGCCTAAAATCGGACCCCACCCCAAAAGGTTCCCTCATGGGAAAAGTGCCACCAGCCAGTGAAGACTGACTCCTGTCACAGAACAGGAGACTAGAAATTGACATCACACTCAAACTTTGTTACAAACTATCTCCCCCACCCCCATTCATCTTTCCTAAAAATCATGTACTCTCCTCTAAGAGGCCTACATCTCCCGTCCCCTCTCCCTAGGAAGAAGGTATTTAGATCTGGATTCTAAGCCACCTTGGGGAGTTATTCATTTTTCCCTGGGATTTCCCACATATACATGAGGTACACATGTTAATGAACTTTTGTTTTTCTCTTGGTAATCTGTCTGTCACTACAAGGGCCTCCGCTAAGAACTCAGAAGGGTAGAGGAAAACTATTTTTCCTCCTCCATAATTCTATCTCGGGAAATCAAGTCCTGGGCTGAACAGTGAGTTTGGCTCAAGTGGCAAGCAGTCCCGGCTGAGGGGAGGGAAGCTTCTAGGGTGAAATCAATGATACTGGCATCAAAGTAGGAAATATGCTAATTAGACCAGACGTCTTCCGACGACCTTCTGGACAAAGCCATGGTGGCGGGAACAAGGCAGAAGTGATTAGAGGTGATCAGGCAGGCAGGGGAGAGCAGTTAGGGGGATCAGGCCGGCAGGCAGGTGAGCAGTTAGGAGCCAGCAGCCCTGAGGGGTCCTGGATTGGAGAGGGTGCAGGCCAGGCTGAGGGAACCCTGCTTCTGTGCACGAATTTTGTGCACTGGGCCTCTAGTAAGAATATATATGTTCAAGATTGTTAGTTGCAGTACTCAGCTCTTCCTCAAAAAGGGGAGAGAACAAAAATGCTTTCAAAAGGGGAGTGGTAGAAAAATTAAGCTATGCAGATACTAAAAAGAATGTATTAGATCTATTGCAGCTGATTTAGAGGGATTTCCAATGTACTATTAAGTGAGAAAAGAAAAATGTAAAGAAGTGTATATAGCAGTGATGGCGACCCTTTTGAGCTCGCCGTGTCAGCATTTTGAAAAACCCTAACTTAACTCTGGTGCCGTGTCACATATAGAAATTTTTTGATATTTGCAACCATAGTAAAGCAAAGACTTATATTTTTGATATTTATTTTATATATTTAAATGCCATTTAACAAAGAAAAATCAACCAAAAAAATGAGTTCGCGTGTCACCTCTGACACGCGTGTCATAGGTTCGCCATCACTGGTATATAGCATAATACTAATTTTCTGTAAGTCACTTATATGCATATTTACACATGTTTGTATGATTTAATGGGCATTGAGAAAAATATGGAAGGATAGAAACTAAGTTGTTAACTTGGTTGGGGAAGAATTAGGGGAAAATGAAACAAGGTTACAATGTGTATGTATCAAATTTTGAGCAAGTGAACAATTTAAAAAGCAAGAATTTAGCAATTCAAAACCTGAAGTCAAAAGAGGACTTCCTAGCATAAATTGGATTGAATAAACTCAGTATGAGATGCACAGAAGGGGATCTATAGTTTCATAACCACACTGATTGTTTTCCCAAGTTCTTTAGAATATAGGGGTTGAAGATAATAAATAACCTTTATCTTAAGTTTATAAAGTATTTGCCATAAACTATATAGAGTTCTCATTTTTTAAAAAAGTGTTAGGCATTAAGGGCAAACTGGCACCATAGTGAGACTTTATCCTTGAATCAACTAGAATAATTGAAAAATAACTGAAAAGATGAGAAAATTAGTGTTATTAGATGCCATGTAATGTTCTATCAATCACATTTTTCATTGCCTACTACATGGCAGGTTAGGCATTGTGCTAGGTTATAACTAGGTTATAGAGCTAAGATAAAGGAGTTTAGTAAAGGTAGGACCTCACAGTCTAGGTAGGGGTGAGACAGACAATAACAAGTATACACACACATACACACACACACATACTACAGACAGTGACAAGTCTACTAAGGAAATAAACAGAATGATGAAAAAGGCTATTATTTTTCAAGAGGGTGGTCAGTGAAAGTCCCTAGGATGTGATACTAGAACTAAGAACTGAAAGGTGGGTGGAAAGAATTCCAAAAAGAGGACTCACATGTACAAAGGCCTAGATATAGAAAAGGGTTTGGTATATTAAAAAAAACAGAAAGGAGGCCAGTGTGCCTGAGGCATCAGTGAGTGAGGGGGATGAATGTCTAGTAAGAGATCAGGCTGAAGGAGTCATATAGGCCACGGAGAAGAGTTTGGATGTTTTTTTTTAAAGGGTATCGTGGAAACCACTGAAGGTCTAGCACTTAGGAAGTACTATAGAATGATTCAATTTGTATTTAAATAGATCTTGTTCAAAAAGAAAAAGTTGAAATTTAAATTCTCTTATACACTTCTGTGCTTTATCATGAATGATTGCTTTGAGTAGACTGATTCTTCCAATTTAATTACCTCTTGTCTATAGGGTTCTTAGAATATCTTGAGTTGTGCCTCAGGTAACTTGTCTTCCAGGAAGCAACAGAGTGTAGCTGGAGTCTACGTGGGCTTTGTAGTTTAACTTGGATTTGAATCCTTATTTGATCCCTTTTGTTATGTGACCTTAGGTGTTCACATTACTTTTGGAGCCTGTTTCATCTGTCTCTCAGAAGGATAATTACACCTAGTATCCCTGTGTGAGGTAATGAGGTAATAATGTGTAAATGGTGCCTGACACATGGAGAACTGAATAAAGTTTGGTTCTTTGTTCTTTTCCTTTTCTTCTAAAATGAGATGAGGACTTTTCTTTCCTGAATAGGATTTGAGTCCCTTATTTTCCCCCAGGTAACTGCTGGGCCTATAAAGTAACTTAAGATATTAATATGTGTTTATGACTGTGTACATGTAATCAGTTAATTACTTATATTCTTGAGACCTACATCCGAAGATGTTTACAAATCCCCACATTCTGAAATACAATTGTAAGAGGTAATGGCTTCTCTCAAGTCTGTAGGCTCTGAGATGGGGCATAGCATGGTCTAAGACTGAGAGACCTGTGAGGCTGTGGAAGATACGCAGTTTTCCCTTGAACTCTCAGTTGCCCGGTCTGGATCAGAGAAGGAATAATAGTCTAATTATAGACTCTGAAATATCAAAACAAATCTGAAAGAGCGACTTTTAATTCACTTTTTAGGTGTAACTTAAAAAAAATAAATCAGCAAGTCCCAGTTCTGTCCAACTCTTTTTTACTTTGTGCATCAGGTCCTCGAATAATGTCATTGTGCTCAACTGTTTCATTATAATGTTGATGAGCTGCTATAAGACCTTAAGATTTTTTATATCAATTAGGCTATGGTTTCTTTATACATCATTTTGCTTCAGTTTCAAAAACCTATTGATGCTAAGTGAGGACTGCTGAAATTTCTGAAGCATCATTCACTGAAACCAGTGCCATGGCCATTTTTGGATTTCTAAAACTGTAATTGGTTATTTACTGAGTCACTGTTTTGTCTCAGGTACTAGTCTAAGTATTTTATACAAATCATATTTAATCCTCAGAACAAATCTATAAGATAAGTATCGTTAATATTCCCATTTTATAGATGAGGAAACTGAGACCCAGAAAGGTGAAGTAACTTGCTCAAGGTTGTACAGTAAATGGTTTATGTATTTTAATGCAATTTTTTACATAATGTTAGTACATCTAGAATCATCTCATTGTTCAATAGCCTTTTAAAAACATTATTATTGAAATTTTAAACATATACACATTTAGAGAAAAATAGCATAATGAATTGCCATATACCCATTACTCAGCTTCACCATCTATCATGGCTAATCTTGCTTATCTATATTGCAGCTGCATTGGATTATTTTGAAGCAATTCCCAGACAACATATCACTGTATCCATAAATACTTAATAAATACTTCAGAATGTATCTCTAAAAGTTGATGACTGCAAAACCAGCCAAACCACAATAAGATGATCACACCTAAAAATATTCCTTAATAACATGGATTTCCATTCAGTGTTGAAATTTTCCTGATTTTTTTTAAGTTGTTTTATTCCACGTCTCATTTCCCTTTTCCTCTCTCTCTTGCTTCTCTGGAATTCTATCTCCCAATACCCATAAGCCTTGCTTAACTGTAAGTGTTCAAGGGAACCTGAGCTAAGTACCTGTCAACTACATTGTCCAGGCTCCCTAGCCACCTGCTTTCTGGATAGTGTTGTCAAAATGGAAGGACTTAATGGGACACTGAAGAGAAGGAGGAAGGAGAAGCCGAGGTATCCTCTTCCTCCCCACTTCAGAGAGCATCTCTGTTAGTAACTGAGGCAGGAGTGATTCTTGCTGTTGCTCATCTCTGAGTTGCCTCAGTATCCCTTCTTATTTTAATGACCAGTTCTTATATTAAATTCCCTCTATCAAGCAAACAACAAAAAAAATTAGGATCTAAGTCAGGTTCATACATTGTATTTGGTTAATTTGTCTCTTAACTCTCTCTTCTTTTTCTTTTTTTTATTATTAGTTAGGGTATTACAAATGTGTCCTCATCCCCCCCATTAACCCCCAACCTTCCCCCCCGCCCCCGGCCCGCACACTCATGCTCCCATCCCCCTGTTGTCCATGTCCATTGGTTTGGCTTATATACATGTATACAAGTCCTTTGGTTGATCTCTTCCCCTTACCCCTGCCCTCCCCAACTTTCCTTCTGGGGATTTGTCTCTTAACTCTCTTAATATTTTCTGCTTCCTACAAGGATAAAGGTCTTCCTTTCTCTGTGGTGAAAATCTTGGTATCTAATCAAGACTTACCAACATTAAAGCATTCTGTCTCCCTAGGAGTTGTACCTTGATTGTCAAAGGCATGATTTACCCAGGCTTATAAATATATATGTTCCTTTTATGTTCCCATGGTTACTTCCACCAAGATATTGAAATATTTATTTTAAGAACAATGCAAATTAATTATTCAACTTAATAATCTGCCCCTAGAAACCTTTGGTTCCAGTTACTGAGTTCTCTCAGGTCGTTATTTTATTTCCAAGGCTTTTGGCTATTTTAAGGAGAAAATTGTTTTGGTCGACCTAGTTTATTACGGTAGCTTCAGTTGGTTTCAGTGATTAACAAGGGTCTTGTACCTCCCTACTGTGTTAGGAATTGCATTGTTTAGTACTTAACAGTTGGACTTGCTGTAATGGATAGTAAAAATACATATATTAAAGCAAAAAGAAAAATAAGCCCATAGTATTTCATGGAAGAAATCTGAGTTAGGCAGACATTTGAGGAATTTTTTTTTGCAAAATCAAATAAAAGATTTTGTTTGTGAAATATGCAACTGAAAATGCAAATTAAATTTAGATGAATAAAACTACCTTTTCCCAAAGCATGTGTACTTGATTTTGATAAATATCAGAAAAACTTTGCATCACTAAAATCTTTTTAAAAAAAATTAATGTGGCTCAATAAAGTTGTTAAAATTAATGTGGCCAAATGTGATAAACTTATTTTTACTCATTAAAATATTATTTATGATAGAAGGTGAATTCCACATTGTACTGTTGTAAGAGGGTTTGTGTGTCAGATCAGTTGTGGTCTTTGCTCATTATGCAGAGTGCTTTTGTAGTGAAAGGGCATGCATTCCTTACTAAATTGGGCTCCTATGAGGAGTAGGAGCAGTAATAGGGAAGAACAGCAAAAGGGTTCAACCGCCTCATATGCTCAGCTCTTACCTTGGTGCATGTCTTTTTCTCCCATTGTTCATGTAATTCATTTTTCTATATGGGAAGTGCTCTATTTAATAATTGAAATTACTGAACTTTGTGACATTGTCATTTGATTTACTGAAATTGAAAGTATATTAAGATCTGAAAATGACATTTCATCTCTGTTGGAACAAAGTCATAGAGGAACAGTTTGTTTTGACTCATATTACAGCCACATGATGGATAAGCAGAGATGAAGCTGCCTAGACTAGTCAGGACTGATCTCCTGATAAACCCAAGAATTGTGGGAAGAAAACTTGGTTTGGAGAAAAATTAAGAATTAGAACAATAACTCCTTCAGGTTTGAGCAAAAGCAGAAAAATTCAGTAAAGCAGGAGGGAAACTTTTCTGTGTTTCTAAGCATTTTAGAATAATTTCAATAGTTCTTCTATAATAACAAGAACTTTGGTGTTCAAGATTTCATTTTTTCCCCTCACAACAACACAGCTGTTTCTGTTAAAGAGGCTCAGAGTGTTTTGCTCAAGAAATCTCAACTAGTGAACAGTATATGGGATTAGGACCTGTTTTCTGACCCTGGTTTAGGTGTCCATCATGCCATTGTCTCTGAGCTATCTGAGGACAGGAACAATGTTTTATTGATCTCTGCATCTAGTATCAGGCAAGGTGCTTCATAAATGCCTTTAATTGAATGCACAATAACCTGAAAGACTTGATTTTACCAGATTTTTAGTTTAAAAAGTAGTGCTTCTATATACACTACCTTGATTTTGGTATACATAAAAAGGAATCCTTGATCTTGATACACTGCATAATTTTTAAAAAGTAACCAGCTTTATAGTCACAGCAGATCAGAATTTTCCTGTGTAATCTCTGAAAAAATCTTTTAGACATAGAAAACATCAAAGGGTATTTTAAAAAAATTTTAAATCATTTAAGCAGGTAATTTGTATCATTTAGACTATTTGTTTTTTTTTACTCATTCATGTTATTGAATTTTAAGTTAACCTTTTCTCCCCTTACTCAATGGAAATTTAGGATATTGTGTAAATTCTTTGTAAAGTTTGTTTTATAGTTAACCTCTTATGTAGGTAGCACACTCTAAAGGTCACTTAAGGTTAAATTTGATAAATGGCAAGTGAGTTACTACTATTTAGTTTACTCCAGGCAAGTGAGGTCTTGACATGTTGATCTGTTGGCTTGATAGGCAGAACATTTCTAGATAACATGATCTTTTCATTTGCAGCTAGAGGTAGTTCAGTGTGAGTATGAAACCCTGCCATCTCTTATAGGCAATAATTTGGATTAAATGTGTACAGATTCTAATCTACAAGATCCATCTTATTTCTCAAGCTTCAGAATGTCTAGCTTTTTCAAGCACATGTGAACTATACTCAATGTAAATTTAAATATTTCTGAAAATGTCAAAGCTATATGCACTTTTACATTCAAATACTTGAGTTAGGTTTGGATAAAGTTTAAGAAAATAGACCACCTGTGGTGGTTTTGGTTTTGGTTTTGTTGTTTTTTAGATCCTCTCAGCCACTTCTTGTCTATGTCTTTCATGTGTCCTTGATTTCTTGCCCAAGAGGATTTACTAGTGCTTAAGAGACATCTTTGAAATGGCAGATGATTAACTCTAAAGTTATTTGGAGTACGGATATAATTTTTGGTTAATTTAAAGTCATTTTAGTTCACCCTTTGAAATAACAGGAACAAAATGGAAATGATATTATGAAACTAGTAAGTTGTTTGTTATATTAAATTTTTAGCATTGGGAGTCTCAAATTTTGTTTTAAGTTGCTTTTTATTGTTTTTAGTATAAACACTCAAGTCATTTTGAGTAGCAGAAAGGTCTCGATAAGGCCACTTAACTTTTTATTTCTAGCCTTGTGTGTTCCTCTAGGCCAGTGGTTCTCAACCTTCTGGCCCTTTAAATACAGTTCCTCATGTTGTGACCCCAACCATAAAATTATTTTCGTTGCTACTTCATAACTGTAATTTTGCTACTGTTGTGAATCGTAATATAAATATCTGATATGCAGGATGATCTTAGGCGACCCCTGTGAAAGGGTCATTTGACCGCCAAAGGGGTCGCGACCCACAGGTTGAGAACCACTGCTCTAGACCATGTTTACATATATATATATATATAACTTTTAAAAAGTTTTTATTGATTTTAGAGTGAGAGGGGGAGAGAGAGAGAAACATCTATGAGAGAAAAAACCATCATGATCAGCAGCTCCTGCACACCCCCTATTGGGGATAAAGCCTGCAGTCCAATCAAATTAGAATGGAACTGGTGACCTCTTGGTGCATGGGTCAGTGCTCAACCACTAAGCCACACCAGCTGGACGGCCATGTTTACTTTTTAAAAATCTGTTTGACATTATTACCCAGTCAGTTAAAATAAGAAGCATTAAAACTAATGAAGTTGTTTAAATGGGTCATTTTTATTTTAAAAGCATTAAAAGTACTTTTGGTTTAAATATATTACCCATTTTATAGTATCTGCTTTTTTTTTAACAAAATACTTGAAATGTTTTAGCATCTTGACTGACTGCGTAGGTTCTAGTTTCAGTTCTAAACTCCCTCTTCTGTCTGTTCAGGCAACAGGCTCACTGACATTGCCAAGTAATTGTCTCTAATGTAATGAGTTAATTAACTATCTCCTGCAGAAGTCAAGTAGTGAGTGACTCCTTGTGGATGAGAAGACTTTCTTTTCTCTCAGCTGTACACTTGATCTTTTAGACAAAATCAAGTTAAAATAGACTGGGAGAGTTGGGGAAAACACTAGCAAAATACCTCAGGGTAAGTGATTCTCTGGCATCATTTATAATCCCAGATACTGGCTGAGCCTGTTCCAGTACATGTCAACAAAAGCATTTGTTTTCCTTGTTGGCTGCTGTGTCCTTGGTAGTATGTGCTAAGGCTGCTCTATTTCCTGGTAGTTTTAAAGTCAAGAATATTGTGAAATTCTGGTGATTCAGTAAGTACTGTATACTTTTAATGTGTGCAAGTGTGTGTATATGTATGTGTTCTGTGTGTGTAGTGGTGATAATCCTGGCAATCAAACTCAGGTATTGCTATAAGACATCTCTGCCCCCCCAAAGGACAATTGGATGCCAAATTTTGTTAATACTAATGCAAATATTTTCATATATCCTCTCTTTTGAAAATTTATATATGCTAATTAAAGAAAGAAAGCAACACTCAAACAATTGTGAAGAGAGAGAACAAAGGTCACCATAACCCATCTATTGTATTTTCTTATTTTGTATTTAGTTCTTCCTTTCTTAAATTTTTTCATAGGAGTCATGCCCAGGATTCTTTGTTAAAGGATGTGAGCATTGTTATAGCTCTTTATACATGATGTATAGGTATATTTGTGTGTATGTACTTATTGCTAAATCACTTTTTAAAAGGACTGAATTTGAAAAAAGATGTACAGAACAGTGTAAATAGTTGTTATTATTTGTGTAAAAAAGAACTAGATAAGAATATTCATACAAACATACTTGCATTTGTATACTGACATGTATATATAATGTATATACACATATATCATGTATATGTAATTTACTTGTTCATTGTGTAAAAGAGATCTGGAAGGATATACAAGAGATTGACTGCCTCTGGAGTGGGGAATTGAGTGACTGGGGACAGAGGTGGGAGGAAGACTTCTCACTGTATAATATCCTTTTGTACCGTTTTAATTTTGAATGGTATGAATGTAACACTATTAAAGTCATATCCATTAGCAATGGGTGAATGTAACCATTGGTTTTTTCCCCCCATTGTTTTTTTAATTTGCACTTTCCTCTGCCTTGGTTAAGCCTCAGCTTCTTTCACCTGGATCTTTGTGATAGTCACTGCTTGGTCTCCTTGCCCCTAATCAGCTTATTTCTTCCCCAATCCATCTTTCACATTGCTACCAGGGAGAGCAAAGATGAGACAATACCTCTCCTCCCTTAAAATTTTTAGTGCTATCCCATGGCCCACAGAATAAAATGCAGAGTTATTCAGTTTAGTTTTCAGTCTTCCACCATCTGGTCTCAAACTGTCTTTTCATTTTCATCATCTACATATCTTTATATGTATACCTCCTCTTTGTTACCATTTCTCTCTCCAGCTAACTTCTCTCCTCCCCAAAGAAGAAGAAAAATTATTTCTATATTTGTTCACATTGACTATTATATTTTAGTCTAAAATATCCTTTCTCTCTGTTTGTAGTTGAAATTGAATTTTACTTTTAAGGCCTGTTTTGAACAGGCCTTCTCTTTTCTCCTCCCAACCCCATCCTATCCATCCTTAGAATGAACCACTCCTTTTTGGTTCCCATAGTTCATTTTTCATATTGTGGTTTGGCACTCATATTCTTAGTGGTTTACTTGTCAGTCTCTCTAAGTTCTACTTTTAGACTTCCTTGTGTTGCTCCCTCTTTCCAACTGCAGTAGTCTCCCTGACATTGTGCCTTTCCCCATTCCTGAAAAAAAAAATTCTTGTATTTGTGATCTTGGTAAATGTATCAGATTATGTCATACATTAAAGAAGGAGAGGAGGAAGCAATTGATAGGAATTGGTAGAATCCATTCACTATTAGTAGCAATATTGTGTAGTTTATTTTTTAATCCTATGTTTATATACCTGTTGTTTTAAAACATCAAAAATTGTTTAGTCTTCATTTTATAGTTGTGTGATATGTCTAAGGGGGCTGGAGAATGGAGTTGTTGAACACTCACAGTGAGTTAGTGGTAGGGCCAGGATTGAAACCCAGGACCTTTTTAGGAATGACTTTTAATAGCATGTAGAGAGAACATGATTTTATTTTGGGGTGATATTCGCTAGGTGCTATTGTTAGCACTAGCTAGTAAAAATATGTCCACTTTGGGCTACTTCTTATGTAGGTTGATACAGAATTTTCTGTGATAGCCTCTGTGGTGTGTTTCAGAATACAACAAAGGAAACATTTTTTATTTAATGCTGTCCTTGTTAAAAGTTAGATTATAAATAAGGATATTTGAAATGCTTAACCAAAAGTTCTTTGCTCTGGTCCTTTCATCCCTGTCTTTTTTTATCAGAAGCAACCACTTGTAATTCTTTTAGCTATTTATTTTGGTATTTTCCTTTATATTTCTACTAGAGGCCCAGTGTATGAAATTCATGCACAGGTAGGGTCCTTAGGCCTGGCTGGCGATCAGGGCCAATCTGTGGGACGATGAGCGGAGCAGTTGGGGGCCCCCTGCTGGCACCCGTCTTGTCTGGCGTGGGGCCTATGGGCTGGGGCATATCCTGCATTGAGCATCTGCTCCCTGGTGGTTAGTGCATGTCATAGCGACCAGTTGTTCGACCGGTCATTCCGCCATTCAGCCGATTTGCATATTAGGCTTTTATTATATAGGATACTTCTATTTCTAGTCATTATTAACTTTTTTATTATAGTAGTTGAGGAATTCCTTATACTATGTTCTCCCCCATTCTTTTTCCTCCATTCCTCACTGTATATTTGTAATCATAATTTTATTTTTATTAATCCTCACCCTAGGGTAATTTTACATTGAGTCTTAGAGAGAGTGGAAAGGAGAAGGAGAGACACACACAGAGAGAGAGACACATTGATTGGTTGCCTTCCCCATGTGCACCCTGATTGGAGTCAGGGATTGAGCCTGCAACTGAGGTATGTGCCCTTGACCGGAATTGAACCTGAGAACCTTCAGTCTGTAGGCTAACGCTCTGTCCACTGAACCAACTGGCTAGGGCTGTAATCATTATTAAGTTAATATTTGGTATCTACATTATTACTATTAATGTTTTAGTTACGTCATGTATTATGATATTTCCTATTTTTGTACAAGAAAAATACTTTTTCATTATTTACTTTTTCATAAAGTACAGCATCACCTAACTTTAAACTTGCTTAGTAATCTTTTTTTAAAATATATATTTTTATTAATTTAAGAGAGAGGAAGGGAGAAGGAGAGAGAGATAGAAACACCAATGATGAGAGACTCATTGATCGGCTGCCTCCTGCATGTCTTCACTGGGGATCGACCTGCAACCTGGGCATGTGCCCTTGACTGAAATCGAATCCGGGACCCTTCAGTCCACAGGCCAACACTCTATCCACTGAGCCAAACTGGCTAGGGTTTACTTAATAATCTTTGTACCTATTGCCAATTCATTATTTTAATAAATATTCACTCAGTGCCTACTATGTGTCAAGCATTATTTTTTTAATTTTTTAAAAAATATATTTTATTGATTTTTTACAGAGAGGAAGGAAGAGAGATAGTTAGAAACATCGATGAGAGAGAAACATCAATCAGCTGCCTCCTGCACATCTCCTACTGGGGATGTGCCTGCAACTCAGGTACATGCCCTTGACCGGAACCGAACCCGGGACCCTTCAGTCCGCAGGCCGACACTCTATCCACTGAGCCAAACCGGTTTCGGCTGTCAAGCATTATTTTTGGTGCTTGGGGTACATCAGTGAGCAAACTAGACAAATATTTTTTTCTTTCTGACACATTCTAATTGGGAGATAGATAATAAAGATAAAAAAAGTAAAATATGTAGTATTTTAGAAGTATAGGTGAAAGGTACCAAGTGGAAAACAGAGCAACATATGGGGAATTGGAAATACAGATACAGGCATGGGTTGTAAGACTAAATAGGATGATAAGTGTAGGTGTAATTGAAAAGGTGACATTTGATCAAAGATTTAAATTTCTCCCAGTGTTATTTTCGACATAGGCAAATAAATGCCCTGGATAAGCTGACCTTTCATTTTCCCTAGTGGCTTCCTTCTTGGAACCCTCTGCCCCAGCCAGGATTAGGTACTCTTGGGGCCTGCAGCACAGTTCTGGGATTTCCCTTGGCCATTTTCCTGAGTTGAATTGTCTGTTTCCTAATTCCCACATCTCCCTCTTATTTGGTTCATGTTCTCTTTTTGATGGAGCAAGTTATCCTATAGCTTCCTGAGAAAGGACACATGAATGGAGAAAAAAAAAATGTTGAGAATGTGGCTATCTCAAAGTGCTTTCAACCTACCTTTACAATTGATTGAAAGTTTGGCTCAACTTAGAATTCTAGGTTGGAAATTATTTCTCTTAGAATTTTCAGGGCCTTACTGCATTGTCTTCAAGCTTCCAGTGTTTCTGTTGAGAGGAACATGATGTCTGTGATTCATAATTCTTCATATGTGACCTGCTTTTTTTTTTTCCTCTGAAAACTTTTAGGATTTTCTCTTTATTCTGATGGTCTATAATTTTATGATTGTGGGCCAAGTCCTGGTGTTTTTTTGTTTTTTTTTAATTTATTATGTGTTTCTTCAATTCTGGGAAATTTTCTGATGGTACTACTTTGATAGTTGAGTGAAGTAGCTAAAGCAACTTCATTTTTCTAGATCAGTGATTTTCAATTGATGTGCCACAAGAATTTCTAAAACATGCAATACCTGCCCTAGCCAGTTTGGCTCAGTATTTGGAGCATTGGCCCACAGACTGAAAGATCTTGGGTTGATTCCAGTCAAGGTCACATACCTGGGTTACAGGCTTGCTCCCCGCCCCTGGTTGGGCCTCATGCGAGAGGCAACCAATCAGTGTGTCTCTTTTGCATCAATATTTCTCTCTCTCTGTCTCTCCTTCCCCCCTTCTACTTTCTCTAAAAATCAGTGGGAAAAAAATATCCTCAGATGAGGATTAACAGAAAATAAACAAAAAGAACCATGCAATACCTTAACTGTTTACTCAAAAGCACTGACCTCTTTCCCCATAGATTGTCAAATAAAAAAAATTAAAACAGCCCACACAACAATAGCCAACCAGTGTGAATGAATCAAAATTATATCTATTTTATTTTGTCAGATTGGCAAAAAAGTATATTTTTTTGGTGTGCAGCAGAATTTTAGTAATTAGTTTATGTGTGCCATGAGATGAAAATCGCTGACATAGTATATCAGTACTTTACCAATGTTCTTAGGTCATGCTCTTGGTATTTGTTTTTTCACTATCCAGAGAAAAAGTCTGCATTTTCCATATTTTGATTTTGATACTTGCCTTTAATTTACATTTTCCTAAGACATTTGTTAGCTACAAAATGATATTGAGTAACTTTAATATTTAAGTATACATTATCTACTTTATAGTATGCCAGTACTGAAGTCGATGGAGAGCATTACATGACCCCGGAAGACTTTGTCCAGCGTTATCTTGGGCTGTATAATGATCCAGATAGCAATCCGAAGATTGTTCAGCTCTTGGCAGGAGTAGCTGATCAAACCAAGGATGGGTAAGACTTTTATGCATTTTCTAAATGTTTTTAAAACATTTTTAGAGAGAAAGGAAGGGAGAAGGATAGAGAGATAGAAACATCAGTGCAGGTCCCCTACTGGGGATTAAGCCTGCAAGTGGGGCATGAGCCCTGATGGGATTCTGACATCCTAGTTCATAGGTCAACGTTCAACCACTGAGCCACACTGGCTGAGCTCTTTATGCATTTTTTGAAGGTTAATGCCCTGCAGTGTCTGATTAAAAAATGGAAAAACCACCGAAACCAGTTTGGCTCAGTGGATAGAGCGTTGGCCTGGGGACTGAAGGGTCCCAGATTTGATTCCGGTCAAGGGCATGTACCTTGGTTGGGGCACATCCCCAGTGGGAGATGTGCAGGAGGCAGCTGATCGATGTTTCTCTCTCATCGATGTTTCTAACTCTCTATCTCTCTCCCTTCCTCTCTGTAAAATATCAATAAGATATATTTTTTTAAAAAAATGGAAAAACCATAAGTTTACCTATGACAGTTTGGAATTTTAATATCAATAAATCATATTTTTTCTGAGGTGATCATAAAAACTGTGTTATTTACTACTATTATCAAGGATACTGGCATTTCTTTTTCTTTTGAAAAACTTATGTGTGAAAAGTCATATCTACACTAATAAAAGAGAAAAATGGTAATTGGCGTACGACGCTACCCTTTTCATTGGCTAATCAGGGCTATATGCAAATTAACTGCCAACTCAGATGGCAGTTAACTGACAACAAAGATGGCGGTTAATTTGCATATGTAGGCACAATGCAGGGAGGTGAAAGGGAAAGCAGGAAGAAGCCCCCTGCCAGTGACAGTGATCGGAAACCCCCTGGGGCCACCTTTGCCCTGTCCCCCAGCCATGATCGGAGAATCAGGTGCCTTTTCCGCCCTGGCCAGTGATAGCAGGAAGTAGGGGTGGAGCCAGCGATGGGAGCTGGGCACGGTCGAAGCTGGCAGTCCCGGGAGCTAGGGGTCCCTTGCCTGGGCCTAAAGCGGAGCCTCAGCCAGAGGCGTCCTGCGGGGGCAGGGGTGGAGAGGCGTTAGGCCTGGGCAGGGGCAGAGTGGGAGATCACGGGGAGCTGGGAGTCCCCTGCCCAGGCCTAATGTCTTGGCCAGAGGCGTTAGGCCTGGGTGGGGGGGGCGGAGCCGGGTATTGGGGGGATATGGTGGTCCCCTTGCCCAGGCCTGAAGCCTGGGTCAGAGGCGTCACGCTTGGGCGGGGGGTGGAGCAAGTGATCAGAGGGAGATGGGGGTCCCCTGTCCAAGCCTGACACCTCTGGCGGAGGTGTCAGGCCTGGGCAAGGGGCCCATCAGGCTATTGGAGGGTGATGGGGTCAACGCCTGAGGGCTCCCAGTATGTGAGAGGGGGCAGGCTGGGCAGAGGGACCCCCCCCCCCCACACCCAGTGCATGAATTTCGTGCACCGGGCCCCTAGTTTTATATATAATCTGAGCAGACTGGTTTTCAGATAACTAAGTATATTTCTTTCATTCATTCATTCATTCAATAAATATTGAATACCTACTATCTACTATGTTTTAGGCACTGTACTACATGCTAGAATTGCATCAGTGAATAAACTATGCAAAAATGAACAAAATCAAAAGTAAATTAGAATATGTTAGGAGATTATATGTGATATAAAGAAAAATCAGGGAAGAATTTAGAGAGTGTTATTTGTTCATTTCTCTGTCTACTCATTTATTTGACAAACATTTATTTATTTTTTTAAAATATATTTTATTGATATTTTACAGAGAGGAAGGGAGAGGGACAGAGAGTTAGAAACATCAATGAGAGATAAACACTGATCAGCTGCCTCCTGCACACTCCCCACTGGAGATGTGCCCACAACCAAGGCACATACCCTTGACCGGAATCAAACCTGGGACACTTCAGTCCACAGGCCAATGCTCTATCCACTGAGCCAAACCAGCCAGGGCGACAAACATTTATTGAACAAACACCATTTTCCAGGCTTTGTTGGGCCTTAGAAATGCAAACATAAAATGGAGTTCCTGGTCTTAAGAAGAAACTCATGGCCTAGTGAGATAAAGAATGGGTAAACAACACAGAAAAGTCATACTTTGGGGATAAGATGCTACAGCAGGAGTATATAAAAGGTACAAAGGACACTCAAGAAAGCATTATTAAGTCTGTTTTGGGTGGTCAGGACAGCATCACAGAAGAGGTGATGATTGTGAAATCTGGCAAGATGAAAGGAGCTTGCTGGTGGTTGGACAAGTAGGAAGGAGAATTCCATGAAAGAGGGAGCAGTAGTGACTTGAAGCACCAAAGGGCGTTTGTGTGTGTGTGTGTGTGTGTGTGTGTTTTGGGGAGTGTGAGTGACGAGGTTGTGTTACAAGTACTTTGGTGTGGTTGTGGTGCTGCTTTGCCACTTTTAGAGTTGTGGTTGGCTTTGTGTGCTAGGCTTGACTATATGCTGTCAAAGAGGGGCTCATGACTCTCAGTCGTGGAGATATTTTTAGCCTGGCTGTTTATGGTATAGTCGCAGAGATCACAAGGTGCATCTTAGTAGAGTCTCAGTTTATTCAATTCAAGGAGAAAAAAAGCCACTGTTTTTATATTAAAATCACATATGACTGTATTATGGAGCAGATGGAATATTTGTATGAATTACAGTGGGGCCTTGACTTACGAGTTTAATTCGTTCCGAGACTGAGCTCGTTAAGGAGCTCATTAAGGAGCTCATTAAGGAGCTCATTAACTCAAATTACTCTATCAACTCAATGCAAAAAATCGTCCGAGAGACAGCTGATATCTCAAAAAACTCGTTAGTTGGGACACTTGTAAGTCAAGGCCCCACTGTATAAAGAAAATTTTGCCTTGTTTCATGAGTTCCAAGTTACATCCCCAGGCCTCCAAAGACCCAGGAGTTTTTCTCTTCCCTGTAGAGGTGCTTGTGTGAAAAACTAAAACAAAACAAAACTGGGCAATAAGGAACCTTTAAACATTATTTCCATTATCATCTTATATAATAAAAGGCTAATATGCAAATTGTCCCCTCTACTGGGAGTTCGACTGGGAGTTGGACCAGGTGGCGGAGCGGGCTGGCCAACCTCCTGCATCCCCTCTCCCCAGCCAGCCCGGCCTGATCAGCCCTGATTGGGATAGGCCGACCGGACCTCACCCATGCTTGAATTCATGCATTGGGCCTCTAGTAAAGGATACGATTTTAGGAAAATCATAGGTTGGAGTAGGACAAGATTTGAATGCAGTGATATCTGCCTAGGGGACTATTGTAATTGTTAAGTAGAAATGTTATCTATCTTCTTTGAGTCCAGGTTTAATGTTATATTCATTTGTATTTTCCTGCATTGACATTTACTATGAGGATTATATCTTAGAAAGATTTTATATAATTTATCAATGGCAGACATTGGGGAAGTTGTATATATTTTGTGTCTAATCTTTAAAAAAGTCAAATCAGCTGATAGTTACTGTGGACCATTTAGTTATTAGATTTCTCATAGTGCTTAAACAGTAAGGCATATGAAAATTCATTCTAGCCCTACCCGCTTTGGCTCAGTGAATAGAGTGTTGGCCTGTGGACTGAAGGGTTCCAGGTTCGATTCTGGCCAAGGGCACCTGCCAGGGTTGTGGGCTCAATCCCTAGTAGTGGGCGTGCAGCTGATCAATGATTCTCTCTCATCATTGATGTTTCTATCTCTCCCTTTCCCTTCCTCTCTGAAATAAAAAGAAAAAGAACATCCAAAAAAAATTAATTCTGTTTCATCAGAATTCCTTCTTCAGACTTATTAAAAGTAGCATATACATTTAGCTGTTTTAGGAATGATCAGAGTATTTATTGTTATTAATTTGGTCCGAGAACCGTTTTCAGAGTATCCATGTCTTTTCAGATGCTTCCTTTTGTGAACATCTGGCCCATTTCAGTGGTGTCTTTTATGAAGCATCATTTATGTGATTCTCCCAGACTCACTTGGGTTGTTAAAAGTGTGGTCAAGGGTTTAAGTTGCCAGAGAAGAATAGGTCAAAAATGGGTTTTGGTAAGTAAAGAATCTAATAATGTTGAATGGTGTTTACTTAAAACAACATCATCACTTGCTTCTCTTTTCAAAAGGTAAACATGTTCTATTTCAAATGGTAAAAACTTTTTCAACTTTTTTTTTTCTCTGTCTTTGGAATGAGTCAAATTGGGATTGGTTAGGAAATCTAATTCAAAGTTATGTCATAAAAATTATAAGTAAGTTTATGAAACGGAAACTTTCTAGAAGCAGAGAAACGTGGAATTTTCTAAAAATATAGGGATTCTTAACCTCCTCTTGTTCATGAATAATCTTCAGAGGTTCCTGAACTTGGTGAAATCTATAATAATAAAAGTATAATATGCTAATTAGACCGAACAGCCTAATGACCTTCCAGATATCATTCTGGACATCCTTCTGGAACAAGCCACAGTGGCAGGGGCTGAGGTAGAGGTGGTTAGGGGCAATCAGGCAGGCAGGTGAGCAGTTAGGAGCCTGCGGTCCCAGATTGTGAGAGGGATGTCTGACTGCCAGTTTAGGCCTGATCCCTGTGGACATCCCCCGAGGGGTCCCAGATTGGAGAGGGTGCAGGCTGGGCTGAGGGACCCCCCGCCCCCCACGCAAGA
>NW_006288615.1:17694479-17698106 GCF_000327345.1 Myotis davidii
ATAATAAAGGCCTGATATGCTAAGTGTCCAACCATTCATTCGACCAGTAGCTATGATGTGCACTGACCACCAGGAGACAGATGCTCCAACCAGTAGGTTAGCTTGCTGCTGGGGTCTGACTGATCAGGACTGGGCGAGATGGGCCGGACATGCCCTGGAGCCCTCCTGTGATCCCTTCCCAGCCCTGATCCTGCACAGGTGGGGTCCCTCGGCCTGGCCTGTTTCCTCTCACAATCTGGGACCCCTCAGGGGATGTCTGAGAGCTGTTTTTGTCCCGATCCCCACATGCCAGACCGAGGAACTCCACTGGTGCACAAATCCATGCACTGGGCCTTTAGTATATATAGATAATTTTAAATTGATGAGAGAGAGAGAGAGAATTGATTGATTGCCTCCTGTACCAGGGATCAAACCCACACCTAGATATGTGCCCTGACTGAGAATCAAACCTGCAACCTTTTGGTGTATGGGACAGCACTCAAACTAACTGAGCCATCCAGCCAGGACTATTATTTTTTAAAAATTAATTACACTTAATTACATGTATATAGAAGAACCTTTTATGCAGAAATCTTGATTGTTTTAAAAAATTAGAAATTAATACATTAATATTTTGAAGTTTTATAATTTCCATTCAGTACATTAAAAGGTGCTCTGTAGAAAAATTTAGAAACACATTAAATTCATAAAATACATTGTTTCAAAGTCATAAAATGATGTGTTCTTTGTAGTATATCAAACAGCAAATATGTTATCCTTATTAAACGAAAACCTTACGGTATGAACTAAGTAATGATTTTTTTCAACTCCACAGTTAGTAGCTTGCACTTTTCCTGCCAAAGTCTCAATCAGGTCCTTCTAGCAATAGGGGACTCCATGGCAGACAGGATAAAGGAAAAAGAGCTTTAAAAATAATTCTGGAACATGTTTGCTTTATGTTAGCAGATAAGCAGATTATTTCTTGCTTTTTGAAGAGTATTGTTACATTATTAAGTATTTTTAGCTAAAAATAAGTAAGGAGCATATCAGAGACTAAGTGGCCTATCTACCCCGTTTCCTCCCAATATTTTATTATGAAAAATTTTAAACATTCTAGAAAGTTGAAAGAATTTTACAGTAAATACCCATATACCCAACCACATATATCCTACCATTAATATCTTTCTAAACATCTGTTTTCATGTATCTATCTCTCTATCTTTCCTTTAAACCCACTTTATTTTTTTACTCATTTCAAAGTAAATTGCAGACATTCATGCACTTCTTCTTAAATACTTTTGCATGGATTTATCAACTGGATTTTAGTATTTGTTCTTTCCAGTTTGGTCCTGGGAATGTGTCAAGTGTGTATCCACTTACTCTGCCACCATTTTGGAATCTCCTATAAATGTTTTTTTTTAATTGAATTTATTGGGATGACATTGGTTAATAACACCACAGGTTTCAAGTATATAACTCAGTAACACATCATCTGCAAACCGCATTGTATGCTCACTACCTAAAGTCAAGCCTCTTTCCGCCACCACTGACCCCCTCATTTGCCCTCTTCTACCTCCCCACACTCCTTTCCCTCTGGCAATCAACATACTGTTGTCTGTGTCTTTTTTTTTAATCACTTAATTTTTTTACCCAGCCCTCAAACTCCCTCCCTTCTGACAGCTGTCAGTCTGTTTTCTGTATCAATGATTTTGTTAGTTAAAGACATCTGCTGAGTTTTGACAAATGCAAACACTTAAATAACATTAGGTAACTTATTTTTTCATTTTATTTATTTTTAATTTTTGTATTGTATTAAAATATTTATAACATAATTACCATTTTAATCATTTTTAGGTGTACAATTCAATAGCATTACGCACATTCACGTTGTATTGCCATTGCCACCATCCATCTTCAGCACTTTTTAATCTTCTTATACAAAACTCCATACCCATTAAGCAGTGAGTCCCCTTTCTCTCCCAACACCCAGTCCCTGGTAACCACTGTTCTTCTTTATTCTTTTTTTGTTGTTAATCCTCACCCAAGGATATTTTTCCCATTTATTTATTTTCTTTTTTTAATGTATTTTTATTTATTGCAGACAGGAAAGGAGAGAGGGAGGAAGATAGAAATGTCAAAGATGAGAGAGAATCGTTAATAGGCTGCCTCCTGCACGCCCCCTACTGGGGATCAAGCCCGCAACCTGGGCATGTGTCCTGACTGGGAATTGAGCTGTGACCTCCTGGTTCATAGTTCGATGCTCACTCTATGAGTATCTGAGCCACGCAGGGCTGGGCTCCATTGATTTTTAGAGAGAGTGGAAGGAAAGGAGGGAGGGAGAGAGAAACATTGACATGAGAGAGACAAATTCGTTGGTTGTCTCCAGCACACTCCTTGACTGGGGTAAGGGATCAGGTAGGTGCCCTTGACTGGGAATCAAACATCGGCTCTTTGATGCGAAGCTTGGCACTCTAACCACTGAGCAGCACCATCCAGGGCTACTGTTCTACTTTCTATCTCAATAATTTGACTATTCTAGGTATGTCATATAAATAGAATAATAAAATATTTGTCCTTTTGTGTATGACTTACTTCACTTAGCATAATTTTGAAGATTCATTCATGAAGCATGCACCAGAACTTCATTTCTTTTTAAGGCTGAACAATATGAAGTGACTTATTTTTAAACTAGTGACCCGGTGCACAGATTTGTGCACATTGAAAGAAAATTAATTAGAAGAAATACTTCAATATCGCTGTTCGCCCTTTCTCTATAATAGAAGTGTCAGAGATGAAAGAAAATGAGTAAAATGTATATGAAAATAATATATAAATTGATTAATAAACAACATGATATAACAGCAACAAAGGCATAATAAAAACAACAAAAACATGATATGAAAACAATAAAAACGTATTGATAAAAACAATGACTGATAAAATGATTAAACTTATTCTGATATCTCTCTGTATACCACATTAAGAGTAAAAACATTTTCAGAGTGTTTGACTAATTTCCCTTGTGATGAAGTATTTACAACTTAAGGCCACACGCTCTTCAAACTTGAGAGAAAGCAACATATAACTGACCATGTCCTAAAACGGGTTCAGGTAGGAATATTCCTACTCTGTCTAGAGTTTGTCCTTGTGATTTATTAAGAGTCATCACAAATGCTGGCATCACGGGAAACTGTCTTCGAATTAATTTAAATGGAGGCCAGTGTTAGATGGGGACAAATCAATTCTTAAAATCAGAACAACCTCTCCTTCCGCAGATCTTGTTAAACTTCAGCTTCAACCATGTTAGGTCACAATCTTGTGATAATAAATCTAGTTCCATTACAAAGACCCCATTTATATTAAGATTTCTCAGTAGCATGATGATTGCACCTACTTTCAATTTTAATTTATGACATAGAATTCCTGAAGGAGTAATACTATTAAGAAATTTGATGGGAGCTTTATATGTATCGCACATATGTGAGTCAGCGTTTATTTTTAAATTGCCAGTGCGCGTCATATGTAGCAGCATGTCAGATGGACGGACAGTTGGTCACTTAGCCTTTTATAAATATACTAGAGGCCTGTTGCAGGAATATTCCTGCCAGAATAGGGCTTCCAGTGGCTGGCGGCCAGCAGAGAGGGGGG
>NW_006288615.1:17698567-17705476 GCF_000327345.1 Myotis davidii
CCCCGCCGCCGCCTCTACTTGGCTCCCTTCTGTGCCGCTCGGCCTCCATTTTGTCCTCAGTCTTCCCTCGCAACTGGTGTATGCAAATTAACCACCATCTTTTAGCTCTATAATTGAAACATTGTATCTTTTGGAGCTGTTGCTTCAGGAGCTCAGAGGCCGGAGCGGCAGGCGGGGAACGTTGTAGTCCTCCGTCACTGAAGCAAGCAAGCCTCCCTGTTCGCATCAGCTGCCTGGCTGCCTGCCGGCATCTTGGCTGCCAGTTAATTTGCATATCTCGCTGATTAGCCAATGAAAAGGGTATCGGTCGTACGCCAATTACCATTTTTGTCTTTTATTAGATAGGACTAGAGGCCTGGTGCACGAATTTGTGCATGGGTAGGGTCCCTCTGGGTGGCCTGCAGGGATCAGGCAGAAAACCGCAGTCCAACGCCACCTGCAGTTCCTACCTGCTGCTTCTGCTCATCCCGGCCCCACTGTGCCTGCTGCGGGCTCACACCCAATCAGTCCTGATCGGGAGAGGCACGCGCTGCTACAGCAGCACCTGCCAGCCATGAGCCCTGCATCTGGCGCCCTCCCAAAGGGAGTGGCCTGCGAGATGAGGCTGAAACCAGCTCTTCGACATCCCCTGATGGGTCCCAGATTGCGAGAGTGTGCAGGCCAGGCTGAGGGACCCTACCGGTGCACTGTCGGGCCGGGGAGGGACCACGGGAGGACTCCAGGGCGGGTCTGGCCCATCTCGCTCAATCCCTGATCGGGCCAGACCCCAGCAGCAAGCTAAACTCCCAGTTGGAGCAAATGCCCCCTGGTGGTCAGTGCACATCATAGCGAGCAGTTGAACAGCCTTAGCATACCATTAGCATATTATGCTTTGATTGGTTGTTCTGCTGTTTGGTCTATTTGCATATTACCTTTTTATTATATAGGACTAGAGGTCCGGTACACGAATTCGTGCATGGGTGGGGTCTGTCCGGCCCGCCCACCCCGATCCGATCTGTCAGGGCCAGCCAGGGGGAGGGGTCACAAGAGGTTGGCCGCCGGCCCCGCCCCCTGATCAAATTCTAAGTCTAACTCCCCATGGAGAGGACATTTTGCATATTAGCCTTTTATTATATAGGATAGATTTTTTATGCTTTTGTGTTTCTTAATTGACTTTTCTTTCTTTGAATAAATCACTCTATATAACAAAGGTAACTCTGAGTATTCAGTGTTGGCTGAATATTTCTCCAATACTTTCTTGTAATGGTCTATTTATTATTTTACCTTTCTGTTTCTCAACTGTAACTTTAAATTTGGGGACTGGGGTAGGGAAGTGTACACTGAATTGAAGGCAGGAGTTGAGAATCTCACTGGGCCTACTGAGTTTCTGAATGTTTTAAAGCAGATTGTTTGACTTCTTTAGACTTTCTAAGAGTTCCTCTGGCTCTAAAGTTGCATGAATATATGATTTGCCTTTATGAATATACTGGTAGACAAAATATAGGTATTCAATACAGTTCATAGATTTTTATATTTTAAACAAAGAGCTACTTAGTTGGAAACTGCCCAGCTAGTCTCAAATTTGCAGGGGCAGAATGTAGATAACTGATGAGCCCTGGTCTCTCAGAAAGAGGCAGTTTTTGCTTGATTTCAGGGGCTGGTGCTATTTGGCACCAGAAACCTATTGCCTAAGCTTGCAATTTATCAAGAGAAACCAGAAAACTGGATATTTATATGAAATCTTACGATTTCTGAATTTTGGCAACTAATGCAACTAAAAAAAAATAATACTTTGCATGCCAAAGAAAATACATGTATGAGCCAAATTCACTCTGCCAGTTGACTGTTTATGACCGTTAAGGAAAAATTGTTGGCCCTCTTCTCATAAATATAGAAAGTTTTACTACTGACAATGAAATGTGTTTTAAAGCTACATAGTCTGAATTTCAGGGTAATTGTATTTTTAGTATTTCATTCCTAAGACTTATTTTAGAAAAACTAAGATGATATGTGTATTTTTAAATTTATAATCAGCCTCACTACTTTTTACTTTTATTTTAAAAGTTACTCTTACAATCAGAAGACATAATTCTAATTCTTCATTATAAAAATTGCAAACATCGCAGAAATATACAAGGTAGAAAATGAAGGTCTTCTCTAACTCCTCCCCTAGATCACTACTGGTTTTGTGTTACACATTCATGTACTTTCCAACCATATCATACCATACCATTGCTCTTTAGTTTTGTTCAGAGCTTAAAACCACATATTACTCATTGCTTTTAGGAGTGTGTGGATGGTCATGATGTTACCTGATATGTTATAACTTCATTTTTTTTTGTTACCCTAAAATTTGTGTAATGAAAACCACACTTTCAAGTTTTACTATATGTTTTTGTAGTACACTAATGCATAAGGCATTTTATGACATGTGGCCTGATAAAACAGTTTTGATTATTAGGTCATTCCTCCCAGGATTTATTAGGCACCCAAGCTCCTAATGTCACCAAGGATGCTTTAGCACGACAGTGGGGGCATAATTCCTGAATAATATCACTACAAAGTCTTTCCCTCCAATGAAGGGCAAAGGCATGTATACATCATTGCTTTGGATATAATATAACTTACGTAATTTAAACATATTTCAAAGTGTTTTAAGAAATACAAAATGTAACATTGAATGTAAAATATGTTTTAGATAAATGGGGCATAAAATGGAATGTAAAATGTAGGCATGTTCTTAATCGGGAAAATGGGAAGCATGTTCTCTCTAAAAGGTCATGTTCACTCTGTAAGTCCCTACAGTCTGCACTTTTGCTGATTGTGTTTCCGTGATAATATTCAACATGCTCCTTTGTCCTTTTTATTTTTCATAAATTGTTGATTACATCTAGAATAGTGATTCTCAACATGGGGCTGCTCTGCTATTGGCATCTAGTGGGTAGAGACCAGGTATGCTGCCAAACCAGATACAGTGCACAGGAGGCCTCCACAACAAGCATTATCCAGCCTTGAATGACACTATTGAGTGCCAAGGTTGAGGAACTCTGATCTACAGACTTGTTCAGATTCAAGTTTAATTATTTTTGGTCTAATTCTCTCTTTTTTTGTGATGTTAGTGGCTAATGATTATTGCCCAGGTCCATTAATTTGTTAGAGCTTTTCAAAAGACTGATGTTTTAATTTTATTCATTTCTTTGTTTTTTCCATTATCTGGAATACCTCTATGAAAAGAAACTTTTTTTCATCAATTATTTGGTTACCCTGAGTTATAGTTTATAAAGTAAAGGCAGTTTAAATGCTTGATGTTTTTTCTTTTTGTACCAGTCAGTAACGTTTTATACTTTATTTTAGGTTGATCTCCTATCAAGAGTTTTTGGCATTTGAATCTGTTTTATGTGCTCCAGATTCCATGTTCATAGTGGCTTTCCAATTGTTTGACAAGAGTGGAAATGGAGAGGTGACATTTGGTAAGGAAAAGAAAAGATTGTAAGTGATAAGTGAAGTTAGTGAGGCTGGTCCAGTCTTAATTTCTAAATCGAGTAACTGCATATAGATTGCTGGATTATTTAGGAGTTAGTCAATTATCGAAGTATTACTTTGCTAAAAGGCTTTACACAGGTAAATGATTTTATTTTCTTGTAAGCATTAGACTATTGCAAAAAATGAAGGAACCAAGGAATGTCATTCCTTAGCTCATTGAGTCATTGACACTCACACGCCTAAAATAGGCAGAGTAAAACTTTCTTGTTCTGAGCCAGCCTGGGCAAAGTCTTCATGAAACAGATTGACCAACAGCTTTCTCTAAAGCACTTCTGGCACAGTGTGCAGAGGGTCTCAGTAGTGTCTTTGGAAATTGCTGCCATGACATTTTAACACCATGAGTGGAACTAAAGGAGGAGGTTAAGGCAGGAATAGTTAGCCTTTCCTGAACCCCCTTGTAGAATCCTGGTTTTAGGAAACAAGGATTATGAAAATTGCCATCTGAGTTGGGTGTAGATTCTTTGATAGGCAAATAAATAAGCACATTGCTGATGTCTCACAAACTATAAACTTGGATTTCTGTTTGTCATTATGTATTAATTTTTAATGACGCTTATTTGCAAAAATTAGTTTTTCTTTTAGGAAAAGTATCAGCTAGTTTTTCCTGCAATAGGCTTTTTAATAAAAATAATGTAGTGTTTTTAAGGACTTTGAGTGTTCCATCCTTTCTTTTTTTAAAATTTGGGATTTTTAAGTTTGATAACACAACACCTATATAACACTTGCCATCTTAACCATTTTTAAGTGTATAGTTCAGTAATGTTGAGTATATTCACAGTGTTGTGAAATAGATCTCCAGAGCTTTTTCATCTTGTAAAACTGAGCTAGATCCCCATTTATGGTGTGAATTGGCATCAGTGTGTAGTAACTCTTGAAAGTTGGGCTTTTCCTGAGCCACAACACTAAATCTTTATTCACTATAGAGTTTGTTCTAAAACAGATACTTTTAATTAAACCCAAAGGAAGGAGTATCACTGCATGGTAAGACTAGTGAGCATGTACGGGTGTTCAGAAGTTCCAGTGGTGCCTTTGCTGTGATCTTAGTGGGCACATTTTCTAGCTTGGCATTGATTGTTTCCTTCTGCCCATTGGCCCAGTTGGCTTCTGAATAAGATTTTCCCAAATAAAATCCTATACAGAACATTTTAGGTTCCTGTGCATATCTTGGCATTCTCCCTGCTTTGGAGCAATCTCTGGCCATTCTGCCTCCTAAAGAATGTTGACTTTCCTCAAAAATATCTAGATTCTGTAGTTTAAAGCATAAAACCTTTGTATCTCATCCTTCAGCATTAACCCTGTACTACTGATAATGCTGCATTTTCTATTTTCAGTAGGTATCACACATGCTCATATGTCTCACTTCCAAATGTGCAGAAATGCTTGGGAAATACCTTGATACAAATATCTGCATTAATGACAGTATATCTGTGCTTCTATCACGTGTCCATTGTGTAAAATTTATATTTCCCAAAAACAAATTGTGATTTATCTTGTACTTTCTATTTTGAAATCATGGTTCTTTGTGTATCCTCCATTTGATTGATTTACCCAATTTCTATTTTGAAAAATTAGTCACTCAAGTTAGTACATCTAACAGACTGACAATAGAGACTATGCCATTGTTGATTAGTATATTAAAATGAGTGTAGGAAGTAGCTGGTTTACACCACCTTAAAATTTCATTTTATAGAGCTTTAGCATTTTATAGATCTTTTGTTTTTCCCTCAGACTATGATTTATGATTTTAAGAACATATCACTAGGATTAAAAGCAAAACAAATCAGTTTTAGTTTTTATAGCACCTAGTATGAACTGAAGAACATATAAACCCTCCAAAATCCTGCTTTCATTACTCTCCATCATCTAGAGATGGGAAGATTATTATGGAATAAGGTAAAGCTGACTCACCTTTCAACATTGTAACTGGGGTCTCTGGCCAGCTGGATGATTCTTTTGATAGTGCTCACCTATTTCCTGGGGACTTTGACCATTTCCCCTTCCTGCCTTGCCTCCCTAGTTTTGAGGACCCATTTTTAGGTGATGTTCTTAACTCAAATGAAAAGAATCATAATGAAAAAGAGAAAGTTTAATTTTATATTCTTAAGAAAACAGGAAGAACATCAAAACTGTTAGAAATGCCATTTAACAAGATTTCTAAAGCTGTATTTCAAGACTGTAGAAATTCAGCATAAGAAAATAATTTTGATAGGGTTTTTGGATCTGTGATAAAGTCAGTTTTCATGTTTGTATCCACTTAATAAAATGAATAATGCTTATGTATTTATAAATATAGTTTAAGTAAAAGCAAATTTTAGATCCATTCTAACTTGAACTTCTTTTCACCAAATGGCCTTGTGTTTTCTAGTTTGAAGCTTATTTAAAGAATAGTTTTGTGTTGTGCACATCTGGAGAGAAAGGTGGGAGAGAATATTGGATGAAAGGTGTAATGGAGTGGGGAAAGACTGGTATGCCATGGGTAGCTCTCATAGACTAAACTGATGATGTTATCTGTGTACTTGTATATATTGTTCTCATCTATGCTTTTGTTTTTTTAGATATGCTTTTTTATTCACATCAAATTATATCTAGTATGCATCTTTCAAGTATTATATAAGTAGCAATACTGAAAATAACATTTTCTTGAGTTTGGACAAGTTTTTTTTTTTCACTGTTAGAGATGCCATTATTCTGGGGGAGAGGACTTACATTGAGACCTTGGTAATCCATTTCAGAATATGCAACTCAGGAGAGGATTCTGGAGTATTTATAAGAGGGAATAAAATCATTAGATAATTGTTTCCTCTTTGATGTCCTTTTAATACAACTTCTAGTGCATGCTGTGGATAATTACTTAATGGCTTGTATATCTGTTACTGCCTGGTGGCATGAGCCTGTTGAGGCCATTGCATGACTGGTGTGTGCTAGATACAGTAAAAATTTGCCTTGGTCTTACTGTTATCCACTAGTGTACTGGATATTCTGCTTGACAGAATTAGCTTAAGGTAACCTAAATAACCAGTTACACTACATTGTATTGTCAATAGCTGATATATTTTTGTCATAAATTAAGAAAAGCCTTTTGCTTTAACAAAGATATAATCATTAAAATAAAATGACCACCCAAACTCTTCATCTATTAACTAATAAATGAATGTAAAACATGTTATACATTCTAAGTCTTCTATTAAAATCTCAACATTGTGTTCCAAAGTATTTGCCTAGGAATAGGAACTCTCTGAAGTGAACTTTTTCAAGGCCACTTCTTCACCCCCGATTGTAGGATTCTCAAAAAGCAGTTCCTTTTGATTTTTTATTGTCTTTGACCATCAATATGTATAGCAAGTAAAAATGTGTTCCGTTTGTGTCTCTAAAATAGACTCTTTCCCC
>NW_006288615.1:17705512-17774510 GCF_000327345.1 Myotis davidii
TAGGCATAACCACTGCTATTATCGAAAGGCTCAGGAGATGGAAGTCTACGTATGAAAAATGTACCTTCTCTCAGAGGAAACAAACTGTAGACATGGAGTAATATGAAATACTAATGCTAATAAATACCCAGCTTAATTGGTAAGAATTAGAGTTTCACCTGGTGTTCAAATTAAATCAGGAAGAATTTTTGAGGCTTGTTTCAGATATTGCAGAGAAGGTCATATTAATAAGGCTATTAGAATGGCTATTAGAGTTTGAGGTAAAAAAAAAAAGACATGCTGTTATTAGTTTTTATACCATTTGGTGATAGACTGTGAAAGCATCTAGTTTCTATAGTAATAGATGCCTTTTAAATTAATCTTTCCTGAGAAATGGACCTTTCCATATATTTGACAGCATGACTACTCTGTTGACTGACTATACAAAGTCCCTCCTGGAGGTAGGTAAAGTGTTAACAGAAACACTTCCTCTCAGAAAAACAGAGGAGGTCACCCAGAAACTGATGATCCACCTGGGAGTAGAACCTAGAAGGCTGGGCCTCAGTCTACATGCTGTATTGATTGGGACTTCCTCTACAAGTTCCTGTTGTTGATCTTTATTTTGCTGTTGTTTGTTTTCTTTTTTGGTCTCTTAGTTGTTTCTCTTCTTTCCCCCACGTTTTCCTTCACTGAAAAACCCTTTACCTCCTCCAGTCTTGCCATTGTTTTTGTTCAGTGACACACAAGGATATTCATTGTTCATGGTGGAAGTCCTAAAGGCCTCTCTGACTTCACTTTAAGAACTGTGCAGGTGAAACTCAGCTGTTGAGGACTTTTTCCCCCCTGACAATAAAAATGTTTGGTCTCAAGCCTGTAAGTTGGAAGCAGTGGCTCCTGCTGGGCTGAAATCCTTGGAATCAGGATGTCGTTGGGCTGATGGTAGGTGGGCTGTGTCACAGGGCTGATGGCTTGTATACCTACAGGAGGAGTTCTCTGGCCACACCGTTGGTACAGCAGCTCCTTCCAGGCTCATTCATGGAACAGGCATGGCGGCAGTCTTGGAGAAGAGTGCCAGCCCCGGTCAGAGGTAATTTTGTACTGCAGAAAGGTGAAGACCAGTAGGAAGCTCCCATAAGGACCAGGGGAGGGATGAGGGTGGATAAGATGGGGAGACACAGTGGGGGAAATTAAGACCTCTGTTAAAGACATATTTACATAATATATATGCTTCAATGTATATTTCATCTAGTCCAATCATCAGTGACTCAGCTAAACTAATGTTATACGTCTGTGAACATTTGTACTTAATCTCAGTTATCATCATTACCTGCCCTCCTGACAAATCATTGTGCTAGTTTCCCTTGAGCAAAGGGAACATAATGACAGGCTACTTTTGTATCTGGCCCCAATTCCTTTTTCAAAGGAATTAGAAATCTCTTTCCATAAGACCATGCTCTGCAGGAAGTGAAAAGGTGGTCTATTGTTTCCCACATGTCAGAAAATGAATGGATTCCTATTTCTCTTAGCAATGCCAACCTAGTACAAAGCACTAGATCATGATCTTGCTGCCAGTAAGATGTGACTGTGTATCCCTTTCACCCAGGCCAGAGCTGTGGCTACTGAATTAGCACTCCAAGAAGTGCTATTTAGAGCTCAACACCCTTGTTTGCCACTGGAAAGACGGGATTCTCTCTAGGGGGACAACTTGTTATGCAGTGTCAGTTAGGTTTACTGGGTACATTTGAGATTATTGGTATTCCCTTTCATGTCATGAAGAACCTGACAAAAGCTGGTAAGGTAAGAACATCAGCTATACAAGTATATGTTCTCCAGTTCTGGAGCTTTGTCTAACTTTTTTGATAAGCACATCCTGGTAAAAGTAAAGTGGTAATTAAGTATTGGACTGCAGAATAATAGTGGTACTAATTATTTCTGTGAGCCTTCTGAATTAGCCTTAGACAATTGGCAGTGTAAAGAATAACAGAAGGAAAGTGAGATACCTCAAGAGGTCCCAAAGTAGGTTTGACATTGTGTTAGTCCTAGTAACTATAGTTGTAGACTGTGACATAGCTAAAATACTCAAGAGCATCTAAGGATAGCTAATAAACTACAGCACATTCTAATGGTCATAATGAAACCATATATAGTAAAAGCTGTCAAGTGTCCACTTAAGGAGAAATAGGAAAAGTTCAAACAAATGCTTATGGAAAACGGCAATTTAATATTTTGAAGATTACTAAGAGTAATTTAGACCATCATTTTAATTGTTTTGAAGATTGTATTAATTACAATTAAATACATTTTAATTGTATTTGAAGAGGTTGCTAGGAAGTTTATAAAATAGGATTTTAAAGTTTTATTATAGAGCTTTTTTCTAAATGTAGATTATACATTGTAATTTTGGCTTATAAATTCCATTTTTGTGATAGTAGAAAACAATTTTCATAGTTAATTTTTTGTAGTTTGAAAGCTTCTGAATTTTTTACTTTATTTGATATAGTTTCACACTTGAGATTCTGCTATCTTCTGATCACATAAAGGGAAGTCAGTGTTATTCTACCATTCTATAAAATCTATCTAGGTAGTAATAGGTACATTTCTTACCAAATAGTTGAGTTTTGGGACTTGTGACCTTTAAAATAAAGATTATCATAAAATAACTTATTACCTTTAATAAATAATATTACTCAAATATAGGTAGTTATTTAACTTACTCTGTTCTGCTTTCCATTTATTTCTTAAACTATTTTTTAAAAAATATATGCATTTTTATTGATTTCAGAGAGGAAGGGAGAGGGGGAGAGAGCGATAGAAACATTAGTGATGAGAGAAAATCACTAATTGGCTGCCTCCTGCACGCTCCTTACTGGGGATCAAGCCCGCAATCTGGGCATATGCCTTTGACCGGAATCAAACCCGGGACCCTTTGGTTGACAGGTGGACACTCCTTCACTGAGCCAAACCAGCTAGGGTTGCTTTCCATTTATTCATGTTTCCTTAGTTTCATACATTGTTAGACTTAAAAAGAATAATGAATTTGGGAATAGAAACTGCCAAATAAATTGGAGAATCTAAATTTTTTTCTGATCTTCATAATATTTTTAGCTCTAAATATTTTATTGCAACCCTTATTATTTTAATTATCTTGTAAACTTTAACATATTTTATAATGTGAAGTTTCATGTTGATTTAAGGGTAATCCTTTATGTTGGTTAGAAGTCAGGATCCCATGAATTGCTATTGAGTTAATTTTTTGTTTTTAGAAACAAAATCCCATAGGTTTAATTTTTGTTTATGGAAAGTAAAAATGATTGGATATGATTTGAAAATTCTTCAATACTGTTGCTACTTAGGCAAGAAATAAAATGCTACATTCCATTTAAGCAAATATGAGAATCCCATCTCCCCAGTGACATCCAATGCCTTCTTCCAAGTTACTGATTGGTGTGACCTATTCAGAGCTGTTATATATGTTGAGTTCAGACTGGCAGGATTTCTAGTTCAGGATGCTTACACTGCATGCCCTCCCCGCCCCACCATAGCAATGCTTTTATCAAGGAAAGGAGGTATAAAAACTAAAGGGAATCCATTAAACCATTTACAACATTGAGATCTGTATCTTATTTAAAGAATTTGAAGAAATTAGGGAAAATAGCATAGTTGTAGATTATAAAATATTAAACTTGCATTTACTAATTCTTTGGTATAATTAATTGATAGCTATTGATGGTAAAACCCTTTCACTAATATAATTGGCTTAAATTTGAAAATAATTTGTTCTTTAGATGTCATTAAAACAGGCTTCCTGCTTTCTTAACTTTTTAATGATTTTCTTTTTTTGCATGAGCTTTTAAATTAGTCTCTCCCGTCTATGCTTATTAAAGTACCAGTCATTTGTGAACTGACTTTTATAGTAAGGGTAGAACTGTGTAAGAAAGTGAATGACATGGTTAGTGCATGAAGACAAGCTATTAGAGGGTTTTGGTTGTATATTACACAGTGTGACTGGTTCTTATCTAAAAGTTAGTATACTGTGTTTAATCTTTCTTTATGTAAAAGTGAATCACTAATTTCACTTATCTTAAAATATTTTAATAGTTGAGATTAATAATCATGGTTTTTATGAGGATTTTGAAGCTTTGTGTCAAGACCATATTTTTGACAATATCAGAAGCTTTTAATAAGGTGCTTGCTGCTGAGCTAATGATACGCTTTTGGTAGTATTTCTTATACCTATCTTCAATAGACATATTCAGGGTAGTGTGAATGTAATAATCAAGCCTCAATCAAACCATACTTAGTATGACAAATATTGCATTATACTGTAATTTAGGTATTCATGCTTCTGATAAAGGGCTTAATTCGACTCCTTGAGGAACCGGGAAAACACCGTTGATTTTATACTGGGATGCAAAGTAGCAGCCATTTATAGTGCAAGATATAAATCACTTCCTAATTAAAATTATATCAAGAGAAATTAAGAATCTTATGGCCTTATATGTAATGGTACACAATCTTAAGTGTAAAATTATATTTTGTATCAATTCTGTTCCTGTGCATGGGTCTCTGGGCACAAAAATCTTTGCAGCTAATCTTAATAGAATCAGATAATATTGACTTTTAAAATTTCTCTTAATTTCTTTCTGTAGGAACATTGCAGTGGGCTAAACTACTTATTCTGGATATAATTTATTTATTTTTGTTTTCCCTTTTAAGAAAATGTCAAAGAAATTTTTGGACAGACTATTGTTCATCATCATATCCCTTTTAACTGGGACTGTGAATTTATTCGACTGCATTTTGGGCATAATCGGAAGAAGCATCTTAACTACACAGAATTCACACAGTTTCTCCAGGTGAGCTGAGTTTTCATAACTGGTGTAAATATATCTCATTCCTCCTTCACCTCGTTTCCTTTAAGTTTTACTAAGTTTATTATAAAAACTAGCAATCCCCTAGGGTATTTTATCTCCCAGAAGCAACATTTTAAGACTTTTATAATTGTTTCTTTCAGTACTTACTTCCATAGCTTTAAATAATAAACTTGTGCTGACATTTCTACTTCAAAATTTTTCACTTATAGGTATTTTTTTTATTGAATTTGAACTATGGAAGATTAGTAATTACTTCTTTCATCTCTTCCTCTCTACCACAGACTTGAAATTTTCTGTGTCTCCCTACCCCCATCTTATGAGTCTACTTAGATCAATATCATATTTGAATTACTATAATTTTGTAAACACTATGCATGACTAAAATGATCACTTAGAGTTTCTAGTTTTTCTTATTTGTTTCATTTTCTATGTATTAATGTAATTCTCAAACTTTGCCTGTTATTAAAATCTCATTTTAATATGTTTAAAACACATTAGGTATTCTATCAATTTCATCTTCTGAGAGCTCTCCAGGAGCTTTCTTTCTTTTTTAAAAAATTGAGGTAAAATTCACTTAACATAAAATTAACCATGTAAAAGTGCACAATTTAGTGGCATTTAGTGCATTCACAGTGTTGTAGAACCACCACCTCTAATTCAAAAACCTTTTCATCACCCCAGAAGAACACCCTGTACCCATTAAGCTGTCACTCCCCATTCCTGTCTCTCCCCAGCCCCTGGCAACCATCAATCTACTTTCTGTCTCTGTGGATTTACCTACTCTGAATATTTCCTATACAGTTGACCCTTGGACCACACGGGTTTGAACTGCACAGGTCCACTTATATATGAATCTTTTTTTAGTAAATATGTACTACTATAAATGCATATTCTCTTCCTTATGATTTTCTTACTGACATATTCTTTTTCTCTAGCTTACTTTATTATAAGACTACAGTATATAACACATAACATATAAAATATGTGTTAATTGACTGGCTATGTTATTGGTAAGGCTTCTCATCAACTGTAGTCTATTAGTAGTTGGGAATTTTTGACTGTGAGGAGTTGGTGCCCCTAATCCTATGTTATTCAAGGGTCAACTATAAATAGAATTAAGGATTATCCATGTTGTAGCAGGTATTAATACTTTTCTTTTTATGTCAGAGTATTATTCCATTGTATGGATATACCATATTTTAATCCATTCATTAGTTAATGAACCCTCTGTTGTTTTCACCTTCTGGCTATAGTGAATAGTGCTGCTATGAATATTGGTATACAAATTTTTGTTTAAATACCTATTTTCAAATCTTTTGTGTATATCCCTAGGAGTGCAATTGCTGGGTCATATGGTAATTTTATGTTTAACTTTTTGCTTCATGGTCGGAAGCTGGACTTTGTTCTCCATGCATAGCTGTCAGCCTGTGATCTCCCTTCAGCTTCATACTGGGGAATCCATTTGCCTTTCTGTTATGTTGAATCTCCATGTGCTGGATTTCATCTCTCCTTTTATTATGGTTTATTTCTTCTTTTTGGTGGAGCACTTCCTGCAAGGGCTTCCTGAGGAAAGTAAGTAATTTTTCGTGAGACTTTTCATATGAAAACCTTTGCTCAATTATTAAACTTAGATTGGCTGGGTGTAGAACTCAAGTAGGAATTTATTTTTCTCCTAATTTTGAAAACATTCCTCACTTGTTTTCTGGCATCCAGTGATGCCACTGAAAAGTCCAGTGCCATTCTTATTCTTGATTCTGTTTTGAAATCTTTTTTTCCCTCACTCTGGGAAGTTTTAAAATTTTTTTCCCTTCCTAAAGTATTTTGAAATTTCGCAGTGATATTCCTTGATGTGAGTTTATTTTTATTCATTATGCTGAGCATTCAGTGGGCTTTTTAAATTTGAAAAATTATGCCCTTCAGTTATAGAAAATATTCTTATTTATTCCCTCCTATTTTCTTCCTTTCTAAAACTAGTAAATATATTAAATGTATGATCCTTTAGTTTTCTTTCTTATTTTCCTTCTGAACCTTCAATTCAGTTTTCAATTTTTATTATATTTCTAGCATTCAGGAACTCTTTTTGGTTTTCTGAATGTTTCTTTTTAAAAATAGCATACATACTATGCTTCTTTTGTAGATGTACTATTGTTTTATTTCTTCAGAGATATTAAAGACAGGGTTTTTTGTTGGTGTTTTTAAAGTTTTCTTTTCCCTCTAAGTGCGTTTCTTCTAAATTTCTCTTTGTCTGGGTCTGTTTTTTATGTTAGTGGCTTTTCTCATATGTCTGATATTCCTTGATCCTTATCTCATATTTAAGACTGAATCTTACTTGAAGCTTTTGGTTCATGGTAGGACTTAGTTAACTCTGGGCCTGACTGTGAAGTTCTCTGGCTGGGCTGTTGTATTGGGGAACCTCTAATGTCTGCATGTTCAGGTCTTTTCTTTTGAATTGGGTAATCAGAGAGTAATCATCTGGCCTCCCATCTGGATTATTAGGTCTGGATTTTAACATTCTGGCTGCGAAGACCACAATCAGTATGAAGATGGACTTTCGTTTACTTACCTCTTTTCAACCTGGTCTTATAGTACCTATTCTGTATCCTCCATTAAACTCTCCAGGCAGTGAACCTCCAGCCTTTTGCCAAGGATGGGAAAGGACAAAGGTGTAACTCTGGTGCAGTAAGGCAAGCAATTAGTTGCTTTTTAAACAGGCTTTCATCTAAGCCTCCTGTTTTCGTCTTAACCTTCACTGTCACATCCAACAGTACTAGTCCGCCAATTTACGAATCTCTTGGGGGCCTATCCTGTACTTTGGATTGCTTTTTGGCTTTCTCTATTTCTAGTTTTCTTGGTTCTGTCAAGTCGTTTGTCACTTGCCCTTCTTCTCTCTAATCTTAAAAACATAGTTGCTGTCTTCTCCTTTTCTGTTCTCTTTATTCTTGAGTTTTTGTTTGTTTGCCTTTTGTTCTTTTACTATGATTTTGTGAAGCATGGAATTTTGGAAGACAGCCATATATTTCTGAAGTTCTGCTACTTTCATCTCATAGCTATGTGAAATGCATTTCCAAGTGCACAAGACCTTTAGCTTTAGCAAAATTTCCTTTCTTTATCATTTTCCTCAGTTCCCCTATTCAACTTTTCAATTTAGAAAAGGAAAGTAAGTAATTTTTCATGAGACTTTTCATATGAAAACCTTTGCTCAATTATTAAACTTAGATTGGCTGGGTGTAGAACTCAAGTAGGAATTTATTTTTCTCCTAATTTTGAAAACATTCCTCACTTGTTTTCTGGCATCCAGTGATGCCACTAAAAATAAAAAAGACTTATTTTTATTTTATCATTTATTTAATGGAATATTTATCTTTTTAGATAAAGTATCTTTGTAGAGTATCCTCATTTTATCTTTTAAAAAATTTTTTTAAATATATTTTATTGATTATTTTACAGAGAGGAAGGGAGAGGGATAGAGAGTTAGAAACATAAATGAGAGAAACATTGACCAGCTGCCTCCTGCACATCCCCCACTGGGGATTTGCCCGCAACCAAGGTACATGCCCTTGACCAGAATCGAACCTGGGACCCTTCAGTCCGCAAGCTGACGCTCTATCTACTGAGCCAAACCGGTCAGGGCCTTATTTTATCTTCTATAAGCTCAGGGTATTATTTTTTTTCTCATTAGGGTGATCACAGTTTGAAAACTATTATCTTTTAGGTGTGGGTATTTGTACAACCAGTGCTTGTTCTTAGACTTTCAATGTTAGTCCCTACCTGACTGACCTTGTAAAGTGTTCAAACTTGAAAAGTTGAAAATATTATATATTTCCTAAGATAGCTTTCTCTCATTGTTGGTTCCTTTGCATTTACTGAAGATATATTATCTATTTTACTCTGATGTTTTTTTTTTTGTTTTTTTTTTTTTAAATATATTTTATTGAGTTTTTTTACAGAGAGGAAAGGAGAGAGATAGAGAGTCAGAAACATAGATGAGAGAGAAACATTGATCAGCTGCCTCCTGCACACCCCCCACTGGGGATGTGCCCACAACCAAGGCACATGCCCTTGACCGGAATCGAACCTAGGACCCTTCAGTCCACAGGCTGACGCTCTATACACTGAGCCAAACAAGCTAGGGCTTAATATATTTTTTATTGATTTCAGAGAGAGGGATTTTTTTAAATATACTCTGATGTTTTAATTATACTACATAAACTGAGAGTTTTATATATGTGGCTTCTTCTTTCTTTGTGTTGCTTCTCATTTTGAAGTTCTTAATTTCAATTTTTAAAACTTTATTTTGAAAGACTTCAAATAATTTCAAGAGTAGGATAATCAACTCTATGTACCCATCAGCCAACTTCAACAATTAGGAGCTGTTGGCCAATCTTGTTTTATTTGTACTCCCCACCCTGCCCCACAACTGGATCATTTGGAAGCCAGTCCCATACACTCCATAATTTTATCTCTGATACTTCAGAAACATATATTTTAAAGATCCATGAAATTCAACTGTTGATCTAATAAAAAATGGAAAATCTATTACAATGAAGATTCTGCTTTGTTTTTACTATAAAGGTCCACATTTTCTTTAGTACTGAGTATCATTAATAAGTCTTAATCATGCCCATGGTTGGCACTGTATATTTCTGAGAGCCGAAGACATATGCATGAAGAAAACAGAAACATAAAAAATGATATAAAGGCCAAAACCGGTTTGGCTCAGTGGATAGAGCGTTGGCCTGCAGACTGAAAGGTCCCAGGTTCGATTCCGGTCAAGGGCATGTACCTGGGTTGCGGGCACATCCCCAGTAGGAGATGTGCAGGAGGCAGCTAATCGATGTTTCTCTCTCATCGATATTTCTAACTCTCTATATCTCTCTCCCTTCCTCTCTGTAAAAAATCAATAAAATATATATTTTTAAAATGATATAAAGAAGGAGACAAAAAAGAATGAACGAGGGCCCTAACCAGTTTAGCTCAGTGGATAGAGCATTGGCCTGTGGACTCAAGGGTCCCAGGTTCGATTCCGGTCAAGGGCATGTACCTTGGTTGCGGGTACATCCCTAGTGGGGAGTGTGCAGGAGGCAGCTGTTCGATGTTTCTCTCTCATTGATGTTTCTAACTCTCTATCCCTCTCCCTTCCTCTCTGTAAAAAATCAATAAAATATATTTAAAAAAAAAAGAATGAGCGAGGAAGGGAAAACATACATAAGAGAGAGAGTGGGACCTGTGTTTGCTTCTGATGCTGCTCTGGAATATCCTTTCCATGGGGAACACTTTCTTTCAAGCATATTTTAAGGTTGAAATAGAGATGGAAAATTCCTAGTTCATTTGAACGGTGATGGGTGGTTGGAGCTAAGGTGATAGGAAGATGGAGTGAGAAGGGGTGAAAATTCACAAATATGTGGCGATTAAACAACATGCTTCTGATAATAAATGGGTGGTAGAGGAAGTCAAAAGGAAAAGGAAAAATACTTTGAGACAGATGAAAATGGAAAAAGAAGAACCTACCAAAAAATATAGGATGCAGCAAAAGCAGTTCTAAGAGGGAAGTGTATTGTTATAAGCACCCATATTAAGAAAAAAGAAAGATCTCAAACCTACCTTTACACCTCAAGGAACTAGAAAAAGAGAATAAACTAAGCCCAAAGTCAGAGAAGGAAGGAACAAAGATCAAAGCAGAAATAAGTGAAATAGAGACAGAAAGATAGAAAACATCAGTAAAGCTATAAGCTGGCTTTTCAAAAAGATAAGCCCTGGCTGGTGTGGCTCAGTTGGTTGGAGTGTCATCCTGTGCACTGACGGCTCATGGGTTCAACTCCTGGTCAGGCAGAACCTATCGATGTTTCTCTCTCTCTCCCTCCCCCTTCCTCTCTAAAATCAGTAGAAAGCATATCCTTGGGTGAGGATCAAAAATTTTTTATTTTAACTTCCGGACCAGATAGCTTCACTGGTGAATACTACCATTTAAAGAAGAATTAGTACAGATTATTCTCCAACTCTTCTCAAGAATAGAAGAGGAGGGTACACTTCTTCCACATTCATTTTGCAAGACCAGTATTATCCTGATACCAAAGTCAGAGAAGGACACTGCAAGAAAAGCGTATTATAGGCCAATATTCCTGATGAAGATGCAGATATCTTCAACAAAATAGTAGCAAGCCGGATTTAATAGTATTAAAAGGATCATACACCATGATCAAGTGGTATTTATTCCTGACATGCAAAGATGGTTCAACATATGCAGATCATTGAATGTGATAAACCACATTAACAAAATGAAGGATAAAAATCATATAATCATCTCAATAGATATAGATGCAGAAAAAGCATTTGACAACATCCAACATCCATTTAAGGTAAAAACTCTCAGCAAAGTGGGGATAGAGGAAACATACTATAACATAATAAAAACCGTATATAGCAACCCCACATATGACATACGTGAAAAGCTGAAAGCTTTTACTCTAAGATCAGGAACAAGACAAGGATGCCTACTCTTGCCACTTTTATTCAAAAAGTATTGTAAATCCTAGCTAGTATGATTAGGCAAGAAAAAGAAATAGGAGGCATCCAAATTGGAAAGGAAGAAGTAAGATTATTTCTTTTTGCAGATGGTATGAAAATCCTAAAGACTGCACACACACACACACACACACACACACACACACCTGTTAAAACTAACCCACAATTCTAGGAAAGTTGCAGGATACAAAATCAATATATAAAACTCATTGCATTTCTATACACTAATAAAGTATTGGAAAGAAAAATTAAGAAAATCCCATTTATAAAAAGACAAAAAAGGATAAGATATTTAGGAATAAATTTTACCAAGGAAGTGAAATATCTGTTCACTGAAATCTGTAAGGTATTGATGAAAGAAATTGAAGAAGACACACATAAATGGAAAGATATTCTGTGATCATGGATTGAAACAATATTGTTAAAATGTTTATACCACCAAAGCAATCTATAGATTCAACACAATCCCTATCAAAATTCCAATGGCTTTTTTCACAGAAATAGAACATTTATGGAGCCACAGAAGTCCCCAAATAGCTAAAACAATCTTGAGAAAGAACAAAACTAGAGGCATTACACTTCCTGAATTTAAACTATATTACAACATGATAGTATTCAAAACAGCATGGTATTGTCATAAAAACTGACACATGCTAGTAAATCAATAGAACAGAATAGAGAGCCCAGAATAAGCCTCTGCATATATGGTCAATTTTTTACAAAGGCGCCAAGACTATACAGTGAGGAAAGGATAGTCTCTTCAATAAGTGATGTTGGGAAAAATGGATAGTCACATGTGAAAGAATGAAACTGAACTATCCTACACTATGTACAAACATTACCTCAAAATGGATGAAAAACATGAACATAAAGACCTTAAACTAACCTCCTAAAAGAAAATGGTAAACTCTTGTTATTGATATTTTGAGTTTGACACCAAAAGCAGAGGCAACAAAATCAAAATAAACAAGTGAGACTACAGTAAACTAAAAAGCTTCACAGCAAAGGAAGCCATCAACAAAACAAAAAAGCAATAATGGGAGAAAATATTTGCAAACCACATATCTGATAAGGGGTTAATGTCCAAAATATACAAGAAGCTCATACAATTCAGTAGCAAAACAACCCCAAAACCAAGATAACCTAGTTAAAAAATTGGCAAGGTACCTGAATCAACATTTTTCCAAAGACATACAAATGACCAACAGGTACATGAAAAGTTGTTCAGCATCACTAATACTCAGGGAAATACAAATCAAAACCACAATGAGATGCCACCTCACACTCATTAGGATGGCTATTAGAAACAAAACAAAGAAACCAAAAAACACCACACCAGAAACCAAGTGTTGGGAAGATGTGGAGAAAAGGTGATATTTGTACACTGTTGGTGGGGATGTAAACTGGTAGAGCCACTATGGAAAACAATATGGAGGTTCCTCAGGAAGTTAAAAATAGAACCACCATATGATCCAGAAATTCCACTTCTGTGTAAATATGCAAAGGAAACAAATCCCTGTCCCAAAGAGAGATCTGTACTCTGATGTTTATTACAGCCAAGGTACAGACACTTAAGTGAGTATCGACAGATGAATAGATAAGGAAATTTTTTACACACAGAGGAATATTATACACTGTGGATGAGCTTCGAGGGCATTATGCTAAGTGAAATAAACTGGACAAATATTGCATGGTATCACTTATATGTAGAATCAAAAAAATGTTGAACACAGAAACAGAGTAGAAAAGTGGTTGCCAGTGACTTGGCGGGGAGGGGGGTGGATAGGGAGAGGATGGAAAAGGGTGCAAACTTTCAGGTATAAGATAGAGATAGGTCTGAGGATCTAGTGTATAACATGGTGACTGTGGTTGATAATATTGGGTGTGTATGCATACATTTTTTGATGGCTCAATGATTTTTTAAGAAAATTATCCCATTGGAATTAATAATTAAAGTATGCATACATTTTTTGGAACACCCTGTGTACTATATTGTATAATTGAAATTTGCTAAGAGAGTAGAACTTGTGTTCTCATAAAAAAAGATAAATATATGAGGTGATGGATGTGTTAGTTAATTTGGGAATCCTTTCACAATGTCTATATATATGAAATCATCAAATTGTACACTTTAAATACAATTTTGTTTGTCAATTATACCTTAATAAAGTTGCAATTTTTAAAAAAAGTAAAGGAGGGGAGAGAAAACTTTGTCAAGTCATGCTGGTTGGTTATTACCATGTACTGTTTTTCTTTCATATGTATTTACCAGTTGAATTTTAGTTTCCCCACTTCTATTGCTATTTTCAAGACACCTGCTAGGGTAACTTTAATGTCTTTGAATTATTGAGATATTGCAAGAGGGTATGAAAATATTTAAATAAATTAGTAAATAGGTGAGACTTCAACCAAAAACTATATTAAATGTCAGAAAAAGGTAAAGCAACATTTGTAGGCTTTTATAAATAAATGAAAATGACAATATTTAATTGTATCTAAAAATAATATTTTAGTACTTACATATGAATATTATTTCCATAGTTGCAAATTGTGTGAAAATGGCATTCAACAGCACCATTATTATGTTGTGGTAACAGATTTATTTGGATTATGTAGCAGGTCCTTAGGGCAGAAATGTTGAAATTTTGACTTTTGTATAGTACTAAAGGTATTGCTGCCACATTTTATTGTTTCTGTGGATATCACTTATCACAAAATTTGGCTGTTCAATAGTTCAAAAGTTCAGAGATCTTCTGGATTGTTTTACAGTTTATGAGTAACTGCCCAAAGTTGGATGGAGTAAGTGATAGCTGAACACAGGTCATGTATTTTGTTATTCATACCTTTCATGTTAGAACTACAGTGGGTCCCTGGACAATGTGGAACTAAGAGCACCAATCTCCACGCAGTTGGAAATCCACATACAGCTTTTTCAGTCTTCCCTCAGTATTCAAGGAGGATTAGTTCCAAGGCCCCTGCCAATATAAAATTCTAAGAATGCTCAAGTCCCTTACATAAGATGGTATAAAACAATGAGTACAGTTGGCCCTCCACATCCATGGATTCCCAAACACAGATCTGTGGTTGGTTGAATTTGCCAGTGTAAAACCTGGGGATACAAAGGGCTGACAATATATTTATTGAAAACATTTGCATATAAGTGGAACCACGTGGTTCAAACCACATTGTTCAATGGTCAACTGTACTTACCAGCGTTTCTCACTAAACTTATTTTTAAATTGTTCGAAAAACGGTCTCTAATTTATTGAGATTGGGGGGTGGGCTGACTTTGATTGCAACATATAGAAATAGAAAAACTTAAAATGAATCTAAACTTATAATTCAGGAAGTACTCTTGGATGTTAGGAATGCCTTCAAGCAGGAGAGAATAAATTATTACTTAATTAACAGACTTAAAACACTGGAAATATACTCAACTTGTTTTTAGTGATGAAAACTTTTCAAACAAATGAAGATTTCCCCTCCTCTTCCGTTTTCTTCATTGCCATGCTGTGATCCCTTTTTTCCTGAGCAGTAATATGTAGTACATTTTCAGGAAAATTGGCTTTTCAAAAGAAAGTAAAAGTGCTGTAAATTCAGAGCTGGACATACTTCATTTCTGTAGTAAGTGCATGTAGCAAAAGGATGTCTGTGCTTCCTTTCCAAAACATACACTCGGGTTGTACTTGAACCACTCTAATGCGCTATTTCTAACTTTTCGCTTCAGGAGCTACAATTGGAACATGCAAGACAAGCCTTTGCACTGAAAGACAAAAGCAAAAGCGGCATGATTTCTGGTCTGGATTTCAGTGACATCATGGTTACCATTCGGTCTCACATGCTTACTCCCTTTGTGGAGGAGAACTTAGTTTCAGTAAGTAAAAGCAAGTACTTCAGCTTTCTACTTCCTTAAACCTTTGGAATCACTGGGTCCTGGATTGCCTCCCTGGACCCACCTGACTCAACTATTCTGATGTTATTTGGTTGGTAGAAGGTAAACAGGTAGGGGTAATGGTGAATAGCCTTCCCCAGATCATAGCAGAGCCACCATCTTGTTCTCAGATATTCCAATTGTTTATTTCCGTTTACTTAGTCCAACTACAGAATACAAGGAAGTTCGTAGACAAGGATGTGCAATTACTTTTTCCAGTGGGCAGTAGCTCTCCTTTTTCCATCCCCCAGACTCCCAAAGCCTTGCTGTAAGGATGGCTCCTTCCTTTGTTGCCTGCAGGGTGCTGTTTGCTAGAGGGATCATCATTGGCCTCTACTCTGTTTTAACAACCATGGCCATGGCAGAAGGTATGGGGGAAATATGTGGGTGTCAGCCTCTGTGGCTCACTCCTCTCTCTGCCCCTTCACCTGTGTGTCAGTCTGCATGGACCAGACAGTTTTTTGTTCCATAAAAACTGCTAATCTCTATAAAGTAATCATCTGGGCCAATAGCACACTGATGTCATCCACTTCCTCACAAAGAATGGTGAAACTTTCCTCACTTCCCAGTTGTCTTGTTCATGCGTTGTACTTATGTATAGGTTTTTGATTGCTGCTTGTTTTTAATGGAGGAAAGCCAATGAATGCTTTTGTTGTTTCAGCTGAAGATCATTATCTCTGATTTAGACTGGGGTAGAAAGATCAACTTCTGTTCTTTTTCTTCAGTGAATTTGAACATGGAGCATGTCACTTTCTCCTACACATTTCACCTCCTTGACACCCATCTCCCACTCCCTTACCCTCACCTCAAAGCCCGGTCAAAAAATGAAAGGGAGGAAGAAAAAAAAGTGAGAGGGAGGAAAGAAGTGGAGAAGAAGAGAAAATCCTCAAGAGAACTTATTGAGTGCCTTACAGTGAAGGAACCCACTTAATCTTGTCCATTTAGGTTGATATATTAAATAATTTGCTTTTGGATCACTGGTATCCAAATTCAGACTAATACAAATATCTATATTTGGGTTAAGGCATGTATGTGTATGAGGGGTGGTAAGGTTGCCACTCTGGTATTTCCATAAGTGTTTATTTGAGTTTTTAATAGATAATGTTTTCAGTCATGTGGGTTCCTGTGATTCCTGGCTTAGAAATTAGGCTTTGCAAACTATAAAAAGTATTTATTTTTTAGTTTATGGCCAAATAGTAGGGCAGAGGGAGAAATTGCCTCCTCACCCTGCAGAGGTAATGAAGGCCACATTACCTCCATCCCTCCCCAGCATGAGAGCCTTTTTTAAGCTCTTCCATCAAAGATATAATTTATAATGAATAAATCCTGTCTAGATTTTATCTGCATTTTTTGGAGTTTTGGGTAGTTGTATCTTTCATGATATAGATTCAGAGCCCAGCACAGGCTGTTAAATATCTTAACTATAACAATGGCCTTAAAAAAAAATAAAAAAGACTAGGAAAGTTGATATAGTTTTAAAATTTAAAGTTACTACTGTTTTTTCTGTATGTGTGTGAAAAAAAAAAAGCAAGTTTTAAAATTGCTCCTTATAGTGTAGTATTGATGTTTGGATTACCCAGAACTAGCAGGAGTTCCATAGTTGAGGGTCTTGAAAATCCTGTTTAAATAACTATTGTTTTTGATCTGCAATAATTATATTTGTTGTTTCTGACCTTATAGGTAGATGAACCATGAAGTCCAACTTCCAGATGTTGCTTTCTTCCTTAAAACCTAAATTACATAGACCTCCCTGAGGGCATGAAAGGCACTGAGTGTTTCAGTAGATACTTTCCTTGTATTTATGGGCTGGTTGTTAATCATTTTAATAAGGAAGACTCCTTTGGATATTCTTTGAGAAAAGTGCAGTGTCCATAAACATGTTTGTTTTGTTTTTGTTTTTTAACTTTTTGTGTTGTGATTTCCTAGGCAGCTGGAGGAAGTATCTCACATCAAGTTAGCTTCTCCTACTTCAATGCATTTAACTCATTGCTGAATAATATGGAGCTTGTTCGTAAGATATATAGCATTCTAGCTGGCACAAGGAAAGATGTGGAAGTCACAAAGGGTAAGACTTCAAATGTATATATTGATTTGAATCTCAGCATTTTCACTTTTTTTTATTTAGGGCATGAGGTTGATCTTAGTTACCATTCTGAAGTCAGATCCAGAAAGTATGTTGCCATGTGTATATGCTTCAGTTGGGCCATAATGGTCTCCAAAAATCCAGGTGGATTTAATGGGATGCTGAGGTCAGAAATGGAAAAGTGGCTTTGACAGTTTTGAAAAGAACCTTGGCCCAATCTGTCAAACAGGTCAGTGGCACTGTGGCAGCAGCTTGTTTGTACTAGGAAGGAGTTGCCACGGAGAGAAGGGCAAGCCCATGCCTTTTGCTGAGTGGTAGTAGGACGTTTTAGGTGACTGGAGAACAGCCAGTTCTTTTATTTTGTAACTCTGAAGACCAAGGTGAATAAACAAGATAAAAAGATTTTCAATAGATTGTTTTATCTTTGAAGTTAATTTATCTTTGTTTGTTTTTGCTGTTTCATAATCATAACATTTTCTTTTGCTAGCTTTCAGAATTTTGTAGTTATACTAGAGGCCTGGTACAAGAGATTTGTGTACTTGGGGGGTTCCTTAGCCCGGCCTGTGCCCTCTTGCAGTCCAGGAGCCCTCAGGGGATGTCCGACTGACAGCTTAGGCCCTCTAGGGGGAGTGGGCCTAAACCGTCAGTTGGACATCCTTAGTGTTGCCACAGAGGTGGGAGAGGCTCCTGAGAGGCTCCTGCCACTACTGCCACGCTCACCAGCCATGAGCCCGGCTTCTGGCTGAGCGGCACTACCCCTGTGGGAGTGCATTGACCACCCGGGGGCAGCTCCTGCGTTGAGCATCTGTCCCCTGGTGGTCGGTGCGTGTCATAGCGACTGGTTGTTCTGCCATTTGGTAGATTTGCATATTAGCCTTTTATTATACAGGATAGTTAAATTTGGGAATTTAAATTCAGTTTTAGATTTTAAAAATAATACTAAAATGCCTTTAGTTACAGTTTATAATTGGTTAAGGTAGAAGTTTGTTGCATTTTAAGACTCTTTTAAGGTTTGAAAATATTTTTTTTTCTTCTAGAGGAGTTTTCCCAGAATGCAATACGCTATGGACAAGTCACCCCACTAGAAATTGATATCCTATACCAACTTGCAGACTTATATAATGCTACAGGGTAACTATTCCCATAATTCTTCACGATATTTATTAATAGGACAGTTCTTTTAACATGTGAAGCAGTGGTGTGCTTTCAGTTTATTTAAATAGTAGTTTATTCAGTATATAAATTTCAATAAAGAAAGAAAGTCAGATATTAGAAATGGAATGAGGGAGAGACAGGAAGACAAGCTAAAGGTAAGGGCAAATGGAGGGAGGGGAAGGGAGAGAGAACAAGAGAGGAAGAGAAGGGAGAGGAGAGGAAGAAAAAGGGAGAGCAGAGATGGGAAAAAGTGAGGTAAGAAAAGGGAGTAAGGGATTGTTGAAGGGCATGATAGAGAAATAGGGGAAGGAAGAAAAATGAGAGAGAAGGGGATATAAGTGAGAAGATGTAAGAGAGGGATGGAAAAAATTGGTTTAATCTTGACTCTCTGAAAGTGTTAGGAATTTTGAGAGATTTGTGTAAATTTGCCTGAATTAATAAACTGTGAGATACATGTTCAGGAATCTTAATATTTTGGATTCATTGTGAATGGCCATTTTGGGTCCTGGTTGGAGTGTACTATTTTGTGTTGGAGAGTATTATTTTCCTAAATATGCTGTGACATTATTATCATTTTTACCATCACGAACAAGCTCAGATGTTTATGTCTCTATTTTATAGACTAAACATCCCCAAAGTACATGGAGAATATTTAATGTGCAGTCTTATGCAAATCTAAAAAAAAACTCTTATCTATGGGTACCCAGCAGGACCTGTGGGAAAGGGGACTTATATCTGTTAAGTCATCAGATTTTTTTTCTAGTTGCCTCTAGTAATTAAGTGTAGGAACATCTGAAAAATGGCGTTTAATCCTAGAATTGAGGACTAATAGAAGTTGAGTGTACATGGCTAATTCATTGCCTTCATGCTCCATAATGAATTGCTGAGCTAGAGATGATACTAAATACACCAACCAGTCTTTGGTGCTTGATATAAAATATCAGACCATGTCTCATTCATTTAGAATTCGCATTTTTAGCAAAGGTTTTGAGTCTCCTACATGATAAAAAATGCTTTTAAAAAGTGCTTCTCAAAACTGTATGTGAAGTGACTTTCTAGCATACATATTTTTAAGTAAATTTTTTTGGAATCAGTAGTGTATTCACATGGTTCAAAATTCAGAGTTTAAAAGAGCATTCCAAAAAAGACTCCCTTCTACCTTTTGCCTTTCCTTAAAGGCAACCATCAGTTTTGTGTTTGTCTTTCTCAAGATACCTATGTATTAAGTATGTATACTAAGAGAATACATGTAGTATGTATGAACTGTCAACATCTGTACTTTGCTTCTGCCAGAAATTATTTCTTTACTTTCAATATCTACATTGAAGTCTTTTTAAATTTGTGTACTCCACATCATTTATCTGCAATCTTTTGCTTTATGTTGTGCCAGGCAAGTTCTTTTTTTGCACTATGTGAATAGAGAAATACTATTTTTAAAAAAAAAATTTTTTTGTTTGATTTCAGAGAGGAAGGGAGAGGGAGAGATAGACACATCAGTGATGAGAGAGAATCATTGGCCACCTCCTGCATGCCTCACATTTGGATTGAGCACACGACCTGGGCATATGCCCTGACCAGTAATCAAACTGTGATCTCCTGGTTCATAGGTCGACGCTCAACCACTGAGCCATGTTGGCTGGGCGAGAAATACTGTTTTTAAGTCATAGTTCTCTCCTCCTCCCCGCTTCTTTTTTTTTTTGAAGAAAGATTATCTTAGTTTGAGGAGTTTGTTGGTGTCTAACAGTTGTTTTTCATATTTTTGCCTGAAGGCGCTTGACTTTGGCAGATATTGAGAGAATAGCCCCGTTGGCTGAGGGGGCCTTACCTTACAACCTGGCAGAGCTTCAAAGACAGGTAGGTGTCTCATAAATAGAATCTCTTTTAAAAGTGCTCGAGTTGTATGTATGTGACAGCCTAGAGCTTCTGAATGGTGAAATTTAAAAACAACTTACCAGAAAGAGATTTTACTTAGTTCAAAGATTACCTTTATAGAACTGTGATCCCCTCCTATTTTTATGGAGTAACTAGATTTATGTTTGTGGCTTGTCTTTTAGCTTATTAACATAAGGAAAATAGTGCAAACATATATGGGCTTGCCTTTCTTCTCCATAGAATTACCAGTCTGAATTTTGTCTGGTCACATTTAAAGATTAGTGTTAAGTTCATTTCTATCATTAAACTGATATTTATAGGGTTTTCAAAATACAAAAATTCCTCTAATAAATCTTTCACTGATATTATACCTTACAGATTACAACAGTAGCACAGGAAAATTAACTAATGAACTAGAGAGAAAACCTTGATTGTTAAGTTTTTGGTAAAATATTAGTTATTTAAAATATTAAGGATGATTAAATTAATAGCTCTGAGTCCTATAAAGTTAATATAGCCCCATTTCTGATTTCAAAAATACTATCTTAAAAGGAAAATAAACCCCATGATATTACCTTGAAGAATGAAATGGAACTTTTAAAAAAATAAATCTTGTTTTAAGCAGAAACTCCCACTTCTGTAGCAGTTGGAGGAAGCCTCAGTTGTAGTGATGGTCACATGGCTTTGTGTGGGGAGTGAGGGGAGGAAGGCTATTGCTTGTCCTCCTGGCATTTACCTGCTCTCACAGACATGAGACCTGTGTCCCTGATACCTTAGGAGATTGTGATGACCCGTGAGGCTAGAAGACATTGGGACGTCATGGGGAGAGGGGCAAAGAAGACAGAAGACAAGGAAGGAGGGAATAAAGAAGCTGAATGGGCATGCCACAAAAAGAGCCCGAGTCCACCTTTCTTTAGTGCTGCCACTCTGGTGAAATAGCCCCACGAGCTAGTGCAAGATCAAGGCTCATAAGTTGGTCTGCTGGGGAGTTTTGGTAGGAAATCTTACTTCTACTTGAGCTCCATGAAATGATGATTCTGCCTCTGAAATGAATTAGAATTTCCAGATCTACTTTACATAATAAACAAGAACTTTTATATTCTGCGCAGTAAATTGAAAAGATTACTTTTATATCTACAATTTATGTTAATACTTAGTTTGCTCGGTGTGTAATAGAGCTTCCTGCAGATTAAAATATATCTGTAACCCATTGCAATTTAGCTTTTTTAGTAGCAAAAACCCCTTATCTGCTGCTGTCAAAGTTTATTTCCATTATAAGTTCTCAGATCCTTTAAAAAATAGGTTAATTTATTTCAATTCACTGATTTATAATGAAATTTAACAAAATTATTAAACAGTTGATACCTTGAAATATTTAAATTAAAGAGCTTTTACTGAATTTAATTTTATATTTTATAGTGTACATTTATAAAAATTTTTCTTGAAGTTTGAAAAATTGCATTTCAAAAGGAGCTATTTTTCAGTGTTACATGTCTGTTAATATAGCTTTCCCTGGGGGTGTCCTCATATTTATAATAATGGAATATTTCATTTAGCTTATTAAAGACAGTGTAATGAATTTAAAAATCCCAACTCATTCCTCCTTTCTCAGCCTTTCTGCTGCTCTTACTTTTCATTTTACCTGACTCTCTTGCCTCTAGCAATTTTCCTACAAGTCGTATCTGAAAGCTGTTTTTGTAATCTCTAGCACCCTAATTTTATCTTCATATTTCTTAGTCTTTAGGAAGGTGATATAATTCTGCCATTGGTGTAATTTTTCTTGTAGACAGATTGGAAGGTGATTTGCCTGCCTTCAGTGGGCAGCGCTGATGCCTTTATGCTGGTGTGATGGCCTCAAAGATCTTGTTAGATGCTCGCAAATGGGTAGTGATAAAACTCGCCACCTTCTCTTTACCTGGGTTTCTGATTGACAGCCAGGGTGGTGCTGGAGTGCCTGCTGTGCCTTTTCTCTAACCAGTAGGATGGCACCGGGATCTGGAATCTCCTGAGAACAGGCAGAGCTCCTGGGTATTCTTGCATTGTCCCCAAAGGAAGAGTCTCTGAGTCTGTCTGTTTTCCCTCTCTCACATCAGCTAGGTTGGGTAGTCTTATTGCTGAGGGTTAGAAATAGAGAAATAAAAAGTGAAGATTTCAAATGTATTTTTCCCTGTGGATTATTGTTAAAACACCTCTTAAAAATAAAACTCAATAGAAGTAATAAATAATTTTTAGAATTTTATAGACAAATTTATGAAGATTTAAGAGGGATTAAAATTAATGTCCCTATTTACATACATTGTGAAATCTGGCCTTATTATTCTTGGGATCTGCTACATGTTTCTGTGGACCTCAGTTTCTCCTTCAAATATTTTCAAGATTCTGTGAAACTCCTGCATTCTGCAAAAATAGTGTGAATCAATCGATTTTAATTTTATTTTCTAAATTCTAAATGACAGTATCCTCCGAATACATGAATTATTTACATTTCATATATAGAATGTTGCCCTATAGATATCTACTTGAAACTTAGATATGAAGTAGGAGGAAAGGGCCTGGCCAGTGTGGTTCAGTGGTTGAGCATCAACCTATGAACCATAGGCCACAGTTCGATTCCCTGCCAGAGTTGCAGGCTCGATCCCCAGAAGGAAGTGTGCAGGAGGCAGCCGAACAATGATTCTCTCTCTTCATTGATATTTCTGTCTTTCTCTACTTCTCCTTTCCTCTCTGAAATCAATAAAAATAAAATAGGGATGGCAAGTTTTGTTGTTATCTCAACCTATCAAAGTGGTTATTAAAACACAAGTGCATGACATAGAATCTGTGAATTCAGAAACAGAAGGGAAGGCAAGAGGCAGAGGTTAAGAACTGGGGCACTGATTATGTGACATTCTTTCTCAGTTTCCTCATTAAATAAGGAGTGTAGTAGTCATCTGATAGGGTCATTGTGAGAATTATATGAGATAATGTACTTACATTAGGCCTGGCACCTACTAAGCAAGCAATAAATGTTAATTGCCATTATTGCTGTGGTTGTTACTGTTGTTGACTATAAGAAGCCTATCTGAGCACACTCCAAGTTGGGCTCAAGTGTGTGTGTATGTGTGTGTGTGTGTGACATAATTCCCTCATCCACCTTCATTTACTTTCCCTAGGTGGAAGGGGATAGGAAGTGAGGAAGAATTGTATCTTTACATTTCTTCTTTATTGCCTAAATTGTTTTACTTAAAAATTTTTTGTGTGTGTTGGCTGAAATTTTATGTTACAATTAAAAAACATTTAATTGATGGGGGAAAAAGACGTCAGCTTTTTCTTCCTTTTCTCCTATTCATTGATTGTGTGCCATGTGGAAGAGGCAGTTCTCTATCAGACTGGCACACTACATGAAGCAGCTTGGTTTGGGCAGGTTGCTTGACTTGTTAACTGACATGATCTTGTCTTACCCAATTCTCATTTATAGGATGAGAGTACATATAACAACAAAAGCAAAAGAACCCTCTCTTCTCCAAATGAGATCTCTAGTCACTTTTAATCATATGCATATACTTAGGGAGCAAATTAAAAATCATTTAAGATGCTCTCTTTTTTTTTTAAAGATGTCCCACTTTTATTTTGCTTTGAAAAACAATCTTGTTAAATATCACCTTCAAGATCATAATCATAACCTTAAGTGAAAGAGCACCTTTTCCTTTGGCCCATTTGCTCACGGTAGGCAATCTTCTTAGTGCTGAGTATTTTCTTTCAGCCTAAATGCTAAAAATTCCGTACTCAGTCATTAATAGGGATGACAGCTACAGTAGCATTCTACTTATGAATATTCATGATGTGAAATCCATAGCATTAATTACATTAATTTACATACCTGAATAAAAGTGAACCGTAAGTTATAGTGATAGCTGAGCCCAAAAAAGAACCCTTAGTAACCATATAGTGCTTTTTTTTTTTTTAAGTGCTATTTAATAAGGGTGGAGGCAACATTTCTTTCAAAAGGCATCTGGGCATTCATAGTTAGAGATGTTTTTAGCTAAGAATTAAAGCATAGTATAATCCTTCAGTTTTCATAGGATTTTGTAGGGCTTATAAACATTCTTTAAAGGAAGAGAGTATAAAGAAAACATGTGGTTGAACACAGGACAAACCTTTTATATGAAAAAGAGAATTAGTGGTTACTTGTCTCTTATTTGCGATTATAGCCCTTTTATTCTATGAGTTTTAATTCAACATACTCTGTTGAGAGGAGACATGATTGAAAATAATTCATACTATGTGAGAATGATGTTTATTTTCACCCAGTTTTGTTATTGATAAATTCTAACTTTGGGAAAAAGTTTTATGTGCATGTTTTTAGAAGTTAAAAACATATGCTGTGTGTTTAGTAAGTAGCATAACAATCACATTGATTTTAAAATATTATAAAATTTAAGTCAAAATGTTATTACTTAAATTTCTTCAAGCAATGTGATAGCAAACATCATCTTTACCTTGAAGATACAGACTGCATTTGTTTTTTAACTATTTTGTCTTTGAAACAGAGTATTAGAAATAACTGGTTAGCCTGGCCCATATGACTCAGTGGTTGAGTGTCGACCTATGAACCAGGAGGTCGCAGTTCAATTCCCAGTCAGTGTACATGCCTTAGTTGTGAGCTCCCTCGCCAATAGGGGGTGTGCAGGAGGCAGCTTATCAATGATTCTCTTTCATCATTGATATTTTTTCTCTCTCCCTTTCCCTTCTCTCTGAAGTCAATAAAAATATATTTTTAAAAAACAACAAGAAATAACAGGTTAGCCTCACTGTGTTTAGTCAACATATAAAAAAACTAACTGAAGCGTATTCAGAGGTTGTACAGATGAAAGCAGATCAAAGTAGACTAGTTTACCCTTTTCCTTCTAGATTTTAGGCACGGATTCCCTTTCCATTAAATTATTCTAATAAGAGTATCTAAACTTTTTTATTCTGTTTTAAAAACCTCATTTCAAGTTAATATTTTTCATTTTCTTTATAATAAAGCAAGTATTTTATTCTTTCATTTCAGACTGTTCAATACCTGCTATTTCATAATGAAAACATTAAAGAACAAGACTGATACACTAATATAGGCAACTTATTTCAGATTCTTTATGCTGTAGGATATCAATGAAATAGCATTCTGAATCACAACAGGATTTCCCCCTTTGCTTTATTATCATCGTAGATTTTAGGACAGTGGTTCTCAACCTGGCTACATAGCAGAATAATTTGAAATCTTTTAAAAATATATAAACCCCAGGCCCCAGGGATTTTTTTTTAAAGCCTCTTAGGTATTTTCTTTGTGCAGTTGGGGAATACATAGATCTAGGAGAGCAAATGCTCAATAGCTGAGGTCAGAAACACTACACTTAGCTAACGGTAGCCTCCATGGTTGAGCTGCAAAGCCAGAAATAAGACTCTGACTCTAGAAATAGTAGTTATTAAAGGTTTTCACTTTATCCCAAAAGAGAAGTCCTTGACATTGCTTTGCATAAAATCCTAATTATGTGATTTCTCCAGCCCTAACAGATGAGAGGTGGCAAAATCAAACTAGGAGGCTGTTGGTAGAAGAGGTAATAGCTGTCAGGCATGGGTGGATAGCACAGACAGCTGTGTCAGATCTTAATGCAGTAAGTGATGGACATATGAATATGATAACCTCCAATTGTTAGAGATGGTAGATTATGATCAATAGTCTCTGGTCTACAAATCAAGATAGTTTTTGTACATTTTAGAAAGGTTTAAAATTTTACCTTGGTTAATGTAAAGAAGGGGGGAAATGTTATACTTGAAATATTTATTCACTTCAGTAAAATGATAGTGTATTTCCCAGTAGCAGCAGATAAATGAGGCATTGATAGGTCTGTAAAAAAATGGGGGAAAGCAACGGTGTCTCTGGCTGGATATGGTTTTTCAATGCCAATAATACAGGTATGCATTTTAAAATCTTAAAATAGCTATTGTAGCTTTTTTGGTTTGCTGTATGTTTTTCCACTTTTTTTACATGTTTTCCTTTACCCCACAGCAATCTCATGGTTTGGGCAGGTCTGTCTGGCTCCAGATTGCCGAGTCTGCTTACAGATTCACTCTGGGCTCAGTTGCCGGAGGTGAGTGATGTGTCAGTGTGCTGTTTCAAGCTTGTGATCGTGTAATATTATCTCACTAGACCGGGACAGACCAGCAAAAGTGCAGTTCATTGTTCCTGTGGGTCACGGCTGCAGGGCTCTCTGAAGCGTTTTTTATTTTTTTACCTCTGATCAGAGGACTTGTCATAGCATGGCCATAGCCCCTCTGGCTCCAGTCTGTCTTTAGGACAAAACCTCTGTCATAATGTGAAAGTCTTGGCTGCAGTGCTGCACTCACTTTAATTATACTGGTTAAAGCCAGTACAAAGCAATGGAGAATAAGACTGTGTTTATGGTGTTGGGGGTGAGGGCAGGTAGGAAATCAAGATTTGGGGTACAAATCCCAGAACGTTATAAAATAAAACAACCTCTCAAAGTGATTCACTTTTGTTTCTCTACTTGTATTCTTTTCCTCTTCCCTTTTACTAGTTGAAGAATATCTGGACTTGTAGCTTATTTGCTAAAATGAACCTCTCTTCCCTGTTCCTGGGCAAAATTCAAGACTTTTTTTGTGTTGTTGTTTTTTTTCTTTCTGCCTAAATCTCTGCATAGAAATAGTGTAGAATCTAAAATTGCTTCTGATGATAAGAACATATCAGGTGTTTGTTTGGTTTTTTTTAACAAATTCTGTATGTAGGGGTAGGATTATATTGAGATTTGGTTTCAGTATTATGATTGTAACTAAGTTTAATATACCAAAATGCTTTAGCAAACTAAAATTTTAAGTTATAGTCACTTACGTGTACATATATAGTCATTTTAAGGAGTAACTGGTATATTTAAGCATTTAATGGGAAATATCAAGAAATATGTTGTTTTTAAAAATATGTTACGTATAATAGTTTAATGTTATAGAAAATTGAGTGTTGATTGTCTAATGTTGGTGATGACTTGAAAATCCACTGTAGTTGTTCTCTGAAGCAACTGTATTTATGGATCCAGTGTTTGCCAGCCTGTGCGGTTCAGCTGTGTATGGGAGGAAGAATAACGAAGTCTCTTGTGAGAAAGATACTGTTTTATTTTCTAGTCCTTTGAGATGAGATTTGTTGTCCTTATAGATTCCCCACTTACTTGTGCTCTCTTTTAAGCCTCAAAATTGTTTTATTTGTAGCTGTGGGAGCCACTGCAGTATATCCTATAGATCTGGTGAAGACCCGCATGCAAAACCAGCGTGGCACTGGCTCTGTGGTGGGAGAGCTGATGTACAAAAACAGCTTTGACTGTTTTAAGAAAGTCTTGCGTTATGAGGGCTTCTTTGGACTCTACCGGGGTGAGTAAGCAAATCTCAGCTGCAGAAGTTAGTGATTTTTATCTCACCAGAAGCAGGTTTTAACTCACTTGTTATGAAAACCAATGTGTAGCCTGCCCAGCCAGACTAGAGCTGTTTTTCTCTTTTTGAATTCCCATTGCTCATTCTCTTCTTACAGTTTTGTTGGTAACTAGCAATAGTAGTCTGCAAACAAGGTCTTCATTTCTTCTTCCTGCTATTTCTATTTCTCGGAATCCAAATCCTGTGTTTGTCCTATCATGGGTCTATGGTCACTGTGCTTTACAAACTAAGGCACATGTCTGCAGGTGGAATACAGTGGTGACCGCTAAGAAATAGAGAGCTTTTTTTCTCAAAGAGTGAGAGAGGAGAAATACGCCTCTTCTCTGAAGTAGAAACCAGGCTGCCACCTGGAGGTAAGTTTACCATCTATCCACTTGTTTCAACTGAAAGAAATATCAAATGTTTTGTCTCCTCCACGGAGACCATTCATAAGTCTTTCTCACTGAGTCATCTGAAGTTTAACAAAGAAGAAAAGAAAACCTTTTGGCTCCAAGTCTCATTTCTGTTCCTTTCCTCCCCATAGTTCAGAAGCACTGAGTGAAAGCAGAGAGATTTTCTTTTGCAGGAAACGTTACTATCACCTCTAGGCCAAGCACGGCGCTGTTGGCCTAGAGGCAGCAGCCCCATGCAGAATTCTCTTCACCCCGTCGGCTTTGTAAGAACTTGTTCTCTTTGGAGAGGGAACGACTTTCATGTACATGTTTTCACATTAGAATTTAGGGTTTCCTTTGGGAAGGAGATTAATTTTTTAATCCCTTTGGGCGCCACTTGGAATTCTTTGAAAATACACTCTACATACCTAAGTCCAGGGCATTTATGTAATTTACTGTACTTGTTTGTTTGCACACACAGTCTCATTAATCCCTAGCTCATTCTGAGCTCTGTTGAACTGTTTGGCTTAGAACCTCTTCCTTGGAAAGAAAGGCCAGGCCAAACAAAGCTTTATGTTCATGGACAGGAGAAAAACACCTCTGATTAGCATCATGTACAGACTTTCAGTGAAAAATCTAACTCTGATACACTTACTATGTGTGAAACAGAGGGTCATGAAGATGTTCATTTTTGGCATTATAAGAGAGTGTTCTGAAAACTAGGCTCAAATACCCTGCTCCTGAGAAGGAGTACAATTAATTTTGCTCAAATATTCAAACCTCTAGCCTCTTTAAATTCTCGATGTATACCAAGTATTCTGTGGAAGACTTGTGCATTGTCTGGAATCCAGATCTGTGCATACAAATGCTTGTTTTAAATGGTATTAAACCCTGCACCCCTACATATTATTTAACAGAGAATCTGAGGATTGAACGGTACTTAAGTTGTTTTCTTTCTTTGACATTTTCAATCTTTTTTTGTTGAATAATGACCTTTCTTCTTCCTTGGTATACTTAAAAAGACAATGTCCTGTATTTAAAACAGCTCTTCTCAACCTGTGGGTCGCAATCCCTTTGGCGGTCGAATGACCCTTTCACAGGGGTCGCTAAGACTGTCCTGCATATCAGATATTTACATTACAATTCATAACAGCAGCAACATTACAGTTATGAAGTAGCAACAAAAATAATTTTATGGTTGGGTCACAACATGAGGAACTGTATTTAAAGGGCCAGAAGGTTGAGAACCGCTGATTTAAAGGAACCTAGATATATACTAACGGTTTAGCTTTCTCAATGGATGGATGCTTACCGAAGATTTCATTTGTGAGAGATGGCATGTTAATTAAATGAGTCAGATATAGCAAGTTGTGTGTGGAGGAGGATGTGGAGGGGTTGTTAGTTTTATTCAGGATGCAAGCTGATAAAATCAGTCCTTAAATGAGAGTCTTGTATTAGGGAGAAGATTGTAGGAATCCTGTATGTGAACACTATGATTATTGAGATTGTCATATATTGCTTAGAACGGGTCCATTATTCTGTCAGATGATTGACAAAATTGTTGACAGATAAGCCTACATTTCATCGCAGGCAACAATGATAAAATGACATAAATCAGTACTTTATTAAAATTCCATGAGCCTTATTGAGGCTAGTTGTAAAACAAATACACATGCTGACATAGTTGTATGGGAGTCAGACTAAGAGAAATAGGGCCTGGTAATCATGAGGGTTAGAAAGTTAAGACTGCCATCTGCTGATTTATTCTTTTAAATCAGTCTGCAATCCATTAAAGGTGTGTGCAGATTTGTGTTTGTCATTGATAATTCAGTTTGACTGACAGTAGCCATATGTATGATTACTTGCTGGCTCTCAACTCATAGAAAATCACTCAGCAGTGTCCTCAAAGTAGGCTTAAGATCAGCAGTGAGCATGCAAACACATACATAACTACCCCTTGGCTGGGTGATTTAAAGGATATAAAATGTTTATTGTTAGCATCTTTAAAAATGTTTGCAAAAAATGTATGCTATCAATTTGGGTAATCTGTGTGCTTTGGAAAGCTGAGCCCTATGAATATCTACAGATGTTGAATTGTTTATGTATTTTTTTGTTTTCCAGTTTGCAGCCAGCCTGGGAAATTTAACTTTCTAAGAATAATAATTTCCTTTGTTTTAAGAGGATTCTTTTGAAATGTCTTAAGTTTGACATATATTAGTAAATAAGAATACAGTAGGCATGTGTTTTTGTTTGTAGAAGATACCGATTAAATGATACATAAAACTGTTTTTCTGTGCAGTTTTGGCTTCCCTTTAAATAAATGAGTACTGAATTCTAGGTTTCTCTGAAGAGAAAAATATGGGAGTTGGTGTTCTATAATGACCAAGCCATTGTATGCTATCCCATAGATAGCATCATTTGTGGCAAAATCTAGGTCTACTTAACAGCTTTGCAGAGCTTTTCCAAGCATACAACATTGGCTTCTCTAAAATGTCTGTGTTTGTATGCTGTTGGTTGTAAAGGGAGGGGATTTGTTACATTGTTGTTGGCAGTGTTCCAGCATAGAGAAGATCCAGAGGCTCCATTCCTTCCTCATGCGCTTTTTGGGAGGTGTTAGATAACTAGGCTTTAAAGGAAGCATGCTTAAGAGAAGGATTTACAGCTTCAAGAAAGCATAACATTATATTTGACATAAATAATTATTACATATGTATACAGAGTTTTTAAGATAATCCATTTTCCCCATTTTATTAAAAACCCTGAAATGTACTATGGGTAAGTAACATGGAGGAAACCATTTGTTTCTGGGCTTGTTTATTCATGTCTAGTACATCTATATTACTAACAATTCTCTCCATTTACCCAGGCCTGATACCACAACTTATAGGGGTTGCTCCAGAAAAGGCCATTAAACTGACTGTAAGTTTTTTTCCATTAAATTTATGTTGCCTGTTTAGATCAGCCGTGGGCAAACTACAGCCCGTGGGCCGGATCCGACCCGTTTGGAATGAATAAAACTAAAAAAATAAAAGACCGTACCCTTTTATGTAATGATGTTTACTTTGAATTTATATTAGTTCACACAAACACTTCATCCATGCTTTTGTTCCGGCCCTCCGGTACAGTTTAAGAACCCATTGTGGCCCTTGAGTCAAAAAGTTTGCCCACCCCTGGTTTAGATTATCATTAAGCCAAAATGAAAACTGATACTGCTGAGACTGACACACTATCAAGGCATTTGTAAAATTTTAAATTTATACGTAGACATTTGATAATTTTTCATCTTATGAGACAAATATTTTGTTGATTTGTAAAACCAATAACATACTAGTAGAGGAAATTATGGTTAACGGATGTTAACTCTGATTAACAGATGTTCTCTTTCTAATTAGGTTAATGATTTTGTTCGGGACAAATTCACCAAAAGAGATGGTTCCATTCCACTTTTTGCAGAAATCCTTGCTGGAGGTTGTGTACGTATTAATACTAGACATTTCCATGGCAAATATGTTCCTTTAACTTTCTTGCACATTAGATAGAATATCTGAGTGACATTCCCTCTGAACTTAAGGGATTCTAAGCAGATTTTCTCAGTGATCATGTGGGATGACTTTTAAATTTCAGTGCATAGTCTAACTCAGTGATGGCGAACCTATGACATGCATAGGTGACACGCGAACTCATTTTTTGGTTGATTTTTCTTTGTTAAATGGCGTTTAAATATATAAAATAAATATCAAAAATATAAGTCTTTGTTTTACTATGGTTGCAAATATCAAAAAATTTCTATATGTGAAACAGCACCAGAGTTAAGTTAGGGTTTTTCAAAATGCTGACACGCCGAGCTCAAAAGGTTCGCCATCACTGGTCTAACTGGTTTTGAGTGCAGAAAACAGGTAGTGTTTTATCAGCTCAGTTTCTTAAAAGCTCCTGAAACATTACCTTCCACACTTTTTGAAGTTCTAATTCTGATTCTTCTTAAATATCACAGTAAATAGTAGTAATGGAGAGAGTTACCATACATTTATATTGACTGTTACTGTAAGTATGAGATGATGGATTAATTGGGCCTTTATATTTAGGTGAAGTACTGAAGAAGCCACTGTAGTATATTTATAATTGTTCTTCTTTAGGGACAAGAGGATACAGCAAACAACCATAACTATGTTGAGGCTGTGAACAGTTCTGAACGCAGTGGTTCAGATTATATTTACTTAAGAGAGCACAAAGGTTTCTATCTAAAATGGGAGTGTGACATTGGATTTAGACCAATTCTCAAATCTAAGTATGCAGCTAAATTAATTTTATTTGTGGTGTTCATTTCATATTTGGCAATACATTATGTGATTTGTTTAAGACATACTTAGTCCATTTTGTCCCTGAAAACCTTAATAACTTTTAGTTGAATTAGCTGAAAATCTTGGCTACACCTTCCTCAGTTGCATGTGGAACCTGAGGTGATGAGGTCACTGACCTTTGTAGTTTTTAATTCAGAGAAGATGCCTTGAGCGTCAGAGAGAGGCTGCTCTGAATTCTCCTTGATGAGAGTTATCAGCCTGGCACATATGTGGGTCCTCACCTTTCTGTAACCAAAGTTCTTATGGAAGAGGTGGCTTAGTGTGTGTGCACACACACCTGCATGCATGCCCATGTTGAACATCTTTTCATGCATATGGCATTTATCTATCTGCATTTGTCTATTTCCTTTGGAGAAATGTATGTAGAATTTTTTTCCACATTTTTTTGTTTTGTTAATCCTCATCTGAGGATTTTTTTCCCCTATTGATTTTTCGTGAGAGTGGAAGGAAAGGGAAGAGACAGAGAGAGGAACATTTATGTGAGAGAGACATATTGATTGATTGCCTCCCACTTGTGCCCCAATCTGGACTGGGGGTCAAGCTTGCAACTGAGGTCATGCCCTTGATCAGAATTAAACCCAAGACCCTTCAGTCCTCGGGCCAATGTTCTAACCACTGAGCCAAACCAGATAGGGCTCTTTGTCCATTTTTAGTTGGGTTGTCTTTTATTATTGAGTTATAAGATTTCTTTATATATTGAGTCTCAGATCAGATTTTTTTTGCAAATATTTTTGTACTTTCCTGACTGTATCCTTTGAAGAATTGTACTTTGATTTTTTTGAAGTACAATTTATATTTTCTTTTGTTATTTGAGCTTTTGATGTTATATTTAAGAAATCATTGCCTAATCTAAGGTCATGACGATTTATACCTCTGTTTTCTTCTAAGAGTTATAGTTTTAGCTCTCACATTTAGGGCTTTGATCTTATATTCCACTAGAGACCTGGTACACGAATTCGTGCACAGGTGGGGTCCCTAGGCCTAGCTGGTGATCAGGGCTGATCAGGGCCGGACCAATTTGGGCCTGCCGGCCAGGGGAGAAAAACAGGGGGAGGGACCATGTGCCAATCAGGGCCTGCTGGCCAGGGGTTGAGGGACAGGGTGCAGCAGGTTGGCCGCAGACCCCAAGGAGGGAGCCGGCCCTCAGCCACCCTGGGAAAGGGGTTGCGTCCGCCACCACCCACCCCCGGTTCCCCGTCCCAGCCTGGGGACCAAAGGTTTCAGTGGAGTCGGGAGAGAAGGCAAAGGTCGCTGGATTGGGCGCAGAAGGAACAGGTGCCGCCGCCGCCAGCTGGCCACGGGAGGTTGGTTGTGGGAGCACACTGACCCAGTTGAGCATTTGCCCTCTGGTAGTCAGTGTGTGTCATAGCGACTGGTTGACCGGTCGTTCAGCCGTGCCGGTCATTTAGGCTTTTATATATATAGATTTTTTTAACCTTAATTTTTTAGGGTCTTTTGCCTTAACCAGAGATATTACCAAATGACAGTTTAATTATTGACAACATTTTGGTATATTTCCTTCTAATGTTTCTATATACATGCTTGTGTGCATGTGTATGTGTGTATGCATACACATGCTCACACACAAACATTCCTTTTTAAGCCAGATGGAAGTTTTGTTCAATCTGACTTTCTGATTGCAAATGAAAGCTACTCTCCATTTCTGAGGTCAGCAGGGAGTCACAATGGAACTTCTCACTCTAGAAATACAATATAACCTTTGGGAACAGGAGTATAAACAGAGTGCGCATTTTCAAATTTTGAATCTTCATTGTGAACATTAAACTCTTGTTTTATGTCTCTATCAAAACCTTCCCAAGAGACTGTCAAACACAGGGAAGGTAGGAGAGGGTGGGGATAAGGAGGAGAGATCAAAGGACTTGTATGCATGCAATAAGTATAACCAATGGACACAGACACCGGGGGGTGAAGGCATGAGTGGGGGGTGGGGAGGCAATGAGGGGATAAGGACACATATAAAATACCTTAATCAATAAAGAAAATAAAAACAAACAAAACTTCCCAAGGAGGACTTACTAGTTCAGAATTTATCATAATTTAGATGTGCTAACGAAAGGTTTTTTGAGTCTATAAATTGCACTTTAGGTTTAGTAATTGCTTGACCTTCCTTTAGGTGGGGATGGGTAAGAGTGTGTGTGTGTGTGTGTGTGTGTGTGTGTGTGTGTGTGTGTGCATGTGCAGTTACTGAGTAAATACCTGTTATGGATGTTGTTTGATTAATATGTATGTACTAACAAGTTTAAAATAATTTTTTCTCGCCGAAACCGGTTTGGCTCAGTGGATAGAGCGTCAGCTTGCGGACTGAAGGGTCCCAGTTTCGATTCCGGTCAAGGGCATGTACCTGGGTTGCGGGCACATCCCCAGTAGGAGATGTGCAGGAGGCAGCTAATCGATGTTTCTCTCACATCGATGTTTCTAACTCTCTATCTCTCTCCCTTCCTCTCTGTAAAAAATCAATAAAATATATTTAAAAAAATAAATAAAATAAAATAATTTTTTCTCATTGGTAAGTCATTCTTATCAGGCTGTTTTTATTTTTCTATTAGAAAGTCTCTCTCTATATGTATAAAGACATATATATATTCACACATATTACATGTCCACATCACACAAATATAATTGAGGGGGTTTTTTTGTTTTTGTTTTTTGCTTTTTTAAAATATATTTCATTGATTTTTACAGAGAGGAAGGGAGAGAAGTAGAGAGTTAGACACTTTGATGAGAGAGAAACATCAATCAGCTGACTCCTGCACACTCCCCACTGGGGATGTGCCCGCAACCAAGGTACATGCCCTTGACCGGAATTGAACCCGGGACCCCTGAGTCTGCAGACCAACACTCTATTCACTGAGCCAAACCGGCCAGGGCTTGAGTTTTTACTATATCTGTTATGGGCAAGAATAATATTTTAATGTCAAGTTAGAATTTTTTAAGTACTTTAAAATGCACTATTGTCACTGATATGAAATATGTAGATGGAGAACAGTGGCTCAGAAAGGCTAATTCTCTCACCCCATCACACAGTTAATATATGCTGCAGGTTTCATGTGAGTCCAAATATTTTTATTTTAAGACCAACTCTTTTTATTCTGTAATGCTCTCTTGGAGAATTAAATCAGGGCCTTGTCCATGTATCAAAATAAACCTAGATGAACCTATTCAACTTTGTACCAGCTTTTTTTTCTTCCCTTTTTATTATATGGGTATCCTATATAATAAAATGCTAATATGCAAATTGTCCCCTCAACTGGGAGTTCAAATGAGAGTTTGACCAGGGGGTGGGGCCTGCCTGCCAACTGCCCATGGCCCCTCCCCCCGGCTAGCCCTGCCCAATTGGCCCTAATCGGGGCGGGCCAGCCAGAACCCACTCATGCACAAATTTGTTCACCGGGCCTCTAGTATATATAATAAAAATTTAACATACCTGAATATATATACATATGTATTAATTTAGTTACAATTAATGTACCAAAATGTACAGATCTTAGATGTCAGTCTTCTCAATGAGTTTTAACAATTGTATACACCCATGAAGTCACCACCCAAAACAAGATAAAGAACATTTTACACCAGAAGATTCATTCATGCCTTTTCCCAGACAATCACTCCTCCCCTCCCCCAGGTACCACTGTTCGGATTTCTGCCACCAGTTTTGTTTCTTCTCAGATTTCATATACGTGGAATCGTACAAAATGTGTTCTTTCGTTGTTGACAGAATTTTGCTTAACAGTATTTTCAAGTCATATGCTTTCATTTTTCATGGATGAATATCTAAGAGTGTAATAAAGTAGATGTATTTTCAGTTTGAAAGAAACTGCTGGTTGGTTTTTTGAAGTGAGTGGACCATTTTAGAGTCTCATCAGTAGTGTATTCAATTATTCCACAACCTCACCGAAGTCACCAATGTTTCATGTTCTTAGTTGGGTTTTTTAAAAAAATTTTAGTCGTTCTAATTGGTGGGAAATGATATCTTATTGTGGTTTTAATTTGCATTTCCCTAAAGCCTAAAGATATTAAGCATCCTTTCATGTGCTTATTGGCTATTCATACATCTTTTTTTGTGAAGTATCTGTTCAGGTCTTCTGCCTATTTTTCATTGTTATTCTTATTTTTTATTGTTGACTTGTAGTTCTTTAATACATCATAGAGACAGTACTTTGCAAATATAGGTGCTATCAATATTCTTCCCAGGCTATGACCTGTTTCTTAATTACCTTAATGGTGTCAGTTATGTTTAGATATACCTGTTCACTTAAGTGGGGAAAAATGTAATATCTTTTCAGGTCAACAGAGCAGAAAGTTTGAAAGTCTAAATGGCCTGACCTATATATTTTTTCTAAACATCTCTCTGGTATCTGTTTTAATGTTTAATTCTAACTAGAGCACTTACCTGACTGGTCCCATTACCTCTTTGGAGAATGTATACTTCTGAATGGATAGAAGTCATAAAACTCCAAATGTATTTATTGCTCAGCAAAGGGCTAGTGTAAATCCATCACATTGCAGGTGTTTCCTTAGCCCTGTGTGAACTTAGCTTCCTGAAGAACTGACCCCTTCCCCTGGTGCCTTGCTTTCAGTTTGCATGGTGCTCTTCAATTAGCGCACAAGAGCTCTGTTAGGGAGAAGGGCAGTTGTTAGGATCTCTGTTGTCATATTAAGAAACCAAGAATTGGAAAGGTTATGACCTATCCAAGGTTACCAAATTAATGGCAATAGAGGTCAACAGTCTTGCAAACCTGGACTCTTTCTACTCTATTGCTTCTTCCTTCCATTCTACCCAACACACCACCCCAGTTGGGTGCAGCAAGAAGTCCACTTGGAGCTTTTACTAACCCTGGGAGCCAAGGTTTATAGCTGGCCCGCCTCCTCAGCAAGCTGAGCTGTCACATCTCTGAAGAGTTGTTTGGAAATAGTTTCTCCAGCTCCCATCCCAGGAATACATGTCCCAACTGTATGCTTAAATACTTATCTGAACACACATACGTATGCACACAAGTTGAAAGTCCATTTATGTCAAATGTCTTGTCATAGGTATATAGGAATTTTAATGCTTCCTTTACCCCAGTTAGGAGTACGTGTAGTTTTATCTACTCATATCCTAATACCCTGGCATGTATCATCACTCAGCAATGAGCAAATTGCAGTTTATTCCCTTTAAACTATCATTATCCTAAACGATTGTAGAAAGAACCACAGCATTTCCCACGGCTTTATAAAAGTCTGAGAATGTTTTGGTTGATGGTGTGTGATGCAGTCACTGTTGGTTCCTATTCCTCTTTGGCAGTCCTAGTGACAGCTGATTCTATGACTTTGGTTCATTTTCTGGTTATTTTAATTTTACTTTATTGTTGAATCTGGTTAAGTGCACATATTTTGTACATCTGTTCAAGGAGCTGGTGTGGCTTTAAATTGAAGTTAAAATTTTCATCAGTCTCTGTAAGGGAAGGCTTTGTAATGAATTGTTCAGACATTTTGTGGTTGGAGGGAAGTAGTTGCAGACTATAGGAGACAACAGATCAAAGAAGGAAGTAAACAGGGGGCTTGGCACAGGCAGGGCCAGGTCGCCAGCCTCTTTGTGGACTGTGCCCTGGAGTGGGATTGTGAGGGCAGGAAGGTGAACAGGCCTAATCCTGTGTGCAGCCCCGTGGCCTCAGGCACAGCAGACGTGTGGTGACATCTCAATATTGCATTCTTTCCCTCCTTGCTTTTGCTGTCAGCTTTAGTTGGTTTATTTCCTCATTAAAAAAAAAAAGTGACTCTAAAGTAAATGGAAGTTTCTCCATTTTTCCATTTCTGTTGTATATAGGTAACCTTCATTCAAAATGAATTTGTTCCCTATATTGTGTCATTTGTATTTCAGTTTTAAACAAACAAATGACAATTTAATACTGAAAAATAAAAACATCTAAGTCAGTTTTAATATTAAGGCTTGCCTCTCCTCAAAAATATAAGCAATAATTTGAAGAGGGAAATTTAGCAGTTAGAGAATTAAAAGCTAATTTGGTGATTTGGTGAGTGAAAAAAAAAACTCACCAAAGGTATTGTGCAGATTGGTATGTTATCTATATAAGCATCGGTACCAGAAGCGGCAAGATGTCAAATTAAACAGTGTTCATTTAAGACATGTGGCTGTGTTATCAGGATGCTTTAATATGAAATTTTATATATCGGTGTCTATTTCAAATCACTAGCTATATTGGACTAGATTTTGTTGATCATATATACAGAGGTAGATAAGCTTTCTAAAAAAAAATTATTGGAACCCTCATTCACTGCTGGTGGGAATGTAAATTGGCACAGCCACTATGGAAAACAGTATGGAGGTTCCTCAAAAAATTAAGAATAGAGTCACCGTATGACCCAGCATTCCCTCTTCTGGGTGTATACCTGAAAATTTTAAAAACATTTATTTGCAAAGATATATGCACCCCTCTGTTCATTACAGCATTATTCATGGTTGCCAAGATGCAGATGTTTTTTTAAAGCTTTGTATCCACAGATAACTGGCATTAACTGTGCTTTTTTTTTTTAAGCATTCAAAGTACATAAATTACTAAATTTACCACAGGGAAGAATGTATGAGAGAGGACCTAGTCTCTAAAACAGGGGTCCTCAAACTACGGCCTGCGGGCCACAGCCAAATACAAATATTGTTCCCATTTTGTTTTTTTACTTCAAAATAAGATATGTGCAGTGTGCATAGGAATTTGTTCATAGTTTTTTTTTTAAAACTATAGTCCAGCCCTCTAACAGTCTGAGGGACAGTGAACTGGCCCCCTGTTTAAAAAGTTTGAGTACCCCTGTTCTAAAAGAAGCTACTGATTCTAAAACCAGTTCTGTTTCTTATTTTCTGGGAGGTTTTTCAGTTTGGTTTGGTTTGGGGGTAGTTAATACATTAGTTTAATTCAGAATTTAAAAGATACAGTGGTGCTTTGAAAATTCTTTCTCCCAGCTACTATTTCTCTTTTCAGGAGGCAACCAATGTTTTCATGTCTAAGCCATTCTGATTTTAACAAATTTCGGTAAATTTTGACATATTTGTGATCAATGCATACCTAATATTTTATGTTCTGTTTATGTCATTGGCACAATTATATTACCCAATCTTTTTATTTGATTAAGAGCATTTAATTGTTTCTACTTAACTCATATTGGGTATTTACATTTTTTTCTGTTTAATTTTGTTGCTTTCAAAATAGCAAACATTAGCATCTTTATAAAATTACTGGTACTTCTTTTTATTGAAAAGCTACCATATTTTTATTTCACAATTTCACACTTCTGAAATTTTGTATATTCAGTGTTGATATTTGCTGTAAGCAGTGTGTTGTTGTTTTTTTCTGTGAAAAGCTGTTATTAAATGAATGATACCATTTATAATCAATAGAGTCTGAAATAGAGGAGAAATGATAATTTTCTTGTATTTCTCAGAGAGGAAATACTAAGTTAAGGATGTACTAACATTATTATAATCCTATTTATGTTACTAGATTTCTTAGCAGAGTGATTAAGTTAATTGAAGATTTTATTCCCCTCCCCCCTCTTGAATTTAGTATGTATGAGATAGAGACCAATATCAGAGTTTAAAAAAGGAGAGTGCATATTTGCCATATAGGTTTCCCTTTAAGTGTTATATTCAAAGTTTAAGACAAATTGCAATCTTTATTTTTTCTAAAATTATCCGGTATTTCTGGGTAATATTTGCCTACATATTCCTAGGCCTACTATAGAATGTTTTTAAAAATGTGTATTAACTTTTAAAACATATACATACTATGCATTGTTAGCAGTTTTTCTCCTTCAAGTGTAGTAGAGCACATAGGTGTGACACACTTGTGGATGTGTGCCTTGCTGCCTGCTCACTTGTAGTTTCGTTCTGTGGTTCTGTCCAGTGCACTGTTGGCTCTTAGTATGTGTTCTGGATAACAAGTCTTCAAAGCATACGACAGTTAGTGTGTTTGTTTTAAAATGTAGTCATTTCCTTCTCTTAATTGTACTGTTCTTATAAGAAGCCTGTTACACTCGGAAAGAAATTTGAAGAGTTGTTAAAGGAGTGCAAATCTCAGTAAACTGGCAATTGATTCCAAAAAGGGTCTGTGAGAGAAGGGGAGGAGGAAACGGGTGGGGAATGCTGGTTGGAGTGCTACTGCTCTGCGGGATAATTTACTAATGATGAAAGCCACAAAAGGGCTTTACATTTACTTAAACATAATATCCACATGTGGCGACAGGAGTCAACATTGTCTGGTGCTGGCAAATTTGGGGGATTATAATAAAAATTTGTGTTTCTATTATTTTTTAATCTGCTTTAGTTTAGAACATAAAGTACATTTCCCCAAAGATAGTCTTTGCAACCATTATTTCAATAAGAGATTTCAAGGAAGTAGCAAACTTTTTCAATTGGTTTGGTCTTTAATACTAGCTACAGGAGCAATTATTTGTATTATCATGTTAACATAATTTTTCACCCAGCAATCCTTTTGAAAGTATTGTTTGCTTAGATTCAAACATTGCAATGTTTCTTCCTGCCTGTAGTGCAACAGATTAAAAAATACACAGGCAAATGAACATGTAAAACTGTGTCAGTCAGTCACCCGGGGACCTATGTGCGAGTGGTCTGCATTGTGTGAGTTGGGAGTTGCACAAAACCCAGAGAGAGATAGCAAAAAGGGGATTAGGGCCCTGGGGAATCCAGGACAATAAGCTTCCCACGAAGGGGGAAAGAATCTAGTGTCAGTGTTGGCAGTTGTGGATGTTTATGGGGGTAAAGGGTCAGGATTGGAACTGGAGTAGTTGGGGGTTTATAGCCCCAGGCCAGTTAGGAGAATGGGCTGGGACTTGTTTGTGCCCCTTGGAAGGAGGTCTGGGAGGGTTGTGATATTTAGAAAAGTGAACATGAATGTGAGTGAAGATAGAATGGATTTACAATGTCCCAATGAGGCATACATTTCCTGTTGCACACTTGATATGCTATTGCAGTGAAGTTATGATTATATAATACTAGAGGCCCAGTGCACAAAATTTGTGCTCGGGAAGGCGGAGGGTGTCCCCCAGCGCCCTTTTGCCATCTGGGACCCCTCGGGGAGGGTCCCTAGGCCTGGCCGGCAATCAGAGCCTATCAGGGCTTTCCTTCCCCTGCCTGCCAGCAGCTGGCCCCGCCCCCGCCACTGCCACTGCTTGCCATCTGTGTGGCGCTGATTCCCCTTTCCCCTCCACCAGTCGCCTCCTTCTGTGGGGCAATGGCTCGCTGGCCCCGCATACCTGCCACAGCGCCACCAGCCAGCTGACCTGGACCTCCCTCTGTGGCCGCCAGCCCGGTGGCCCGGGCCTCCCTCTGCAGGATGATCAATCGCAGGGCTTCGCAATGGATCGCATCGCACCCGCCTTGGCTGGCCTGGTGCCAGTGCGTGTCATATTGTGGTCATCTGGAAGGTCATCTGGACAGTGTTCTGCTGTTCGGTCATTTGGTCGATTTGCGTATTATGCCTTTATAATAGTAAAAGCATCATATGCTAATTAGACCAGATAGCTGAATGATCTTCCGGACATCCTTCCTGTCAACCTTCGGACAAAGCTGGGGCTGCGAGGGCCAAGGCAGCCACCACGGCTTGCCCTGCAAGGGCTGAGGCAAGCCACTGCATCTGTGAGGGCCAAGGCCCTTGCAAGATTTTTGTGCATCGAGCCTCTAGTTATAGATAATTAGGTAAATACTAGAGGCCTAGTGCATGAAATCGCGCAGCCCCACCCACCCGCTTACTCCTTGCTGTGCTCGCAGCCCCGCCCCCCCACGCATGCCCTGCAGTGCTCTTGCCCTGCCCACCTGCGTGTGCCCTGCCCATCCATGTGCACCTCGCTGTGCCTGCCATGCCATGCCTGCCCTGCCTGCCCTCCGGCTGCCAGCCTTGCTGCAATCGGAGCCTGTGGGCCGTGGGGGAGGGATGAGAGCGGCTCCATGCATCTCCTGGTGACAGGTCATTAGAGCCACTGGCCTTTTTATAATATAGGTGGTTATGAGTATAAAATGTAAATAGCTACAGGTGAAATGAAGCTGTGCAAAGGAGACTTTTTTCACTTCATGAATAGAGATATGTATTTAAGTTTTTATAAGTGTATTCATTTTTATATATCCATGTACATATACATTCTTTCTTTCTTACAGAAACCAGAAAAGGAGTTGGTAACAGTTTTGTTAAACATTCCTTTTTTCCCCTCTACTAGTTAACGGATTTCAGATACAAATACCCTTTCATTATCCAAGTTCAGATCTCTGCCAGGCACTAGAGATGTGGATGTGGCTTTGATTCGCCTGTGTTGTACTCATGGGAATTGGGTGTTCCATTTCCCAGCTCTGCCTTGAAGAATTTTTCTGGTTTTGTGTTGAAATAATATTGAAATTTCCTTACTAAATTCTCTCCTTTTGTGTGGGCATTGCTGTGTAGAGATTTGCTCAGGATAATACGGTTTAGAATTTGAACCAGAAGAGACTTCCCCTTTCACTAAGGCACCTCCCATGGGGCTACGTTGTGTTACTTGTTCTACAGCCCAAGGAAGTGGAGGCAGGTGGCTGAGCTAAACAAAGTGGATGGTTGCTGAGATGAGGAAAGAAACTATTGTAGATCCAAATTTTTGCTCCAGTTCATAAGAGACACAAAGCATCTCTTGCCCTCTCATCGGAGCTCCCCACTGCCACATCTGGCTTCACTTTTGGGTTCAAATGAGTATTAGTTTTGCCATTTTGTATATAGCTGGGCTGACCCTGGAAAGACTGGTCTGAGAAACACCTGACATTTCAAGTACAAACAAGCCATAAATTGGCTTGAGCAGTTTGGGACCATCCCTGTGAACTGGCCAAAGCGCCGTCCTCTTGTTTCCTGGTGAAGAGGGAGACGTAAAGTGGTACGACTTGGAGGCTTTTCTGGATTTTTTCTTGTTACACTGCCAGTCGGGCTCTGATTTGGAAATCTGCTTCTCTCTCCTCCCTTGCCTGCAGGCTGGCGGCTCTCAGGTCATCTTTACCAACCCACTGGAGATAGTAAAGATTCGGCTGCAGGTAGCGGGGGAGATCACCACAGGACCCAGGGTCAGTGCCCTCAACGTGCTCCGCGACCTGGGACTTTTTGGTTTGTATAAGGTGGGTAGCTTCCCTCTGGTTATCTCAACAGAAAGGTTGTGATAGACTCCATAGAAATGTGAAAGAAAGTGGAAACCAGACCTCCTCCCCCCAAATGGGAAAGCTGTCTGGTCCAGCAGGGTAGCTCCTGGAGGAGAAAATCAAACAAAAGGGAAATCAGGACGCGTGCATCAGAGGCAGAGGCCATAAGCGCACGGCTCCTGGTGTCACCCTCAGGCTCCTGTGAGCTGCTGGCAGGGCCGGGCTGCCGACCGCTGGCTGCGGCTCACAGCCTCTGATTGGACGATGGGTTTGGGAAAAGTTTCTTTGGTGCTGTCTTTGGCTGGTTTAGGACTTCAAGATGGTCTTATGTTTATTTTGAGTCTGAGTTATCTCTATTGTTATCTTCCCAGTAGGAGCTTCTCTTTGTCTTAATAATTTGACCACAGTGAAACAGTAGTTGACTTTGGTAGGATTCGGGCCTTTAAGAAGTTAAGTGGTGGGATTTGTCAATAATGAATTCCATTAAAAAAATAGAGTGTATTGTACTTTAGCAAAATGCCAGTCAACAGATTCCTTCCCTGCAGGTATACTTATTCCCATTATTACAGATCAGATGTAATGGAGCAGAAGCTGTTACTCTTCTTAAACAAGGAAGAGTATTTCATTTCATTCTTTTGCCTGTTATAAGGGAGGGAATACGTAAACTTAGCTGCTATAGACAACCGAGTTTCCACAGCATCTGACTTATTTATAGATCCATCACTGCCAAAACGTGTCAGTTGGCTTCTGGAGCAGCAAATTAGAAATGAGAAATTCTGTGGATTAGACTCATACAGCTACAGGGCTCTTAGGAGACCAGTAAAGCAGTGATGCCTATCTTGAGTTTTGTACACATTCTGTCCCTTCACCCCCAATTCCCATCCTTTTGGAATTCCCTTTGACACTGAATTCATTAATATTATTTCTCTTTGTATCATCCTTCAGAGAGTCCCTAGAATTAAAAAAATATTTTAAAAAATATTTTAGGTGTCTTTTTCTGTTGTTGCTATTAATTCTCAACTGAGGATATTTTTTCCATTGATTTTTAGAGAGAGTGGAAAGGAGGGAAGGCGAGGGGGTGGGGGAGGAGAGGGAGGAGAGAGAGAAGGAGAGAGAAAGAGAGAAAGAAAGAGAAGGAAGGAAGGAAGGAAGGAAGGAAGGAAGGAAGGAAGGAAGGAAGGAAGGAAGGAAGAAAAAGAAAGAAAGAAAGAAAAGAAAGAAAGAGAAAGAAAGAAAGAAAGAAAGAAAGAAAGAAAGAGAAAAGAAAGAAAAGAAAAGAAAGAAAGAAGAAAGGAAAGGGAAGAAAGAAAGACACATCAATTGGTTGTCTCCGCACATGCCCAGGGGTCAAACCTGCTACCTAAGTATGTGCCCTTGACCAGGAATCAAACCTACGACCCTTAAATGAATGGGTGGACACTCTAACCATTAAGCAGCACTGGCCAGGGCCAATTTAGGTGTCTTTTAAAAATAACCATTAACGGCCTGGCCAGTGGCTCAGTGGTTGAGCGTCAACCAATGAACCAGGATGTCATGGTTCAATTTCCCAGTCAGGGCACATGCCCAGGTTGCAGGCTCAACCCTTGGTATGGAGCATGCAGAAAGCAGCCAATCAATGGTTCTCTTTCATCATTGATGTTTCTTTCTCTCTCCCCCTCTCCTTTCCTCTCTGAAATCAATAAAACTACATTTTTAAAAATAGCCATTAGGGAAACAAGTACCAGAGTTGGACTATTCGCCTGGCTCGGTAAAGCCCTGGGCAGTAGAACATGTGTGACCAAGTCACTAACAGACTGTCCCTGGTGGCTTTCTCCTCCCATGGAAACTTCCTGCTAAAATATTTTGTCTGGGCCCCCCAGTCCTGTGCTATTTAGGACATGGGGAAAAGGAACATTGGTGGTTTCTTCCCCCTTCCTTTCCCACTGCCACTGCCTATAGCTTCTTAACTGGCTTTCAGGGGCTCTAGCTGATGTGGATTGAATTGGTAATTTATTAGTTTTGGCACTGCCTTTGCTGGTTGCTTTGGAATCAAGCTATGAATATTACGTCTCCAAGTCTATTCCCCTGCCACCTCCACCTCCAACCCCATCAAAGCCAAACAGGACAACCCAGGAGGTTTGAGAATTGAATTTTTATTAACCTTAAAAACTGTATCTGTACTGGAAATGCCAAAAAATTCTTAGTTGTCAAAATGATGTTATTGTCTAGTTTACTAGCTCTAGAACTCCAGAATCCACCAGTCTTTCTCAAGCTCTGAGTCATGTATGCTTCTCTATGCCGCACCGGTTCAGTTCTCCCCACCTCCCTTCCACATCAATCCCAGTGCTGTCTGAGGGACACCTCAGGCTTGTCACCTTGTGGACATTCACACTCTGTTTATACAACTGTTTTGCTCTGTTTCCTCACTGTGTGACAGGGTGCCAAAGCGTGTTTCCTCCGAGACATTCCCTTCTCCGCCATCTATTTTCCTGTTTATGCTCACTGCAAACTACTTCTGGCTGATGAAAACGGACGCGTGGGAGGTGCAAATCTCCTTGCAGCTGGAGCCATGGCAGGTAACGCAGTTATTTTTTAAGCCTAAGACCCCCCCTCCCCCGCCCCCCATTCTCCTTACGAAGCACAGAATCTGTGTGTGCTTTCCCCCTTTATTTCTGGAAGGGTTATTGTTCGTATCTGACTTAGTTTAAATATGATCGTTTTTACTCCTTTGTGGGATGTGCTGCAATTCTGATGAGAGTTAATTACATTTGCATAATGTGGATAAACAGCTTAATGCAGCTTAGCAACTTGGAGCCAAATTAGATCTGCCCATCTAAATTGGGCTTTCATCATTATCGTGTTTCTTAGCCTTCTGTGCCCCTCAAACTTTGGGTGCAGCCAAGCTAAGTGTTAAGGTGGAGAAGTTCTTTACCAAACCATTGCTTTTATCTTAAAGCTGTTCCTGTTTCTTCTGCCATCATCCTTAGACCAGAGTAAGCAGTGCTTCCCCAGAAAACCACCTTGTCCTTGATGGGCATCTCTTCTCTGCCTCTTAATACTTTCTGTCTTTTATTAATGGTGGCTTGTATAATTTTGTCCTCTGTGCTAGACTGGGAGCTCCTTGAGGGCAGAGGTTTTGTTCTGTTCACCCTTGCCTTCCCTATGAGGCCAGCATGGTAATCTAGACATATAAAAGGCTACATGTCCGACCGACCATCCTTTTGACCAACTGACCGACTGGCCGGCACATGTGACACACACTGGCAGTTTAAAAATAAACGTTGATTTGTGCATGTGCGATACATATAAAGCTCTCACTGGCACCAATCGCACGTGTGTTTTACTTTTATAATACTATATTATATGCACTATTTTGACATATAATTTTTTACAGTAACAGAATTACCACAGGAATCTTCTAATGAATTTCCTTTCAATGTGCACGAATCCGTGCACAGGGCCACTAGTAATATAATAAATGCTATTGGAAAAAATGAAAACCTTCATCTTGTCTAAGATACCAAATTGGACACAGAAGAGATTCATCTGAAAGAGGAGCCTGAAAAACGCAGGAGGTGCCAAGATGCTTCCCTCTGACCTCATGGGTCCAGGCTTCCTCCTGCTGTGAGGAGCTGACTGTGATAGAAGGGGAGTACCCGGCTTCCCCGCTGCACCAGGAATGACAGGAAGGAAAGGGCACGTGCTTTTTCTCCGTTACAGCAGGTCAAAGAAAGGAGCATGAAGAGTGAACACAAACTCAAACACTGTCCCCCAATGATCAGCGGAGCTCTGATTGCCTGAGCTCATTGCCTGTGGCTCTCACTAGGTTCATTCTCCTCTGGTGCCCTGGCTATCCATCCCAGCACAGCCGGAGTACGTCCACGTGTGGCATGTGACAGGAGCCCTTGGGGTGCACCATGTTGTCCTTCTTGTCAGGGAATGACGTGATGATTAAGAAATGCTCCCGTGGCCCTAGCTGGCGTGGCTCCGTGGATAGAGCATCACCCTATGGACTGAAGGGTTGTGAGTTTGTGAGTTCAATTCTGGTCAAGGGCACGTACCTCCATTGCAGGGTGCTTCCGTGGCCCTGTTTGGGGCATGTGCAAGAGGCAACCAATCGATGGGTCTCTTTCTCATCGATGTTTTTGTTTCCCTCCCTTCCACTCTCTCTCAAAATGAATGGAAAAATAGCCTCAGGTGAGGATTAGCAACAACAAAAAGAAACTCCCCAGGACGCTTTGAGCCTTTATTTGGGGTTCAGAAAGTCCCCCGTATTTGGGCACCTGGAACGTCAGTCAGTTGCATGCACATTTGAGAGGCAGTAAAGCTACCTGCTCAGCCTCAGCACTGAGTGCTCACCCAGCCCCATGGTGCTCTCCAAAGTCTCCCAGTTTTCATTGGGGCCAGATTTCCCCTTAAGTCTTCTCTCTGTGCGCTCCAGTCAGCAGCAAAACCAGCCGCGAGCAGTGTAATCGTGGACAGGCCTGTGGCCAGGGCCTGATGGAGCCAAGCAAACACTCCACGGAACTGTCAGCACCAACTTCTCGCCCACAGACAATTGATGTTAGTTTTCAGAAGAGAGATGAATTTGTCTAATTTTTACCCATAAAGCTTTGCTGGCAGGCACTGAGAATATTCAGAATTCAGAGCCTTCCAAAGGCAGCCAGTTACCCAGCTCCAGTTGCGTAAGAAGCAGAGCCCTGTGGAGGGAAGCTGTGAGCCTCCCCCCCTGAGGAAGGTCACCTGGCTCCTTTGTTCCCTGTTTTGTTTTATAAGGAAAAGGTGTGGTTGTGAAGTCCATCTTGTGTGTCCTGCTGCTGGTCAATCTCATCATGACCCTGGGAGCTCGGCACAGGGGATGGATGACGAGGCCTTGCATGGTCAGGTCCCCTAAAGTTCCTAACCAGTTGCCGGGCCTCCTCTGCTCCCATTGTAATGACTTCTGTCATATAAGTATGTCTGAGCAAGGCACAGTCAGCTCTCAAATTAGCCCCTCAAACGGGAGGGATCTGAGTATTGCTATTCACCTCAGACGCTAAGGTGACAAGAATTGGCAAAAAACCCCCAAAAACCCCAAAAAACAAAAAACAAAACACCACCACCCTAGTTTAATGTCAGATACATTTAGGAGCTCATTAAATTGACATTATCCTCATTTCTTATTATACGTGAAAACACTTGATCTTATTTAAGAAAAAAGGAGGTAAAGTAATTGAAACCTAAGGGGGAATATTTGGGAATTATCTCAGGAATATTGCTGCCTCCTCTCTTGCCCCTGCTTAGTTCTTTGAGATCATATAGTACAGAATATTTTCCTAATTTAGAAAGAAAAGAGAGTTCACACTGACACCATTACTGGGTGTTTATATCCCTTTTACATTAGTGCCCAGGCATCTATTTAGGAGGCTATGAGTTAGAGCAGTTGAAGTTGCTAATTGCATTGTTCGATGTTAGTAGTATTTCTGTCCTCGTAAGGTGCTTTGGATTAATTAAATGTGTCTTTCTCCTGGAAGGTGTGCCTGCCGCTTCTCTGGTAACCCCGGCTGATGTCATCAAGACAAGACTGCAAGTGGCTGCCCGCGCTGGCCAGACGACATACAGTGGTGTCATCGACTGTTTCAGGAAGATCCTCCGGGAAGAAGGGCCCTCAGCTTTTTGGAAAGGAACGGCAGGTAGGAGCAGGGCCCTGTGGAGAGGCTGGGCCGTGTGGAGAGGCGGCTGGCGTTAGGGGCCTCCCCCATTACCACAGGTTGTCTTTGCCAGTCAGTCTGGTGTTAAGTGCCCCGCTCCCATCTCTCTTTCAGCCCGAGTGTTTCGGTCCTCTCCCCAGTTTGGTGTTACCTTGGTCACCTATGAACTTCTCCAGCGGTGGTTTTACGTTGACTTTGGAGGCCTGTAAGTGCAGCTGTTTGACACCTTTGTTAAGAAAGCACCCAAAACAAATAGGTCTTTGCCTACAGAGGCAGTTTTGGAACTGAAAGGACAGAGAAGCCTAGAGGACCAGTGCATGTAAATCAAACAGTGGGCTTAAATCAAAAAGTCTCCGTGTTAGGGAGGTGAGATCTCAACAGGCGACATCACACACAGTATTAAGCAGCTGCTTGGGGAAAGTTTAGGGAGGCAGCCACTTAAAATGTTGTGTGAATAGGTGCCTTTTTTTAGTGTAAGCAATATGGGCTTCATGGATTTCGGTTCTTATTATTTAGATTTAGTAATGTCCTTTTCACCAGAAGCAATGTAAATTTGTATTAGTAACACTTTTGTGACTGTTCTTTTAAAGACTTAGTTAAGCCCTCATACCTCGGAGATTTCATTGTTCACTATAATTTATTACTGGAATAGGTTTGGATGTTCTTAGAGCTAATTTATTGCAAACTAAACAGAGAGGTTACGCCTCTGGACATAATCACTGGTGAGATCCAGGCCAGAAATTGGGCCTCTCGAGGCTTAGTACTTGAAGCTTGTGCTGGAGAGAAGAGCAGCAACTTGTTGAATTTGCTGGGTGGGAAAGATTATACCCAAAGCAAGCAGTTATCAGCTTTTCAGCATAAGTTCAACCCTGTGTCTGAGTCTTTGCTTCATAAACCAAGTAGAGGGACTTGTACAAAGATGATCAATCTTACACTCCAGGCTTTTCTGTGCTTTCACATTCCGTAAAACTAAGAATTATATCTCTTTAAACAGTTTTAGCAATAATTTTCATGAATTTATGGTTTTAAAAGTTAGTGTTTTAAATTCTCAAAGGAAAAATGTAAACTTTTTGTGATTATGCATTGTGTAGAAAATTTGGAAAATAGGAAAGTAAAAAAGAAAATCACTCATAGTCCCACTTCCCAGAAAGTTTTTATATTTGAGTGTATTTTCTTCTGATCTATTTTCTGTGGATCTATTTATATAAGTTTATAAGCATTGAAATTGATCCCATTGTCTCCTAAATCAAATATGTGAATGTGTTTTCAAAGCCCCTATAAATTGGGATTACTGCAGCATAGATAACAAGCAAATAGTTGGATAAATAGTACTCTTCCGTGGCACATGAGTCAGACTGAAATGTTCAGCTGTGTGCCATCCTCAGTCCCGAGCATGCTAACCATTAGCTTTGTCCTCTCAACAGCAAACCCTCTGGCTCAGAACCCACACCTAAGTCACGCATCGCAGACCTTCCTCCTGCCAATCCCGATCACATCGGTGGATACAGACTCGCCACAGCCACTTTTGCTGGCATTGAAAACAAGTTTGGCCTTTATCTCCCCAAATTTAAATCTCCTAGTGGCCCTGTGGCTCAGTCAAAGCCAGTGGCAGCAGCTCAGTGATGAGACGACCACTGAGTGTGGCAGAGTAGCTCCCTGAAACGGGAGGCCTAGAGAGCAGCCCTGTGATGCTCCCAGGCAGCCGCACGATGCTGGCTGAGCTGAGTCTATATGTCATATACTTGTATTTGTTTATAGTCATTTGCCAGGAAAAGATACAATGCAGTTTCAAGCTTTAGTCTTACGTGTTGAAATGTTTTTAAGCTTTGGCATGAGTTAGTGTTCTAGACTGCTTTGCACAGCTTGCACTTATAGTGAGTGACTGTACATATTGTACATCTTTGTACAGAGACATCTTGGCACCTCATCCCAACAAATCACATTTATAGAATGTATGCAGTTCCTAGCGGCTTGAAATGTACAGAATGTTTTGAAAGTGTTTTATTAAGAATCACACGAAAATAAATGTATTACAATTAAATTCATTCTCTCATTGGTGACTGATGGAACTGAAGCATCAATATTGGATGTATTTAATTTCTAGTTTGTTTTCCATTCTGGAAGAAAAAGGTACTTGCTGATAAAGAGGTATAACAAGACCAAGTGCCGACACCTTTGGATAAGAGATGCTTTGGAAAAGATGCATGTCAGTGGATGCCAGAGGACAGGCTAAGACTGGCGGGTGCTGATGCGTTTCCATTGTATTAAGTGTGTGCATACATCCTCCTCTGTTCATCGATCCAAAGGCATTTCCTAGACAGCCCCTCTGCCATTATGTTCATGGAGACAGGGCATCTCCAGCTCTACTGGCTTAGTTTTGCCTTCCTCTGGCACAGCAAGGGCCTAGGTGTCAAAACAGTAAAGGCTACTTTGGCAATATTCCTCAAATGGATATGATTCCAGTCAAAAATAAAATACCAAAATGTGTCTGCATGTAGTTGAATTTTCCTTCATAAATATACTGATAGTGCCTTTTATTTTGATTTGCTACTAATTCCAGATAACTCATGATCAGGTTTCCCTCTCTGACATTTTTATAGGAAATAGTTCGTTTTAGAAAGGATTAGGGTGGAATGAGGGGAGGGAAGACGAAAGAAAAAACCTCTGTCTTATGATTCAGGGGGGCCAGGTTCTTCCTTATGAATCCAGATACAAACTGCTTATTCCAGAAGTCACTCACCGAGGGTGTGATTACTAATTTAGATCTCTACAGGCATCTTGACAGCCACATCTACACTTCAGTATGGTTGTGATTTGATGTGTAGTGTCAGAATTTACTTACTTTAGCAAAGTGCTTTGGGAAAACATTATTGCTATTGCCAGTGAGCCGGGATATGAGAATGTATGCAAATGTTTTCAAGGGACCAGCCTGGAGATGGACCAGTCACTTACTATCCTCCATAGTGCTCATCAGTGATGGCTGACAGCCCTGCACACAGCCGTAGACTCTCCAGGCCCTGCAGGAACAAAAGAACTAGCTTTGAAAGCAAAGTTTTCAGTTCTTACTGGAATAGAATGAATAACAATACAGTTGTCTTGCTATTGCCACCTGTTAAAAATGTGCAAGTAGCCCGTGGATATGTTCTTACAGAAGATTCCTATGATACAAATACGTATTTAGAGTAAGATGAGAAAGTGCCCTCTGGGCCCTGCTTCTCCCATTGCCACTCCCTGCCCCAGAGGTTATCACTCTTAACAGGTTAGAGCAGCGGTTCTCAACCTGTGGGTCGTGACCCCTTTGGGGGTCGAATAACCCTTTCACAGGGGTCACCTAAGACTATCGGAAAACACATATATAATTACATATTGTTTTTGTGATTAATCACTATGCTTTAATTATGTTCAATTTGTAACAATGAAATTGGGGGTCACCACAACATGAGGAACTGTATTAAAGGGTCGCGGCATTAGGAAGGTTGAGAACCACTGGGTTAGAGGATACATTTGTAGCTCTTTTTCATACACACACACACACACACACGTATATACACACACACATACATATATACACACATACACACACATATACATACATATTTAAACTTTCAAACAGGATTGTTTTTAAATCCATGTATGTGTTTGATAGCTTGCTTTTGTTTACTTCATGACTTTTCATGTTGGGTCACAAAAGTTTATCTTAATTCTTAGTAGTTGCATAGTATTGCATTGTATAGGTTATGATACTTTTTATAAATTATCCCTTGTTCACATTCATTTTTTTCACGATTGCAAGCAATGCTGTTGTAATTGGTAAACATCTTTGTACACATATTTTGAGTACATGTGCTAGTATTTCATTAGGATAGATATTTAAAATTGGAATTGGTAATTCACAACATGTATGGATTTACATTTTATATATATATATTGCCACATTGTTCTTTTTTAAAAATATATTTTTATTGATTTCAGAGAGGAAGAGAGAGGGAGAGAGAGATAGAAACACCAATGATGAGAGAGAATCATTGATCGGTTGCCTCCTGCATGCCCCACACTGGGGATCGAGCCTGCAACCCGGGCATATGCCCTGACCAGGAACTGAACCATGACCTCCTGGGCCATGCTCAATCACTGAGCCTCGCCAGCTGAGTGCCACATTGTTCTTTAAAAAAGGCTTTACTAATTTCCTTTCCTACTGACAACATATGAGGATTCCCGTTTCTTTACAACATTGGCAGAAAGGGGTACTAACAGTTTTTTACATTTTAGTCAAATCGTTAAGTGATCATTTCACTTTTCATTTATCTAATTACTAGTGAGGATGAACATCTTTTCATAGTTACTGGTCACTTAAATATTTTCTTATTGTGGAATGTATACAGTATATATACACAAACATACACATATACTCATATGTATTTTAAACAAATAGTTGTAAAGTGAAAACCCATGTAGCCACAAAGGTCAATAGAATATTGCTAACACCTCCTAAGTCCCCCTTATAACCCTCCCATCATAATCCCTTCTCTCCTCTTTAACAGCATCTCCACCCTTCATTTCTTTGCTTTTCATTATAATTTTACCACCCATACATATATCCCTAAATATAATATTTAGTTCCTGGTTTTGAAATTTATATGAATTAAATTATATTGTGTACTTTTGAGACTTGTTTCTTTTGCTAAACATTATAAGATTTGTTCATATAACGAGCTAGAGTTTGCTTATTTCATTGTATGAATATCTTACAATTTATTTTTCCATTTAACTCTCGACATCTGGGTTGTTTCCATTTGGGGATATGACAGTGTTGGTTTGGATAACTTTTTTGTGAATTTTGGAGAATTCATTTTTAAAAGGATCTATAAGGGCAGAACCACAGAGGCACTGGGTTTGTTAGATTCTACTTTGCGAGATCATGTCAAACTACTTCCTAGAAATTCTTACACGGATTTACATTCCCCCAAGGGTGTATTTTTCTTCTTAATTTTTACCAATCTGTTGGCTGGATAATGTTATCTCATGGCTTTAAAGCATTTTCCATCAAATGAGGCTGAACATCTTTTATATGTTAAAATACACATTGTTCTTCAAAAAGACTTTACTAACTTTCATACTGACAGCATATGAAAACCCAGTGTGTTTATTGGCTACTTGGAGTTCATCTTTGGTGAGTGAAGTATATGATAAAGTGTTTTATCCATTTTTCTCAGTAATTTGCAGAAGGTTCTTTATATATTCTGGATACTACTCCTTTATGAGTTGTGCTGCAAAATCTTTTCCCAGTGTGTGGCTTGTCTTTTCACATTGTTCTTGATATATTAACATTTTAGTATGTTCAAATATATCAATTTTTTCCTTATGGTTAGCATGTCATATTTCATTTAAAAAAATTTACTCTTTAGGTATGAATATGGTTGATATTCTCTTCTTCAATGCTTTATAATTTTGCCTCTCACATTGAAGTTTCATCCTACACAGAAATGTCATATGAGGTAATATTTTTTGCCCCTTTATATGGTTGGTCTGTGTCCCAGCCCTGTTTATTGAAAAGACCTTCCTTTCCCAACAGTGTTACAGTGCCTTCTCAGTTATATATTAAGGGTAATCAGTGCAAAGATCTATTTGCTTTTTTGGAATTGGTCTCTTCCTGTGCCACTATACACTCTTTTCCATTACTGTATCTTTTTAAAAAGTTTTGATACATAGAATAGCAAATCCTTTCACCTTCTTGTTCTTCAAGAGCTTGTGGCTCTTCTTGGTTCTTTGCTCTTCCCTATCAATTTTAGAAACAGCTTATCAATTTCCTCTCAAAAACTAAACAAACCAAACAGATTGAGATTTGGATTGGGGTTGCAATGACTCTGTAAGCCATTCGAAAGAATTTACATCATTATATTGGACCTTCTAATTCATGAACATGATATGTCTTATTTCCTTTTAATGTCTTAATAAAATTTTGTAATCATCAAAGGGGTCTTGTCTTATACATTGTGTATATAAGTATTCATTCCTAGGTATGTCATATATTTAGATGCAATTTAAATCATATCTTTTAAAAAATGTCATTCCTGGTATACAGGAATATAATTGAGTTTCCCTCCCACTTTTTCAAAAATTTCAAACCTACAGAAAAGTTTGAAGAGGCAAAATGAACTCTAATACCTTTCAACTAGATTCACTTATAAATACATCTTTTCTTCTGAACCATTCGAAAATATGTTACAGACTCCTTGGTAGTTCAATCCTAAATATTTCAGCATACATCTCCTAAGAATGAGGACATTTTGTAAGCAAGTAATATCATTATCGCACGTAACAGTATTCATATTATCACCTGATATTCAGTCTATCTTCCAACTTCCCCAACTATTCCTGAAATGTCTTTGTTTTTTATGATGCAGAATGTAATCAAAATTGATGCATTATGTTTGGTTGTGCATCTTTTGTCTTTATTTCTGGAATAGTCCCCTGCTTCCTTATTTGTTTGTCCTAACATAGTAAGTCATTTGTCTTACAGAATGTCCCACATTATTTATATGTTTCCTTGTGGTGTTGTCTAATTTGTTTCAATACTATAAACTGGAAATTAGTCTAGTGGTACAGTTATACTAGTATTTTAACAGCTTTACTGAGGTATTCTTTACAAAACTGTAACCATTACCACAATCCAGTTTTAGTACATTTCCCACCACCTCACCAAATGTTACCCTATCTCCGTATCCTCAACACTGTATTATTGTCTTTTATTATAGTTATTTAATGCATGTGAAGTGACACTAAATTGTTAATTTGCACTTCCCTGGTGAATAATGATGTTGGGCATCTTTTCATTTGCTTATAGACATTTGTGTTAAGTTTTCTACCTATTTTTAAATTGGGGTTTGCCTTTGTACTATTGAGTTGTAAGAGTTCTTTATACATTCCGCATATGAGTCCTATATTGGATTTGAAATTATTTTCTCTTAGTCTGTTTTCTTAATGGTATCTTTTGAAACACAAAGTTTAAAATTTTAAGTCCTAATTTATCAGCTTTAACATTTTATGGATTGAGCTTTCCGTGTCATCTAAAATTTCTGCCTAAACCAAAGTAGGTCAACAAGATGTTCTCCTATTTTCTTTGAAAATTTTTCTATTTTTAGCTCTTACACTTAAATTTATTATCTATTTTGAATAAATTTATGTGTATGGTTTGAAGGGCTTAAATCCATCTTTTTGCATGTTGCTATCAAACTGTCTCAGAACCATTTGTTGAAAAAATTTTTCATTTTTCAATTGAATTACTTTGATACTTTTGTAAAAAATGAATCGACCATACATGTAAGGGTTTATTTCTAAACTCAGTTCTGTTCCATTTATCTCCATGACCCTACTTATGCCTGTACCACACTGTCTTGATTACTATAGCTTCATATTAAGTTTTCAAATAGGAAAATGTACATCTTCCACATTTGTTCTTTTTAATACTGTTTTGGCTGGATCTTTTGCACTTCCATGTAAATTTTACTAGGTGTACTGGTTAATAATGGCAGATTTTGTAATCAAAGAAAACACGATAATTTCAAGAGAAACATCAAAAGTGCTTTATTCAAAGTAATGTCCATTGCTAGCTACACATTTCCCCCATCTTTCAGGTAATTTGTGGATACCATCCCAATAGAACTTTTCTTGTTCAGAGACCCAATTTTCCACTTCTTCATGTGTTTTGAAGTGCTGCTCAGAAAGTGCGTGTGCCATCGATTGGAACAAGTGTATGGCCTTGCAGTAGATGTTGATGGTTGACCCGGATCAACCCATGATTTTGTGCGTTTGGGATTCTCAAAATAAATTCACTTTTCATTGCCAGTCACAATTTGATGCAAAAAAAACAAAAAAAACCCTTTCTTTCATGCTGTTGAAGCAACATTTTACTGATGACTTTTCGGTTTTCCATTTGTCTTTCATTCAGTTGATGTGGCACCAATTTTCCTTCATTGTGAGTGCCTTATTTAGGTATGCCATTTTTAAATCTTTTACATGATACTTTTACTATACCTTTTCTATGTTTAATATATTTAGATATACAAATGCCATCTATAATAATAAAAGCATAATATGCTAATTAGACCAGACAACCTTCTGGATGAAGCCAAGACTGTGAGGGAAGCCTGGGTCCTGGGTGCCAGAGGGAAGCTGGTGCCGGCAACTGGGGGGAGGAAGGCCTACTCTTGCACAAATTTCGTGCATCGGGCCTCTGGTTGTGTTATAATTTCCTACAGTATTCTATCTAATAATAGACAAACATGGTAATTGACCATACCTTCGCTACACCTCCCATTGGCTAATCAGCAAGATATGCAAATTAACCACCAACACAGATGGTTAATTTGCATACGTAGGCACGAAGCGGCAGAGCGAAGGCTTGAAGGCAGCTCCGGCCAGAGCGAAGGCCCGGGTCCCGGGTGCTGGAGGAAAACCGGTGCTGGCAGCCAGGGGAAAGGAAGGCCTACTGCACAAATCTTTTCATGCAACAGGCCTCTAGTTTAGTATAATAACATGCTGTGTAGGTTATATACCATTTAGCCTAAGTGTGTAGAAGGCTAGACATCTAGGTTTGTTTAAATACACTATCATGTTTGCATAATGAAGCAATCACCTAATGACGTATTTCTCAGTAGGCATCCCTGACATTAAGCAATGCAGGACTGTGCTCAGGTTAATAGCTACCATATTTGTTTGTGTTTTCTATTTGTTGCCTTGGAGTTTTAATTGGACAGTGAGTACCTTGGAATAACAAACCAATTTTAATTCCTCCCTCTCATCCCTTGTACCATTGTGTTGAAACATTAAAACCTGTAGAGAATTTTTGAGTTTAAGCCAAACTGATGACAATTGTTGGGAAGCAAAGTCTCAAGAACTTCTCAGTGCCCCCTTACCCTCCTCAGGTGGGACAGGATGGTTAGGTCGGCTGGAGTTCCATACAGACCTTCCCCCAGGTCAGTTAGGCTCTGGTTAAATAGTTTCTTCTGAGGGCAGACCTTATTAAGTAAAACAGAATGGTCTGGTACAGTGGTCGGCAAACTGCGGCTCGCGAGCCACATGCGGCTCTTTGGCCCCTTGAGTGTGGCTCTTCCATAAAATACCGACTTCTGCGCATGGGCCACGAAGTTTCAGTCGCACTGTACTTGTGCACCCACACATGGTATTTTGTGGAAGAGCCACACTCAAGGGGCCAAAGAGCCACAAGTGGCTCGTGAGCCGCAGTTTGCCAACCACTGGTCTGGTATAGTTCAAAATGGTTCCTTGGCCCTAGCTGGTTTTGCTCAGTGGATAGAGCGTTGGCCCATGGACTGAAGGGTCTTGGGTTTGATTCCAGTGAAGGGCACATGCCTGGGTTGTGAGCTCGATCCCCAGTGGAGGGTGTGCAGGAGGCAGCCGATAAATGATTCTCTCATATTTGACTCTCTCTCTCTCTCGCGCGCTCCCTCTCTCTCCCCCCTTTCCTCTCTGAAATCAATAAAAATATATTTTTAAAAAATGGTTCCTTGGCCCCTCCTCTTGTCAGAACCACTAGGGTATTGTTCTCAGATATTCACTGTGAGAAACTGGTAGAGACCCAAGAGGGAAAACTCATAAACAAAATGTCTCCCCTCTGCGCCTGACTTTCTACATGACTGGGTCCCTTTTTCTTTTTTTAGTTCTCACCTGAGGATATTTTTTCCCATTGCTTTTTACAGTTTCTCTCCAGCAGCACAGCGTACTGAGGAGAGACTTCCATGGCTGAGGAGAGACCAGGAAAGAGGCAGATAATATCGAAGGGCATTAAAGAAATGAGGTTCCTGACTTTGGTCAAGATGGCATCTGCTCATCTCATAATCACAGCAAAATGACTTCTACATTATAGAACCACCACCACTGAGAACCACCTTAGGAGAACCTGAACAGAAGTCCTGTAACAGGATATAAAGAAGTCTTACCGAAACTGGTAGAAGCAAAGACATGGCATGCGCAGGGGCAGCAGCTCATAAAGCACCAGGAAGAGGAACTAAACTGCCTACCTTTGGGGTGAGGGCGGAGGGACAGAGGTCAGGGCAGCGCTCTCCTGGGAAGGAATGCTGGCAGGCATCACTGTTCTTTGTTGAACTCTCCTCCCACCCAAACCTGTGCCCTCCATTAACCTGGATAACACAGTTCACTCCCACCCTGGTGGTCCCCTGAGACCCAGCCCCACCCAACTCATGCTTCTAGTCTGAGCTACTTCCAGCGGCTTTTCCACAGGAGTGGCCTGCAGCTCACACTACATCTCCCACAATGTGGTCGGCAAACTCATTAGTCAACAGAGCCAAATATCAACAGTACTTCTTCAAAATAGACTCGCCCAGGCCGAAAACGACTTCTGCGCATGGGCCACGAAGTTTCAATCGCACTGTACGTGCGCCTGCACCTGGTATTTTATGGAAGCGCCACACTCAAGGGGCCAAAGAGCCGCATGTGGCTCGCGAGCTGCAGTTTGCCGACCAGGGCCCCACATCTCTCAAAGTTCCACAAACACGAAACAAGCAAGCAGTGGCTGCCCTTGCAGTGCCCTGTACCTCTTGCCAAGCAACCCCAAGCCCATCACAAGTGGCAACTGGTCTCAATTTGCACTGTAACTTCCACAGGTGGCTCCAAGCCTGGCATAAGTGGTGGCCAGATTTGACCTGGAACTTCAACTTAATAGCTTCAACTAAGCATCCACAAGCCAGGCACAAGTGGCAGCCAGCTTTGGTTCACAGCGTAACCTCTTTCGAGTGCCTCTAAGCCCAGAACAGGTGGCAACTAACTGCAGATCACTTTGTAGCTCCTACCAAGCAGGGCACAAATGGCCACTGACCTAGGCCTGCACCAGAGCCCCTCCCAAGAGGCTCCAGACCTAACACACCAGGTGGCATTAATAAGTCCTTACATATCAATAACTCTTAAGTATAAATGGATTAAATTCACCAATCAAAAGGGACAGAGTAGTGGGATTAAAAAAACACACCCAACTCTGCCGCCTAAAATATATGCTGCCTACAAGAGACTCATTTCAGCTTTAAGAACTCACAGCCTCAAAGGGTATTAAATCAACCAGTTTACTTACACTAATAATGAAATACCTGAAAAAGGAATAAAACTATCCCATCTAAAACAGCATCAAAACAATAAAACACTTGGGAATAAATTTAACCAAGAAAGTAAAAGATTTGTATAATGAAAACTTGATGAAAGAAATTGAAGTAACAAATGGAAAGATATTTTGTGTTCATGGATGGGAAGAATATTGTTAAAATGTCTATACTACCCAAAGTGATCTATAGATCCGACACAATCCCTATCGAAATTCTAATGGCATATTTCAAAGAAAGAGAATAAAACAATCTTAAAATTCATATGGAGCCACAAAAGACTCTGAATAGCCAAAGCAATCCTGGCGGGGGGCAGGGAGGTGTGAAGAAGTTCCTCAAAGAATTAAAACTAAAACTAGCAAAAGATCCAGCAATTCCACCTCTGGGTATATGTATAAAGGAAATGAAAGCAGTATATTGAAGAGATGTATGCACTCCTATGTTTACTGTAGCATTATTCACAATGTCCAGATATGGAAACAACCTAAGTGTCCATCAACAGATGAATGAATAAAGTTGTGGTATATATATATACACACAAATGGAATATTATTCAGCCATGAGAAAGAAGGGAATCCTGCCATTTGTGACAACATGGATGGATCCTAAGCTGAGAGATGTCAGACAGAGAAAGACAAATACTGTATGATACCACTTATACGTGGAATCTGAAAAAGCCAAACGTGTAAGTACATTGGTGATTACCAGAGGTTGGGGCCTGGGGGGTGAGGGGAGAATTGGGGATATGTTGTTTAAGGGTACTAACTTGGAACTAATAAATAGGTCCTAGAGATATAATGTATAGCATAGTGATTATAGACAAAAATACTGTATTACAAACTTCGAAGTTGCTAAGACACTAGATCCTAATTGTTTCTTCCACACACAAAAAAAGAAATTATAAATATGTGGCATGATCGAAGTACACCTCTATTACGCTATATCTATTTTATACTACAATATATAAATGTTCAAGTCAACAGTTTGGGCACCTTACACAATGTCACGTATTGTCAGTTTTACCTCAATAAAAATAAATTTTAAAAAACGGACCTTAGGAGAAAAGGCCCAGCACTGCCTTTAGCTGCCTCAATTTAGAGAGCCCTTAAATCCAGAATTCTATGCCTACCCCCTCCTATAGCTGTGTCCCTTTCCGAGAGGTACAGAGTCGATAGGGCCGACAGGATATGCCCACCTGGACACCATTCTGTTCCATTTTAGATCATATTCAAGTTACCTGGACTCAAATTTCCTGCCTAAACAACTCAGCTTCCAGGGCCTTCAAAAGCACCCTTCAACCAGTCCATCTTCCCCAAGGTACACCCCTAAATCTAAAGGTGGCCAAGATGTGGTTATTTGCAGGGGCACAAAATTTAATGCATGTAGGCTCAAGAATCCCTAATTGTTCCTTTGAGGTGCATGCAGGAGGCAACCAACTGATGATCTCTCTCCCACTGATATTTCTCTCTGCTCTCCCCCTCCTACTCTGTCTAAAAATCAATGAAAAAAATATCTTTGGTGAGGTTTACCAACAACAAAAATATCCTGTCAGTTTGCTGCCAACCCAAAAGTCTGAAGGTTCAAATTGTGATGTGATTTCTTAGAATTAAAAATTTTCTTAAATATCAAGCCACTTAATTCTTAGATGAGATATGGTTACGTCGCACAGATGGCTACACAAGAGTCTCCATTCTAGTATTTAAAAATGTAATGAAGAAATAAAAACCCTTATTTGTGTGGCATCTTATAATTACAATATCTCATGTACTCTTCACAGAAAGCAAATGTTTTCCTCACTTAGATGAAAATACTAACCCATGTCCCAAGTGACATTACTGGTTACAAGGGTATTACGAAAATAGAACTTGGGTCTTTTAAATCCAGTGTTTTCGCTCTCATATATCAGGCTGCCCTTAGTATAAGGAGTTTGTTCCAAAGCATTTCCATTACTTTGTTCAGAAAAGAAGTTTTAAGATAAAATTTAGTACAAAAATTCACAAAAGATAAAATTACTTGTCATCAGAGCCGTACCGGCGGTATACCTGATTTCGGGAGTCACAGAGTTGGGGCTCTGCATGTTCAACAACACGTAGGTGTGTTCTACACCCTACACAATCACTGCCCCACAGCTTTCTGACCAAATCAAGTACAAGAGAAGCAGGACAATACATTACCAGAGGCCTGCATAAATGACCTCACAAAGTGAAGCAGGCCTTTCTGAAAGCTTACCTGAGTGCAAGCTGTTCCATCTGCTGGCTGGAGCTGGTAATGGAATATTAAGAAGCCAAAACGGAGATTCCTGCTATGAAACTAACAACACAAAATACTGTAATTTTAGAAAAGTTTGTAAAAGATTGCTGATTGGTTACGTTGAAACTATCAGTGTCTAGATCTAGAAGCTACATACTGAAAACTTAAATACCTGAAATCCATTCGAACTTTAAGAAGTTGGGGAATTGTGAACAGGAAATTGTGGCCGGTAGAAAGACAATCAGTAAACCTAAAGTTCAACAAAAGGTCTGAGAGCATACTGAGAAAAGTATTACAATTATATGGTGAATATCCCAAGTTTTCCTGTTGGGCTGGATAGGATTGCAGGATCCTTTTTCTAAAATGTATTTCTTATATATGAAAAGGACTTTAAAAATATAATACACTAAGTATGAGCAAAGAAAAATACAACAAACTAGGTACACACAAATTATTACCTTTTGGGGGCAGTAAGATCGAAGAAATGTTCGTTTTTATAATCCTCTACTGCAAAAGAAATAATGAACATGGGTGTTCTTTTCTTCTTGCCTTTGGGCAACTTTCTCCAGTAGCACTAGAAGCCCCCAGAATCTATAAACCAGATCTGTAAGTAAATAATTTTTCAGCATTTTTTTAATGAGTCAAAAGTGATTTATTTCTAGGTGTTTTTCCCAAATTGGTAAGGTCCCTAGTTGCCTAGCAATCAGCAAGATAGCAAAAAGCAAATTCCGTTACTGCCACTACATAGCTTGGGGGGAAAAAATCTCAATGGGAATCCCATCACTAAATCATCAAAGGAGGCTTTTTACCCTAGACTTCTGCCCAACAATCAGGCATGACTCCACCACCTTGGATGCTATGTCATGTTTTAAACAAGTCTGTTTTCACACAGTCATTGAGCAGCTGAAGCTGCAATTGAAGCTCCATTCTCTCTAATATACACCTAATTGTATGGTTTTTTTAATTTAGAAAATTATGTGACAATGTTGAAATACAGGGATTGCAGAAAATACATTTAAAAATGCAGTGTCCAGCCTGGCCAGTTTGGCTGTGAATAGAGCGGTCAGCCTGTGGACTGAAGGTCCAGGGTTCGATTCTGGTCCAGGGCATGTACCTCGATTGCAGGCTCGATCCCTGGCCTGTCAGGGCATGTGTGGGAGGCAAGCAATCAATGTGTCTCTCTCACATTGATGTTTCTATCTCTCCCCCTCCCACTCTCTTTAAAAATCAATGGAAAAATAGCCTCAGGTGAGGATTCACAAATAAAATGCACTGTCCAATAGAATGGAAATGAGAAATCATATGCTGCACACCAGATTTTCATTCATTCAAGCCCTTCCTTTCCATATGCTTCCAAGAGGCTACAGTCTATCAGGACTAAATAGAATGAATCAACATTCTAACAATATTAAAAGATTAGGGTCATCACTAACACTACTTTCTTTTAGTTTCCCCTAAATTTTAAGACTTGGCTAACATCACACTTCTTGTGAATGCCAGAGTTAGAACCAGAATTGGGTTTAATATTCCTGGTCAATTACTTCCTTACATTATACAATACTCATAGTTTAAAAGTTTTATCATTTGGAAATTTATCTCCTAACAGAGCTGTTAGAATTATTACCAAACAAAAATGTTCAAAGTCTGAATGCTATTCTTTCTTCCTATTTTATCTTCTGTTGAACAAATGATAAACTTTAGAACAGGGTTCCTCAAACTTTTTAAACAGGGGGCCAGTTCACTGTCCCTCAGACCGTAGGAGGGCCAGACTATAGTTAAAAAAAAAACTATGAACAAATTCCTGTGCACACTGCACATATCTTATTTTGAAGTAAAAAAAACAATACGGGAACAAATACATTATTTGTATTTGCATGTGGCCCGCGGGCCGTAGTTTGAGGACCCCTGCTTTAGAAGAACAAAAAGTCAAGATTAAGGAAATGGACAATTTAAAATGAATAAAATCAAGATCTAATCATAATCCTTTCTGCCAGTTCTAAAATAGGTTGATTTCAACACCAATTCTTAGATCTTTGTCACACGCCTTTCAGACTTGTAGACAAGGTTGTGGTGACAGACCTCAAGATGCACAGTTGATTCAATGACCAAGTTCATTTGAGCATCTTTTCTTCATGGCTACTGCAACTACGAAATCAATTTCTCTCAAAGGAGGTTTTAATCTAAGGGAACTCAAATCAGTGAAAATAATAGGCAGATTTCTGTTTATTCTTTGAACTAAATATATCATAAATGGAAAGAAAATGAGTAAAGCAAACATTAATGTTGGAGAACGTTTTTTCACTGACATTCTCTCAACACTAGTGGCCTAGTACACGGATTCATGCACATTGAAAGAAAATTCATTAGAAGAAATATTTTAATATCACTATTTGCCCTTTATAATAGACGTGTCAATCAAATTCATGATCGACAATGACAGATTGAAATACACACGTGCAATTGGCACCAGCGAGAGCTATGTATGTATTGCGCGTGTGCGAGTCAACTTAGCCTTTTATATAGAGAGAACTGGTGCACAATATTCGTGCACAGGTGCGGGTCCCCCCTCAGGATTCCACTGAGTCTCCTATCTACCTACTCCAGGAATTCTGTAAGGATCAAATGAGATGAGGCATGGGAAAACGCTTCACAGACATTTGGTTAAAGTGTGAAATGTTTGCACTTGGCTATAAAGCAAGTCATGTTCCTGGGCTAAAGAAACTGCAATGAGGCTAGTCGCTAGGGAGAGGAAGCTGGGCGTTGCTCCGTAATGTCATTACCCAGTGCCCACAGCGACCATTCTGGGCTGGGCTGTGGGCCACATTTTGCACTATGGGGTCTAGACAGTGTCGGCTGCAATTTGGTGAGCTGTTACTCTGGGGTGGTGGCAGGGCCTGTGTCCCACTTGAGTGAAGCCAAGTGTTGCTTTGTGGGCACCAGTTCCACGGTGCCGTTTCTCTGTGCACATCCCAGCAGCTCCTGCATTGAGCATCTGCCCCCTGGTGGTCAGTGCGCGTCATAGCAGCCAGTTGGACACTTAGCACATTAGCCTTTTATATATAGAAGATCAGTTCATAATGAATTGGGAGTTCTACAGTACACTGTATGATATAGTTAAGGCAAAAAGTTTTACATTTGAAGTGGCTGCATACAACAGGAACTTAAAGATATGAAAAAAAAAACACCTACACTTTATAAAAGAGAAGGAAAAATTAAAATTGTGGCAGTAAATCAAAATGAAAATTTGAAAAGTTAAACCATATTTTTTTATTTATATATAACTATTACATGAATTATAAAGAAGAAAAAGAATATCAGAATGTAACTTGATAGATGTATGCATGGTATGGCTAAGATAAATGTTTCTACATATTATGAGAACATTATCAGTATAACAGGGCATTATGATTATTTAAAAATATGCAGAACTTATTTAATCTGTGCTTTAGAAATAAATGTATACAGTGTTATAAATTGAAAAGAACTCAAAAGAATAACTGATACCAAATATACACCTGGTGTATAAGAATTTAAAAAGGCTGCATTCAGCAAAGTTAGTCAGCTGTATTAAAAATGACACATATCCAAAACAAGATGCATATTATATAAAAAGGGACACTGTAAGATTTGCTAGCTGCATTAAATCCATGGTCTAATCCACGAAATTTCCTTTTAATTATCATTTAGACAGAAGCATGCAAACAGTCTTAGGATCTACTTAGAGTCATCTCCAAACCCACTGAGGCTAGCTATCCTCTTTTTAGGGGCTAAGCAGGTATTCTGGTAGCGGCTTCCTCTTCCGCATCAGCCCGGTTTGCATTAATTTCTGCCAGTGTTCGGCCAAACCGTGCCCATTCATCATTTCGGGGGACAGCAATCTGCTGTTAAAAGAAAATGTTTTATGCATATTGAAATAAAAGATGGGTCTACTCACTATTATTCAATTTGTTTTCAAATAACTTTTCCATTAAAAAGTAATAGTTGACCTGAATGGCCTTTCCATAATTACAGTGACTATAACAATGATTTACACATTCTGAAACAAAAGACAGTGCTTGTGAAATGTGTTCTAACAGCCTCAGAAATGATTTTGCTATTATCACCATCAGTGTGAGAGAAAATAACAATGATGCTCTATAACTATAACTCCTATGCACTATCTCATGACATTTACTGCTGGGGAGGAAAATCTTAAAAAGTTTTACTTATTTACTTCATACTTTATTCCTACTATGAATTAGTTTTTGAAGCATAGTTTAAAAGAACTGGTTCCGCCCTACCCGGTTTGGCTCAGCACAGCTGATCAATGTTTCTCTCTCATCGATGTTTCTAACTCTCTATCCCTCTCCCTTCCTCTTTGTAAAAATTAATAAAATATATTTAAAAGAACTGGTTTCTTATAAGTATTTTTTTTTTTTGCTTGGAGCACAAGATAACCTTTCTTGATATCTTAATCCTGCATCAGAAGATACACTACTTCTCCCCACTTAGTGATGTACCAAGAGCAAAACGGGAAAAGAGGCTTGTGATGCTTTTTTCTCACTGAAGCAGTTCAATAGCAAAATTTTTTGATAATTGTTACTATAATATTAGAGGAATGTGACATTGCCATATTAGGACACAAACCATTCATTGTAGCAAATGGATGTGCCTGCTTATAAAATTAGATTAGGTTGGACAGTGATATCCAATCCAATATGGTACCTACCCACCACATCTGACTACTTACATTTAATGTACTTAAAATTAAATAAAATCTAAAATTTAATTCTTCAATTGTCCTAGTCACATTTTAAGTGTTCAACAGTCATATATGGCTAGTGGCTACCATATTGGACAGTGCTGATACAGAATAATTCCATTTGTGCAGATAGTTTAATTGGCTGTTCTAAATGATTCAATCTACTCTTCAGATCCAACTGCTAGAGACCTTGGGGTGTCCAAGGCCTTTACTGAGCCATACGGCACAGTAAAGAAGGAGTGACTAAGGCATTAGTCAGGCCTGGAAAAAAGGATATCACTCCTGGGATTGTGTACAGCCAACCTAGCACCAATGAGAGAACTGCAACTCATCCTGTTGGATTCAATAATAATGATTCTGCAACAAGGCTCGAGAGCCAAGATCACTTTTCACAATGTCATCAGAAAACTCTAAAAAAATATTACTTTGATTTTCACTACCTGGTCCAAACAAATATATGAATACAGAAAAATAAAATCTTATCTCAATATCAATTCTGTAAAGCTTGAAAGTCCAACTATAACTCCAAATTTCTTTTTATGACTAAAGAATTTCTAGCTTCCAGCAATGCATGCTTCAAGAAGCAAGGTACTTCCAACATATGATATTACCCTCAAAATCTGTTGCATGGGGACATAGGACATCCAGTTTAGAAAGAAAGTTAATCTCAAGAGTCCTTCTCATGGTGGAAAGTAAGTACTATCTTTACAACCATATAGTTTATATAATTCATGAACCTCAAAGACTAGTTTTAACCACGAAGATAGAGTTACTACTATATTGTGAAAGCTAAATAGATGTGTCAAAATTATAGGCAGTGAGCCCCATACCTCTCCCACATCATAAATAACAATCTGTCCTTCAGAATCACCCACGGCAATCTCTCTTCCAGAATGGGTCCATCTTACACGATTAAGAGCAGGATTACCCTCCACAGAAATACTGGCAGTTGGCACCTAAAGGCATTTAAAATATAGTGCAGTGTTAAACATTTCATGAAGATTTCTATAAACATGTAAAATAGTATTTCTTCTTTCTTCCAATCTGGCTACATTTTTAAAGACAAAGATGAAAATAGATAAAGAATTTTCCCAACTTTCTTCTTGTTCAGTGATGCATTATGCATGACATTATAGTCAATCCTTGAAAATGGTTTGGGAAAATTAACTTAAGTCTTTATATAAGAAATTCTCACATGACTGGATACATCATGCTGAAAGATCTTCTCTTTAATAAAGCACTCTTTGTTGTTTTAACTTCCTTAAGAAGTCTAGCTGTTTGACAACAGATGGCCAAACCCCATTTTAAAGAAACATTTCAAAAGCCCTCATAAACAGATTATGGTTCAATTTTTAGAGGACAGGAATTACTTTTGAAGCTTGCATCTCTGTCAGTCATGACTTGTGATTTGAAATAGACCACATATTACAGTC
>NW_006288615.1:17775581-17791657 GCF_000327345.1 Myotis davidii
CCCCCTTTCTCAAAGCAAAAATGCTATTTCAGATAAAAACAGATCAACTTGAGAGCTGACACAAAGAAAGCACTTATTGTGAGACCCCAATGTCCAGGGAACAGGTAAGGGGCAGAGACAGGAATCAGATCAGGGGCAGGAGGTGGAATGAATGCTGCCTTTATAATTATTCAAAGTGTGTGTATACATTTTGGGACACCTTGTATTTTATTTCCAGCATATGCTGGAAGTTGACACATAATTAATGAAAGTTTGTTGAATTAGTTTATTCTTCATGGAATTAAATTGCTCCTACTGTATTTGCAGAGAAAGACTGGCTATTTTGGCTCATGTAGAATGTCACTGCTTTCCTGTGCCAGGTTTTAAAAAAAACTTTTTTTTAAAAAAAAAAAAAAAAAAAAAAAAAAAAAAAAAAAAAAAAAAAAAAGAAGTCTAGCTGTTTGACAACAGATGGCCAAACCCCATTTTAAAGAAACATTTCAAAAGCCCTCATAAACAGATTATGGTTCAATTTTTAGAGGACAGGAATTACTTTTGAAGCTTGCATCTCTGTCAGCTGGAACTTGTGATTTGAACACAGTTCTTGGAAACAGTCCATACTGAAGGTACAGTATAGTTTTCTAAAGCCCCTGGTTCCATGAACTGTCTGGAGCAGGGAGAATGATGCACCAACACAATGGCACCAGCCCCCTGCAATCTGATGGTGTCTCTCAAATGCTGAAGAAAGAGATTTACTTGCCACATGGACAGCAAACATTCAATGTTTGACTCAGACCAGAGCACAATCCAATTTTTAAAAAATTTGAAATATGACTCAAAATAATCCTTCTGATTGCTACCAGTCATCCCCAAATTATAAATTTAACCTCTAGCATGCTGTTACAGAGAAAAATTATAATTAAGATATATTCTTTCAATTTGCGTATAGGAGAGATCAAAATTTAATTGTAACCACAAATCTCTAACACCAAAACCCAAATTCAGAAAATAAAATTGGTACCATTCTAGTAATCAGCAACGAATAATCAAGTCCAATCATCCATTTATATATCATTTCCTAGCAGTATTTAAATATTCCTCCTCTAAGTACTAAACTAGCAGTTAGCATAGTGTTAAATTTTTTATATGTCCAATATATCACCTCCTTGCCCTGTATAACCAAGTATTTTACTTCAAGGGATTGGACTGATACCACTAGAAATATAAAGAGACATGCGAATGAGTGGGATGTGGATAAGCAATCAAGAGACTTTCTCCTACATGTTACTGACAGAACTGCTAGCATTACTTCTTACACCACAAACCAATATAGAATTCTAAGAATGTCATTAAGCCTCTCTAAGCTGGTAAAAATATACACAGCTAACATCAAATAATAACTGCAGTGAAATTTCACTGCCAACGAGTGATTTTAGTATAGCAATTAGGAAATTTGATGGTTTTTGTATTTATTTTATAGTAACAGTAACAATGTTTTCATGGAACCAGTCATCAAAATATATTTTTCCTTCATTCAAATAAGTCAGGCTAAGACTAATGTTTGTGGATGATATACAACTTTATCAAGGCTAAGAGAGAATCTAGAAAGTTAGGATTAAGGTTAACATACTTTAAGAGTCTGAGGCTCTCTGCTTTCTAGCCTATGAATGAAAAATATTCCCTCTGCCTTATGAATGAGACTTTGCCAGGACATGAGAGGCACCATAGTGCTTTTCAGAAGTACAAGAAAATGCCCCTGTGCTCTTCACAACAGTGTTTCTCCCTTCAGTTCTGCACAGCATGCTGTTCATCATTAGGATACAAAGCTTATTTGGTTTCTTTGTGATGATGCTACACTCACAGAGCCCTTTTACATTCCTTGGGATAAAAAGAACTTCACAAATTATTCAATAACTCTCCAATTTTCTATTTTTCTGTGCAATTTTTATTTTCCCACTTACCTCTGTATCATTATTGAGATTCCACAAATCCAGCCTCCCCATGCCATCCACACATGCAAACAGAGCTGGATGGGTAGGTGACCACATAACATCATAAACATAGTCTGAATTATCTTCGAATGAGTATAAAGGCTTGTTATTCTGAAAGGGAAAAGTTGATTCTTAGTGCAGTCAAAATATGACATACATTCAACAGGTATAACATTTTATGATATTTAACTCAGTCTAGAAAAAGTTCCCATAATTTGTTTTACTATACCGTATCAGGAGTTATGGAACTAAGAATCAACTATTGGATTGCATTTTCTTTTTAACTTATAGTTAGCCATACTGTTTTAAAAAAGGAATAGAAGGTACTTTAAAAACATTTGTCAATGAGAGGATTCTAGGAAGAGGATACCAATAGCACTGTATTTTTTGAATATCCACTAAATCTCTCCATAAACCCAGATAAAGTATAGCAAAATCAAAGATTCACAGACATCTACAACAAGATCAGGATGTAAGCAGGTAAAAACAAACCTCTGACAAATACAAGACCTGCACAGTATGAGCTTCTGTGAGGCAGGGCATGTGGGAAGGCACGCGGGCTTCTGACAGCCAGAGAACAGAGCCTCACAGTCAATAACAGATGCTTAGTAGCCAGCATGGGGGTCAGTCTAACAGCAGCAGAAACTGCAAGGGATTTCGACACAATTGCATTTATAAATAAATGCATACAGACTCCATGTGATAAAAGTAAGGTCTAATGGTGCAGTCTGAGCCCTATAAACTCTCTAACAAACCAAAGAGTCCTTTAAAGACCAAGTCTGACCAAAGAGAAACTTCTGGGAGCAGTATCCAAGTTGTGGAATACAGCACAGGAGGGGCAAAGGAAAGAGAAGGTGCAGATACAGGTGGTGAAGAGGAACAGAAAAGGCATATCTCACATAGATGGGTAAAGAAATATATAGAAGGCATATATCAGATCAAGAGAGAGACAGGTAATGAAATATAAAAAAAGCATATCTCAGAGAGAGAGGTAAAGACATATCTGCTTTGCAAGAAACACAGGAGAGCTTTCACCTAGACAATACAACTAGAAAAGCTATCTTTTCCCATTCCTTCCCTCTTAAAAGAAAACTCATTTCACTAGTAGACAATAAGCAACAAAAGGTATCTTAGTCGAATCCCATACAAAGTTATCATGACAGATCTTCAATAAGGGTGTCATAACAAATGGGAAAAGAACAGTCTTTTCAACAGATGAAACTGGGGCAACTGAATATGCACATGCAAAACAATGAAGTTGGACTGCCTCCTTCCTCACATAGAAATTAACTTAAAATGTACCACAGATCTAAATAGAAGAGGTAAAACTATAAATCTCTTAAGAAAAAGCACAGGAGTAAATCATTGTGACCTTGGATTCTGCAATAGTTTCTTAGATAAGAAGGGAAAAGCACAAACGACGAAAGAAAAAGTGGGTAAACTGGGCTACATCAAAACTAAATACTCTTGTGCTTCAAAAAAAACCCTCAAGAAAGTGAAAAGATAATTTATACAATGGGGGAAAATATCTGAAAACTCATATATCTGATAAGTATTAGAACTCTTACAACTCATTAAAAGGCAAATAAACCAATTAACAATTGGGCAAAGGATTTGACTAGATTTCTCCAAAGATCTACAAATAGCAACCAACCACTTGAAAATATGCTCAACATCATTATCCATCAGAGGGATGCAAATTAAATGACAATGAGATATCATTTCATACCACTAGGATGGCTATATAGGACAGATAATAACAAGTATTGGTGGAGGATGTGAGAAATTGGAACTCTCAGACACTGCTGGTGGAAATGTAAATTGGTGTAGCTGCTTTGAAAAACAGTTTGGCCGTTCCTGGAAATGCTAATTAGAGTGACATATGACCCGAAATTCTTCTCCTAGGTCCATACCTAAGAGAAATGAAAACACCGCTTGCTGGCAACCAGAAGCTAGGAACAGATTCTCTCTCAGTGTCTCCCAAAGTATCCAACCTTGTCAACACCTTGATTTTGGACTTTTAGCCTACAGAACTGTAAGAGAATAAATTTCTGTTCTTTTAAAGCCACCTAGTTTGTGGTTATTTGTTCCAGCATCCCTAGGGAATAAACAGAGTAATTCTGTATTTTTCTGGGGTAACTGGGTAGATCTAGATTAATAACCAAAAGAGTCCCTATAGTAAATACATGAACAGTGAGGTGCTCTCAAAAGAACTGGGAAATACAGTTTCACTTGGATCAGAACAGGAATAAACAGATCCTCTTTAAAAAGAAATGATACCACCTTAGACGGTTTAACTCAGTGGACAGAGTGTCGGCCTGTGGACCAAAGGGTCCCGGGTTCGATTCTGGTCAAGGGCATGTACCTTGGTTGCAGGCTTCTCCTCGACCTAGGCCCTGGTCAGGGCGCGTGCAGGAGGCAACCAATCAATGTGTTTCTTTTACATCAATGTCTCTCTCTGCCCTTCCCTCTCTCTTCCACTCTCCCTAAAAATCAATGGGAAAATATCCTCAGGTGAGGATTAACAAAACAAAACAAACAAAAAGAAACGTTATCCAGGTCAGAAATACCTTCCTTATAACCTGCCAACAGGACCTTTTTGAGAAGACATGTGTCTATTAAAAACAAAAGAAATACAAAGAAGCAGAGTCTTACAACAAAATACAGACAGTATCCAATATAAGCACTGTCTATCTAGGAGAGAGTCTCAATCCATGAACTGTGAGAAGTACCACCCAGGGCAAGACTATCTCTACAGGAAGATGAATGAATCATGCTATCATTGCTTGATGCCATTAAACATTCAAATTAGAAAACTTCCTTTGTTCCAATTGCTTGCTCACTAAGCAATCTTCTGATTATAATTTGGCTTCCCATGTGGGTTGTCTACAGGGAAACAATGAGCTGGTCAGGCCAGCATGAGTATCGGGGCTTTTTGACAGTTATTTCTCATTGTAAATTAATAAATTGACCTTCTCCAATGTATCCGTGTCTTAGGAGCCTGTCAGTTCCAGTCAGCACTCCCTAATCAACTCTAGAAGATGGACAAAATTGAGTTTCTAAATATGTGAAGGACAGGCTGGACACTGGTCAGCAGCAAGTTACTATGGTCAATGCTGCCACTCAGTCCCAATGGTCAGTAGGCTTCCTCACGAAACACCCCAATCTCAAAGCATTTTTTCATTTTAACTTGTCTAATGTGCACAGTTGCTATTCCAAGAGTCAGTAAAATATCTTTGACCCTGTTTTAATGCTTGTATTCTCTGAGCGTTAAATAGGGAAGTTGTTAAAATAAGGAGGGGATTTAAGACATCAGAGACTGTAACAAAATTTTAGGGTGTGTAAGGATTACAAAAGTCTGAAAACTACCAATTCTAAGAAATTATCACATTAACAATCTTAATTTTGTCACTTTACAGTAAATATGGTTTGATAGATATTGCTCTGAGACTAGAAAATACCGTGTATACATTAAAACACTTTGTCCCCCAAATAAATAATTTTTACAGTTTAAGAGTCATCTGTAACAAGTATGGTTAAATGTAATGGAACGAATCTTCAGGTTACTTTCAAGAAGCTTTTATTTCTCACATATTCTTCCTACCATTTTCAAGCCTGGAAAAGTGCTTTTTATTGTGAAATTTCAAATTTGGTATTTTGAAAAGGTAACCATATCCTCCAAATAAATTTAGAAGCTGACTACAGAAGTAGATTACTTTAAATTAAAGTTGAGGCAGTGCCAAATTGAAATTTCTAGGGATTTTTTAGAGGATTTACAGAAAGGGGAAAAAAAGAAGGACTCTTGTTTTGCTACTGGGGCACAGCCAAATCTTAAAAAGTACACAGATACAGTGATATCTAATGGTGCATTCTTCCAGTTTACAGAGTGTAGAGATAGAGAAGAAAAACACTTTAAAAGTATGTTAAATTCATGAATGTAAAGACACTGGTTTAAAGAGTTTAAAATAGAATTGAGAGAATGTTTTTAAAAAGAGTATTTAAAAGCCTTATCTGCCTGTTATTCATCACCATTATGTTAAAGAGCACAGAGGTTCTATCAAGTTATTTGACAGGATAGAAATAAATACCAGCAACACAATTAACCTTAAAGTATAAATCTAAGATCAGAGCAATGACACTGGGAGCCATGATACTGGTAAATAAAAACTATTTACCCAGCACATTGTTATTGTTTCATTCTTCATACAAAACTGTTTGTGTGAAGAACAATTCGAATAAAAAGTAATTCTGATGAAGTTTTTGAAGGCCCTTGGGCATGGATAAAAACACCGTTCTACAGTGGCCCATTCTTTGGCCACTAACTTTTGAGAGGTATGTATGTGTGGGGAAGAGGGAAGAGGCATATATCACAGTTGAATGAATAAGAGTGTTCTATACGAAGCTCAGGGAAGAAAGCAATACCTAGCCCAAAAAGAGATATGCCTGCCTGTCATTCTTATTCAGAGACAGTTCTATGTTAAAATACAACAAAATACAAGAATGAGAAGATATCAACCACCAGTCAACCAATAATATAACAAAAGCAAGCATCAGTTAGTCTGCTTCCACAGATATAAGTTCTGTTCTTGTTTAGGCAAGATGGCCCCTTCATTTTTCAGTCCTGTTAGCAATACACGTAAAGATGAAAGCCTTAAGTTTAAAGCTAACAGAAGGCTAGCAAACTGAAGCCCTGAGATACTCAAAATAATAAGAAATCTACAAATAGATAAATTCTTTTCAATTACTAAAAGGACGCTAGCCAGAAAACCTAAGAGACGTAATGTCTCCTGTGCTATACACAGGACTACTAAGGTGAGAGCACAGCCAAGTTCTAGCCACTTATACTGCTGCCTGCAGCCTATAGAGAAGCAGTGGCTTCATCTTTCCAATCCTGCCTCTTCCTTTGGTTTTACTAGCTAGTTTACGCATTTCTTTGGAGGAATCTTCCTTCTCTTTTCCACGATGTAAATCTAATTAAAAGAAGGAAGTCAAGAACATTCCAAGAAAGAAAATAGACCATTGACTAAATGCATTCAGGTTCTGTCTGATACCCATGAATGGAAAAGGAGGAACTGAACATTGTTAAGTGCCTACTACATGCTACACACTATGTTAAGCATTTTTCTGTTTCCTTCATTAGGTTTAAGGTAAGTGCTATTTTTCTACCTGCTAATGCCAAACTGGAAAATGCTTAATTTTAAAAGGCAAGGTTTTAGAGGCGAAGTCTTCTAACTCACTTCATATTAGACTGAAAGAAAGCATCAAGAAAAGATAATAGTGAACAGTGAGTTAACTTGAACTAGATTTCTGAAGCTAGTATTTGATAACTGTAATAGCAAAAAACAGCTCTTAAGACTACTAGGTTTTCTCAAAATATTGAAGAACAAAATAAGGTCTCTAAACTTTTTGTCTCATAATGAATTATTCAATATTTAGGATAAGGCAGATGGAAACATGAAAAATGTAGCTTAAAACTTAATTTAAATAGAATCTGATATTCTGAATATACGACTTTGCAAGCAACAATGTAATAGTGCAGAAAAGCTAGAGAGCAAAGTCAAGGCACTTTAATTTTAAAACAGGTCAAGTGAAATTACAAGGCCTATCACAGGAAGTAACATTCCTGACCTGACTCTGCCTTGAGACTTTCAGTGAGGTAGGGCATTGTCACATTTATCTGGAATTGCTGGAGAATCAGGAAGTACTTCATAACTTAAGTGGGGGTTTTGAATAACTGAAACTTATTAAAAACAGAAAATAACTATTTAAATTACTTGTTTTGGAAAACAAAAATACATATCCATCTATAACTTTATACAATACTTTCTTTTTAAAAATTTCTTTTAGAATTTATTGATTTTAGAGAGAGGAAGGGTGAGAGACAGAGAGAGAGAAACATCGACTTCTTGTTCCACTTATTTATGCATTCAATGGCTGCTTCATGTATATGTTCCTGACCGAGTTTTGAACTTGTAACCTTGGTGTAATGGGATAGTGCTCTAACCAACTGACCTACACAGCCAGGGCATGCCATACTTTCTTTTTTTAAGAAATATATATTTTTATTGATTTCAGAGAGGAAGGGAGAGGGAGAGAGAAATAGAAGCATCAAGGATGAGAGAGAATTGATCGGCTGCCTCCTGCACATCCCCCACTGGGGATCGAGCCCACAACCTGGGCATGTGCCCTTGCCTGGGATTGAACCTGGGACCCTTCAGTCCGTAGACTGATGCTCTATCCACTGAGCCAAATCAGCTAGGGCCATACTTTCTTAATGACTCAAACTTATTATGTGTAGCTTTATCAAATAGGACTTATTGTACATTAGTTTTTATCTGTCTTTTCTCCATTTTTCCATCAGTTCTATAAGCCACTGTAGTCTGAACAAACCTCTAAAAACTCTCCAAAAAAAAAAATGTCTGACTTTAGTGCTGGGCTGTGTGACAGCTATTTGAGGTGCTATGCAAGATACTCAGGGGCTTTTTCTCCAACTCAGTTCAGGGCAGACAGTCTGTGCTCAAAAAAGCCTGAAATAGTTGGAAGACTGGTGTTTGTGTGTGGGATGACCATATTTGTCAGCACACTTTTATGAAAACTACAACCTCTAGTAGCTCACTTATGCTCTGTCTAACTTCTTATCAAGTTTGATCTATCAGTTAATTATGCTAAGCTATTAGAAAACTTTCCATCTTTCCTATGTAATACTAGAGCACCACCTTGTGTTAGAAACCTAAGCAAATGAGCAGACATCTGTTTTTAGATACCTTAGTTGTCCAAAGCTTTACTGTCCAGTCAAATGATGAAGTGACAAAAAGATGTGAGAAGTCTACTGCTCCCACAGCTGCATGACAGTGGATGCCAGTGATTGGTCCTTGATGTCCCTCAAACATCTCACTGATTCCAGCTTTGCTGTTTAATCAAAGTGAAAATGTTAGGGAAATCTCTGTAAGATAACCAACTTACAAAAACATTATTTTACAGTTTATTTATCAGACTTTGACATAATTTCAACACACTTAACTTTGTGCTCATAACCTATCAGAATAACTGAAATTGAGTGTTACTCTACTTGGTAACACTACTAAAGCAATCCTATATAATAAAAGGCTAATATGCAAATAGACCAAATGGCAGAACTGAACCAGTTGCTATGATGTGCGCTGACCACCAGGGGGTCTGTGCGGAACATGGCAGGCAGCGGCAACAGGTTGCAGAGCGTGAAACATGGCGGGTGTCGGCCATGGCGGGATGATGGAGCAGGTGAGCAGGGGGTGTGGACCAAGGTGGGGTGCCAGTTGCTGTCATCGGGGTGAGCCTCTGGTGGCTACTGAAAATTCTTTGCTCCTGTGCGCCACGGTCCCACCCAGAATTCGCACCTGCTGCCGGCACTGGCCCCGGTCCCAGTCGCTTAGCACTGCCAGCAGGTGCAAGTGGCGGCTGCCAGCCCTGATTGCCCCTAAGGGCTTCTCCACCTCCCCCTGCTCCTGAGGGGCCATCAGGGACAGCAGCCGCTGCTCACACCCGCTGCTGGTGCTGGCCCCGATCGCTCTGCCCCAATCGCTCTGCCCCAATCGCCCCGCAACATCAGCACATGGGAGTGGCGGTGGGGGTGGGGCTGCCGGCAGACAGGGGACCGGAGGCCACAGCGGGAGGGGTCAGGTGGGGGTGTGGAGGATGGGCCGAGACCTGTACCTGTGCCCACCGCAGCCTCATGGCCCACAGTTCCTTTCAAGGTGCATGAATCTGTGCACTGGGCCCCTAGTAAGTATATATTTGAACCATAAACATGATGTTGAAAACAGAACTCAAAAGTTCAATGTCTGAAGTGGTGGAATAGAGATAAAGGGATACTACATGTAAGAGAGAAAATCTGGACTACTTTTAAATCAAAAGCTTTGAAGTGAAGGTGATCTGTATTTGAGATGAAAACTGGACATTCAATTTTTTTTTAAGGAAGCAATTGATAAGGTACAGCTAGACAATTTCAAAACATATTGAACAGCAGGAGAAATACTAGTCAATTTAAAATGTGTACGTGACATTACAATTATCAGGAGGACTCAACTAAAAGCTCAAAGTCCACATAAAATAAGAAAATGGCTGAATGTCTTATTTACAACTTTAAAGGTCAATATGTGGCATGTGTATAATATATTTGCAATTGCTGAATGTTATTTTCCACCACTAACTTCTGTAAGCATGTGCACGCATACAAAACTACACCACAACTTTCAACATCCAGAATACATCATGATCCAAAATAACCTTTGATTTTTAAAAAATTGTTTTAATTTTATACACCTGACCTCAAATAATTTGTCACAAAAAATGAGTGACTCTAGGATAGATTTCTACTTAAACAAGGGGCAATTTGTTTCAATGAGATTATTCAGGGAAAAATTTTAAATAATTGCAAATTCCAGTTTAGATGTACCTGCCATGGCGGCATGCTGTGTACACAGAACCTTCTTCACTCCCAACAACAAAGTTGTTGACATCTCCAACAGGGAAGGACATTGATGTCACAGCTACTGCCTTTGACTGTTTATGAACTAATTCCATGCTGTCCTGGATAGAAAAAATTCAGGAAAATATTTTGTAAACTTGCAATTTTTATTTTTTAAGAAAAATTTATATTTTTAATTGGTTTGTAAACAATTCTTTTATTATACTTCTTATATAAATTGTCTGAGTAAGTGAAGCAGGTTTGAAAATAAGATATATACAGTAAACTATATTTAACACATGTTTAGATTTATAAACTGTTACCATAATACCATTATAAAACATTTATGAAAAACATAAGCTGGGGTTTATAGATTTAAAAAATAACATTTGCCTCAAAATTTCAGAGTTTTCCAAAATAAACCTACCTGTGGATGGGAAAGCATGTCCAGACTCCATGAACAAATTTTTCCATCAGTAGAGATGCTAATCAGATTATGAGCATTTTGTGTTCCAACGACATTTACACAATATACAGGATGCTGAAGAAAGAGAGATTAAGGTTTTCTGGAATTATTTCACCAAGAAAGTGAAACAATTTTTACTGCATAATCATAGATATTCTCTTTCATATCAAAACTATCTCATATCTTCAGGGCATTTTTAAAGTGAAGTTTGACACTATTCTGTTGATTAACAAAAGGATGTCTCAGAAGAGAAATGGGTTTCTAATAAAACAAATTTCCAGAAAAACAGAAAAAAGGCCTTTATTCTTGGCTGCTAAATGGTAAGGAATTCACACATCAAAGGAAACACAGTCTGAAGCTACTCTGAGGGGCGCTACTAAGTATTTAATGTGAAGGAGCACAGAGTCTAATGGAAATAACTCCTTTACTTACTGTGTGTGCAGCAGCTGACAGTGGAGTTCTTTGCACTGGAGTTCTTTTATTGCTACGGTTATCCCACAGCACAATTTGGCCTGAATACGTACCGCCAACAACCAGATTTGGATGAAATTTTGCAAATGTAGCAGACATCACAGCTGACTGCAAATCAGTAAGATTTTTTTATTTAAAGTTCAAATGTTAGAAGCTTGACAAGTTATAAAAAAGCATTTTCCCCTTCATTATAAGGTATTAGAGGTTATAAAAACAAGTAAATAAATTCATTTTAAAATTTTTACTTTGTTCCAGAATATAAAAATTTATTTTTGAACAGTTTTTGCTTAAAAGTCTAATACAATGATTACTTACATAAATATGTTTAAGTAACTTATAAAGAAAGGAAAATATTATTTTATTCAATTATAGTATTAAGTCAAAAGGTAACTGGCTTTGCATTAACCTCTAACAATAATCTGACAACAGAGTATATGCTAGCTTTGATTCAGTTAAGTGCTTTTCTTCAGAATTATAATATTATTAAAAGATTATAACTTATGTAACCAAAAAAGGCTTGCAAATTCTAACCTACTAAATCCTCTTTAAAACTCTGCATCTGTTTCCTACTTCACACATATGTTTTCACTTAAAACGATCTAGTTCCAACTCCTCAGGCCTTGTATAAGTAATTCAGTGGGCCAACAGTCTAATTGTATATTCAGCAAATAAGTTCCTAAGAAACACCCTGTAGAAAAGACATTTTAGAAAATATTTCTTTTATACAATCAATCACAATAACAGAAAATCACAACTGCAAAGAACTTTAGGTGTGATTAAACATTATAAGAGAAGTCAGAAATGCTACAAAAAGGCAGATCATGTTGAATTGAGAAGTCTTCAGTTTTCTGTTAACATCTGTTTGCAAATATGGGCTGGTTTAGAAAATGCCAACCCAATAAAATCATTATGTTGACAAGAAAAGAAAAAAGGCACTTGTCTAAATGCATTAATGAATTCTTAAACTTGGGAAAGACTGTTAAAAGACCATCTTACCTGGCAGTGAAATACATATTCTGGGGTAGTTTTTTTGTATTTCATATTCCATACCAGGGCCACACCATCCGGCTCGTGAGGAGCATCTTCATTGTTATTATAGGAAGCCACGAGTAACTCTGGATACTGCTCACAAAAATCAAGTAGAAAAAAAATGCTATGATAAGAACTGTTTTTACATTCTTAGTTACTCATTGTCTCTATCAAATTATTCTGAAATATAAATACCTAATACTTCATAAAAAAAGAGGTTTCTCTAGAGTTTGCTTATTGGAATGTAACATTACCTTAAATTAGTTATTTAAAATGCTTTAATTAACTTCATTAATATATGTATTACAATTTTATCCAAAGGATTTGGTGAGCAATTGAAACTGGGTTTTGGCATAAATAAAATCTTGAGTTTTAAATATAAGTAATGTTTCCAATAATTTCTTCCACAGTTTAATAAGACAAAATGAATAAGAAAACATTAGATCTATCATCTATTATTATTTTAAATGATATATACTGATTTAATTACACAAAACTTCCATGATTAAAATAAAAGGTGAAGTAATTTAAGCAAAAACAAAACAAAAAACCACAACTCACAGATACAGACAACACTATGGTGATTACCAGAAGGGGGTGGGGAGAGGTAGAAAAGGGTGAAGGAGGATAAATGGTAATGGAAGGAGACTTGACTTTGGGTGATGAACACACAAGCAATATACAGTTGATGTACTATAGAACTGTACACCTGAAACCCATACAATTTTATTAAACAATGTCAGCCCAATAAATTCAATAAAAGTAAAAAAAATTTAAAAAAGAATAAAAATAAAGGAGGAAAAAACAAAAATGAATTAATAGCAACCAGTTTTATAATTTACCTGAGATGACCAATCCAAACAACTAACAACCCGATGCTTTGACCACCGTTCGTCAAAAAATTGTCGATTTAATGACAGTTTTGCACCTGCTTGAATCTCTCTATAGAAAAGACCAAATCCAGAAAAAGGTGGTGTTATAACTTCTTACTCTTAATGTAATTTAACATTGCTGAAGCCATAATTTTAGCAGTTAAACATTACCCTTCTTTGTCTTCCAAATCTCTGCCACTGTAGTCAAAGAAGATGTTAATCTGCTCAGAAAGAGCTCTTTCTACAATTCTTGTGGAATGGTCAAAGAAACTTAAAAACTCTTCAGTGTGCAAGATTTGTTGCTTTTCTTCTTCAGTCAGCTCATGAGGGGGAGCTGGAAAACAAATGTTTTTCTGAAATCTGACTTATGTGAGTCAAATCAGGTCAACTCACTATTACAGTTTGGATCAATGAATGCCACACATCCTTTTACAACCAGATTCGTCTCTTTAATTTAGAGCATTTTATTCTACTTTCATACATAAACAATAAAGGAAATCTTAATAGGAATCAACTAAATTTTTTAAAGTTAAATTCTTTAAGATACCTTTACTATCATTTTCCTCATCTTTCTTTAAAATTTTCTCTTCTTCAGGTTCAATAGGTGGTTTAGGAGTCACTACATCATCTTCTTCTTCTTCATCTGAAAAAAACAGAACAAGAATTATTTTTATGAAAATAACTGCTAATTTTTGAGGTCATAGGCAGAAGGTATCACAACTCTTCACATAAAAGCAAAAGCAAATCACTGATAAGACAGAATAAGTACAAATAATATGAATTTTGGCAACATAATTTTGAAGAAAGAATTATGTAGAACCTCTTGGTTTTTTATACATACCTATGTAGCATCTTATCAACAGTCATTCCAAATTCTGTAGCTACAGAAACTGAAATAAAATATGTAAGCAACTAGGATGAATTCCTCAGGGAAATCTCTAAAAGCTTGCAAGGTTTATCATTCCAGACAGAACAACATGCAACTCCTATATAGTTTTATGTAGCATGCTGACACATTAATGCTGTAGAATGAAGAAAATCAAATGTCGAAAATAGCCTACAGAGCTGGCTGCTTACTTGTGATCTGAAACCATCAGTGTCTAATGGGTCTTCATATGGCATAAAGACGGCTTACATTAACTCTCAGGTTGCTATTTGAGAGGCAGGTTTTAAAGATAATAGCTATGAGACCACATTTTCTATTCTGTCATTTTAAATGCAAGTCTCATTACTACCGTTATATAATGTGGCAATAAGCACTTAATGTTTTCTTGAATAAAAATATATATTGAGATAATACATAATGTTTAGAAGAATTTTTTATTACTAAATCTACTCTTATATTCCCAAACCAGGAAATAACTTACAATCACTTATTTTAAAATGTTATAGAACATACAGATCTGCCTACTCTTTCACTACATACTGAGATGGGTTTTTATGGAGAAAACGCTTTTTTTTTAATTGCGGAAACAGATGTGTCATTTGTCTATGGGGGAATAGCAGCAGGCATCTACAGCACAGTGCATCTCAAGTAATGAGAGCCTATTCAATAAGGGAACTTTCCTTGTTAGTTACAGTCCTTTCCCTGACCCATGTTTGAAATTATCTAAAACACACATATATACGACGGACACAAAAGAATGGTCAAGGATGGGAACCAGCTGCCAAGTCATGGTCCCACAGCCAAGCCAGCTGACTAGATAGCAACAACCAGATGGCATTGCTAGGATTGTGTCTTTCTGCTACAAGGTGGCAATGGGATGGCATAACATTCTTCCGCTTGACTGCTTCCAATCCTGTCTCTCCCCACTGGCAAGCCCATGCAATTACCCGCACTCCAGGGGGCCTACAGATAAGCCTTTGCCCTGCAAACAAAATGCAGCTTGTAGGCCACACCAGCTGCCAAACCACACACATAGTGTTAGGTTTGGAGAGCTATGAAAATCTTTCTAACTCTATAGTATAGACAATAAAAATATAACTGTAGCTGTAGGGAAGAAAGCTTTAAACGACACTGTATAATGCACACAATGATACAACCTCCAACTTAATCAAAATGATAATGACGTATGCCAATCCTACATAACTTGAAATAGAGCGATTTTTACGTTCTGACAAGTTTACAGAACTAGGATAAATGGCACGAATGATTTCAATATATGCTCATACTTTTGAACCAAATGGTGAAGGTTAAAATTTTTCCTTTCAAGGGCCTCAATCAGCCACAAAGGAAAACAGTAATCACTGCCTTTTCAGCCAGCCCAACCGCATTTGTCAGCCCTTTCTCCGTCAATGCAGCCAGAGCAATCAACCTGCCAAACATTCAGAATGGAAAAACAATCTGAAAATACAGGGTATAATGCACCTGCCAGTGAAAATGGCCATTTCAAGAAAAGCTAGTGATCTCAGTGACCCCACTGAGGAGGCGGTAGTGCAAAGGGGAAAGAACACGTAAAAGAATTCTTAGTGATCGCCACTCTCTTGCACATTGACACTTCCTTACAAAGCATGCCAATTACAGCTTTTGTGCTACTTAAAAAATGAAAGCTTTTTTGGAACAATATAATCACACAGAGAAACAGAAAGACAGTACTCCTTTTTAGATGAATTCTCATATACAACAGATTATTAATCTGAAAACAGTATAGCTGGTAACAATTCTATACTGCTCAAACATTAGAACGAAATTTTACTATAAAGTCACCTGCAAGTGTAATGTAATAAAATAATTTAAGTACATTTAACTTAAAAGTTAACTTTTAGAATAATAGGATATTTACTTCAATTAAAAATTAAATCTGGGAAAAAAAAAAAATATA
>NW_006288615.1:17791668-17804496 GCF_000327345.1 Myotis davidii
TTATCCTAATCAATCTCATTAGTCGTGTTCACTGAATGTAAACCGTAAAATCAAAGATAGGGATTTTGAATCACCCGGGACAGGTCACTCTTGAGCACTGTGAATTATAAATTACAGCCTCCTGCCCACATCGTATTCTACTCCCTCAACTTTGTTGCATTATACGGCTTCTAAGTACCATTTCCAATGACAGGTGTCAAATTCCTGTCATAATGCATATGGTCACTACTTTAGTGCTAAGTGACCTCATAATCTACATATTTAAAAGAAAAGATCTTGTTTATAGACACTCTTTTCCTTTTAAAATGTAGATGATGTTAGGCAGTGATCTATATCTGCCTACAATATGGCATCTGCCATGCCTATTTGCCTATATAGGTTATTTTAGTTGTAGTTGAATAATAATTATTAACTATTTAAATACATGTTTTTCAGGATTTCATTTTAGAATGAACATGCATAGCTCCCTTTCCACATGGATTAAAAACTGATTTAAAAATTATGATAGGTATTTAAACCCATATTTCATAAAAATGATTAAGCTAAATGAATTTGAAGGAACATAAAAATAAATGATCTGCTATTCTTATAAAATGCAAAACATAATATTTTCATTATAAAGCTGATCTTTAACAATTACCTATGTATACCAAATAACTGGCAAAAACACCTAACATCAGTAACATCCAACTAGGGAATGTTCCTCTGAAACAAAGATATTTCTCTTATTAAAAACTAATACAATAGCTACTAAAGGACTATTAGCATGACCAAAATATTACAATTCTAAAGATTTAAGCCAGTCCCTATTACATGATAAGCTTTAATATATTTAAAACTGAAAGACTGCAACAGAGCAGGAAGACTGAAAAATGGGACTGCCATGTCACATCAATTTATTGATGAATATTCATTGCAATATGCTAAGTGGTTAACTCCATGCTTTCTCTGACAGGGAATCTAAGGTTATAAACTGAGCAGTAAAGAATGCATAAAAGTAGCAGTTACTTTTAAAATGACAAATCTCTTGTCAATGAATGCTAAGACTAGGTTTAATGAACCACTGAATTTTTACTTTGCGTTAACATCAAAATTGTGATGTATTTTGGTGAGATGGAAAGAAAAGCTGTTCTGTAAATTAAGCTGCACCTAGAAATAACACCAAAGAATGAAATTCCAGTTGTCGGAATAATCTGTTACAATGGAATAGGTTAATCAAAGTTAAATCATCTGTGAAATGGGTGGCTTTTGTTAAAATGGAGTCTTCAGAGCAAGTTTTATCATCTGTATGTCATATTACATTTAAGAGACATCTAAATAAGACTAAGCCAAAAAGTATACTTAAAATATTACAACTCATTTAAATAGGTAATATTTAAATAGGTCCTAAAAAGTCCTCACTAAACACTGATACTCTTTTATCTATCACTTAGAAAGATTAATTTGCTATAGGAAGTGAAAAACAAATCCCATCATTAATATATTAATGTTGTTTAGGAAATAAATTTGTTGTTTTCATTATGCTGGTGTCCCCTATTTTAAGACAGTTTAATATCCAATGACGAATACCTAATTTAAAAAGCAGTCTGATTATTCATGGTACGAAGAAAGTTGCCACTGAGTTCTAAAAATCAGGAAATTATTTGCATATAAAATATACATTAATGAACATCTTATAATTTTATGAACATCTTTCAGAAAGTGAGAATAGTAGAAGAAAATGCTACAATCATTAATTTACAAATACAGATATGAATAATTTTCCTTTAATATTTTCAAAATAATCCTTCCTTTTCTAGATCAACATCATTTTGAATCAGTTCACTTCAACCCATTTATCCATAATTTCATTTTCTTATACCTTATTCTTTAAGATCATTATTAAGAGAATGTATATTGCGACAAAGCTTCATGAATGTATCAAGGGAATCCATTCCTTTTACTTTTTTAAACATATAGAGTAAGATGCAAAGTCACTGGTCTTTTTTTTTTTTAATCCTCAACCAAGGGTATGTTATTACTGATTTAGAGAGAGAGGGGGAGAGGGGAAGAGAGGAAGAGAGACAGAGAGACAGAAAGACATCTATGTGAGAAACATCAATTGGTTGCCTTCCATACATGCCCTGACCTGGGATTAAACCTGTAACCTGACTGGAAATTGAACCTGCAACCTTTTGGTATACAGATGACACTCCAACCAACTAAGCCACCAAGCCAGGGCTCTACTTGTCTTTTTAATATAAAATTCAGATTTTATTTAGAGACTATTGGCATCATTTACATAGATTCTGTGAGCTGGGCTCTCATAAATATTACATTTTTCTGACACCATAATTTCAGATATGCTGATTAAAGTCTTTCAATCAATATTAAAAACAAATTCTTCAATTTTTAATTATGTTTATGTCCTTACTGATTCTGAGGATTAAAAATAATTTATTAAATGTGTTATTTATTCCAGAATTTTTTAAAAATCCATTTTTGAAAAAGGTAATATTAACTAGAGGCCCACAAATTTAGTCTACTTGGGAAGTGTGGATTCCAGATGTTAAGATCATGCAATAAAAAATTAAAAGCTCTTTACATATAATACTTTTCCAAACATTATAAATGCTAATCAACATGTACCGGAATAAAAATATCTGGAGACCAAACCAATGCCAAAAATAATTGCACAATCCACACAGATAAAAAAGTAGAATGGTATAAGAAAAGCAAAACAAAACACTTCACTGAAAATCAAAGCGCAGCTTCTGGTTGTAGCCTGGATATTCTCTCACATTGAGACCACAAGCTCATCAATTAACTTCCCTAGGCCTCAGTTTCCTCAGGTGTAAACAAGATGATTAGATTAGATAAGCTTTAGGATACCTTCCTCTTTAAAAATCTGTTTCTAAAAACAGCGACAAAAAAAAAAAAATCCATGTTGAGAGGTGAAGAAGAAAAATAATGCCATTTTCAAAAAGAGTTATAAACTTTAAAAAGGTAAAGGCAGAAAGTAACTTTTCCAGGAGTGTATCTGTGGGCACCACGCTCCTGCCATGAGAAGCTTTTTACCTGCCGCGAATAAAATTGACTAAGGTCGCATGTTCCTAGTCAATTTCATTCACAGTAGGTGCTGTAAGACAGCAAAGAACATCAGTTCAGAAACTGTATCACCAACTTACAGAGTCAACTTGAAAGCAAGAAGATGGCTAGTAAGGGAGAAAAGAAAACAAGGCAAAATAAAAACTATTGCTTTTTAAAAGAAGAGATTCAGCCATTTAAAAAAAAAATGGGAGAAAGGTAAGAGTTAAATCTAAGACCAATTTATTTTTTATTTTTATTTATTTATTTATTTTACAGAGAAGAAGGGAGAAGGATAGAGAGTTAGAAACATCGATGAGAGAGATCGACCAGCTGCCTCCTGCACACCCCCCAGTGGGGATGTGCCCGCAACCAAGGTACATGCCCTTGACCGGAACCGAACCTGGGACCCTTGAGTCCGCAGGCTGATGCTCTATCCACTGAGCCAAACCGGTTCGGCCTAAGACCAATTTTTATCTTCAATTTGGTTAACTCAAATTACTTCTGCACTGATTACACTGCCTACCCAAGTTTAATTTACTATCTGTTACACTCAAATTGTGATTCCTGCAATTCTGTCTCATGGTGAGTTTTGGAATTTGTTACATAATTCTTCAATGGGAACCAGCCAGGCTAAGTTTGAGAACTACTGTATTAAAGCAATGGATAAGCACAAGTACAGTTAAGCATAAAATATTTTCATTATAAAACCTTAATTTCAGGGTTTTTTCTTTCCCCTCTTTCTAGAAACTTCCACAAACTGGGAAAAGAAACTTAATGTAATAAACTTTGACATGAAAATAATTGTAACAATATAGAAAGAAAATGATCTCATTTTTATAAACAGTGCCAAAGGCTAAGGATGGCCCCATGGTATTGGGAAATATTTCTCACTCTCCTTCATTTACGTATCTTAACCTGAAACTAAAAAACAAAACAACAAAAAAAGGATAATCTAGTGCCTTTAATTATAGCATACACTCTTAAACTTGCAGAATCAATGAGTACTTATTAGGTTGCAAATGAATAAATATGGACCTTTGTAAAATTTGTATCTAAGTCTAGTTCTCACAGTGAAAATTTACAGGTATGTCTGCATCAGTTATGATTTTAAAACTGGGCTCAGTTCACCCATCTTGCCACTTTCACCTTCTTTCAGTGAAGATAAGAAATATTATATTTAACTCAATGAAAGATCAAAGCTCTTTATTTATTATTCTTAGACTAGAGGACCGATGCATGAAAATTCACGCACTCGGGAGTCCCTCAGCCCGGCCTGCACCCTCTCGCAGTCTGAGCGCCCCTGGGGGATGTCCGACTGCCACAGGGGCGAGAGAAGCTCCCACCACTGCCACTGCGCTTGCCAGCCGTGAGTCTGGCTCAGGGCTTCTTGCGGAATGGTGCTCCCCCGTGGGACACTCCTGCGTTGAGTGTCTGCCCCCTGGTGGTCAGTGTGCGTCATAGTGACGGGTCGTTCTGCTGTTCGGTTGATTTGCATATTAGCCTTTTATTATATGGGATAATCACTATAAAATAATATTATCCTGATGCATACACCAATAAATAAGCTAACTAAACCATGCCATCTTTTAATGAAGTATTTTTCAAACTATGGGTCTAAACCAGTAAATTTAGTACATAATGTTCAACATTTTAAAAAATGAATTAGAACCCTAACTGTATTGGCTCAGAGGAGAGAGTATCGGCCTGCAGACCAAAGAGTTACGGGTTCGAACAGCGTCAAGGGCATGTACCTCGGTTGCAAGCTCCTCCCTGGCTCAGGCCCTAGGTGGGGCTGGCGTAGGAGACAACCAATCAATGTGTTTCTCTCACATCGATATTTCTCTCTGTCTTTCCCTCTCTCTTCCACTCTCTCTAACAATCAATGGAAAAATATCCTCAGGTGAGGATTAAAATAAATAAATAAAATAAAAAAATGAAATAGAGAAGGGAAGGTGCTATTTCATAAAACTTGTTTCAGTTAATCATATGTATTTATGTGTATACTGGATTGTAATATTAATTGAATTTCTTACCATAGATTAACTATCATAAAGGCATGAACATGCTGCTACAATGGCAGCATAAAAGAGAAAACACACCTTGGAAATCAGTCAGACTTGACTTAGAATCTGAGCTACTGGCTATGTGACCTTTGATAAATTATCTCTTTCAGCTTAAGTTTCTTCATGAACAAATAGAACCAATACTTAACTCTAAGGGTTTTGGTAAGAAAATTAGAGGTAATGTAAAGTGCCTCACACTATACCTGATATGTAGTAGGCACTCTTTGCTGTTGAAACTTTCAATAATCAGCCCTAGCTGGTTTGGCTCAGTGGACTGAACGTCAGCCTGCAGACTGAAGGGTCTCGGGTTCGATTCCAGTCAAGGGCACATGCCGGGGTTGCGAGCTCAATCCCCAGTGGGAGGCATGCAGGAGGCAGCCAATCAATGATTCTCTCTCATCACTGATGTTTCTATCTCTCTCTCCTCCCTTCTTCTCTGAAATCAATAAAAATGTTTTTTTAAAAAACAAAAAAATTTTCAACAATCAATTTAAACATGAAGTCTGAAGAACTTACACGAACAGCTAAAATAATAGTTGAAAGATGCTAATTAACCATATATACAGCTTATACTTTATTAACTTTTAAAAGAAAAAGTTTTAAAACTCTAAAAAACAAATACATAATGCATTAGTTTTATGATGTTTCCCTCTAAGAAAATATGCCAAAAAATAAAAACAAAAAAGCATGGGGGAAAAATCCACTTATTAAAAAATAAGGGGGGAGGGGGAATTAATGACAACCATATTAAGGATAGATATTCACCTTCTTTGGGTTGAGCCATAACTGGAGTCTGCGTTTCCTTTGTATATGTCACGATTTCTCGAGGAGGAAAGTCAACTTGTGTAATTTTAGCCATTCCAAGTTTAATAGGTCCTCGTCTAAATAAAGTGAACACAATATTTTAAAATACAATAAATGATACATTTAACTACATCAAGCCATGTTATTTTAGAAAAGTAGGAATTAAACATTGTGTATCCAACATTGTAATTTAAATCCCTGTTTTATTCAAGAAATTCTAGATGAACAATGAATTGGCTTTATCTTAACAAAAGAATTAGAAGGTAACAAAAACAAAAGATATTTCTGAATCATTCAAGGTATTTCTTTTTCCCTTTAAAAAGGCAAATAATTTAGTTTCTTAGAGTAGATGTGTGGGTAATAATAAAGTAAGAGGACAGGGATTTTCTGGTGGTCTGCTTAATATGGTTGACTAAAAGAACTTTTTTTTTTTTTTTTTGGCAAGGATATGATTCTGGAATATTTTGAAGAATCAGATAATATGGATCTCACGCAGACCACTTTCAGTTCCCTTCACCTGTAGAAGACTTCACTTTTAAGACTGAAAAGTAATTTTTGGTTGACAACCTTTTTTTCTACTTTGTAGAAATTGAGAATCATACAGTCCACTTAGATTTTAAAATGAAATATTTAAACTTAAATTGCTAATATCTGCATGGTACATGTTGTCCTTGAATCATATATGGACAAACTACAGCGCAGGTACTTTATACCTAAACTAAAGCAACAGATCTTTTGGATACCATACAACTACTGAAGTCACTTCTATGTTAAATAGAGGGAAAACATTCTCTTTTGACAAACAGAAGAAAGTTGTGGCTGAGGAAAATGGACCAAATGAGAAATATCTTTTATTAGGTATCTGGGGGATCTTTTTTTGGTTATTATATTAGATGTTTAAATTTTAAACCAAATAAAGTATGCATCCAAACTCGCCAAGAAGTTCTCAATTATGAAGCTGTTTTAAAAGGATATCTAATAAAGACATTGCTGTAACTTCCAGAATTTCAAGCAGACTAACTGAATTATATATATCATTAATTTTTCTAAGCTCTTAAATGTGGGCCATAAGAAATTTTTAATGTGTTTTCTACTTAAGGAATATCTTAGCCTTTAAGAAAGAAAAAGAGCATAGTCAAAGAATTAAATGAGAAATTTTAAATACATTTTAATAATCTAGTATCCTAAAAATAAAATTTGAAATAAGAAATATTATATTCTGATTTTCACGATGTGAACCATAAGAAAAATAAAACACTCACATATCTGGGGAAAATGGTCAAGCCAACAACTATTAGGACAAGTACTAACTTGAGTACATATACGACTTAGTAGATAAAAATCACAATATTAGAACAAACAAAATATTCTAAGACTTGAAGGTAGGAAGATAGGGAGGTAAAACCTCACTTTTCTAAAAACCACTTTTCCTGAGAATAAGGAAGCATATGGGGTGGGAGAGCCAACAGAGAGGCCTTCCAGCTAATATATATAGTTTTCTCATCTGCAATTCAAGGCTTATTTATTCTTACTTTAGATAGAATTCCAAAGGTATTGGTCATTTGCATGCTTTAGAAGATGCAAATTATCAAGGGAAAATAGCTATCTCAGTCAGGCACAGTGACAGCAACTAACATTTATATTCTGCATTGGAGACTAGAATAAATGAGTGAATAAATGAACTAATAAATAAATGAATAAACCAAAAGCAGTCTGGGGTCATAGTATAGAGACCAACAACTCTGTTCCTCAGAAAACATCACTGAATTTTAATATAGGAAAATAAATCAATATTTATAGCGAGTAACCCAGAAAAGGTTCAATCACATGTAGAATATGTATTAAAAGTCTGGGAACTTTGTAACACATCTTTTAAAAACTTACATAAAAAATACAGAAATAATAACAGGAATCTGGACACTTAAATGGGCAGACTTAGGGTACCTAGAAAATCAGATACATAGAATATTTCTTTCGTGAAATGACAGAGGATAAATGAGGTGTCACAGTAAAATATAACACTTTTCCTAACTATATACTGCATATTACAAATTTAAGCAAAATAAAATTAGGACAGTTTCACAAAGAATCAAATTAATTATAAAAAAGGGAAGGTAATAAATCTATTCAATACCCCAAATCGGAATCTGAGTGAAGCTGAAGAACTGATGGATCTGTATCCCAATGCAGCGTCCTAAATGGTTGTAGGACAACCATGAAGCATTAGCAGAAAAGGCCATAAGTTAGTCAAGCAAATATCCTCTATGAATAGCTATAAAGTACTGTTCACATTAAAAAACCACATGTTCTGTTAGTATGGAAAAAAACCACCAGGTATCACTCAATGCTCTAGTGCAGGGGTCCTCAAACTTTTTAAACAGGGGGCCAGTTCACTGTCCCTCAGACCGCTGGAGGGCCGGACTATAGTTTAAAAAAAAACTATGAACAAATTCCTATGCACACTGCACATATCTTATTTTGAAGTAAAAAAACAAAACGGGAGCAAATACAATATTTGTATTTGCATGTGGCCCGCGGGCCGTAGTTTGAGGACCCCTGTTCTAGTGCATGCAAAAAGCATAACAAAGTTAAGGATGCAAAAATACAACCTAGAATCGTTAAAAGACAGTATTTTCAGATTAAGGCAAACTATTATTGCACAATAATGGATAAGAACAGCCAAGCATTCAACAACACAAATAATATATTATTTTTGGATGTTAACAAGTGAGACTGTAAAAATAGTTTAAAATTTAAGTTTCCTAATTAAAAAATTAGTAAAAACATTTTAGTTAACCTATTATAATCTTGCCCAAAGCATTAAATGTGTGCAGGAAATTATCATATTGGTAAAGGAAATGAGTCAACACATAAGCCTTTCGGTAAGAAAGCCAAAGACTATTCCACTGGGATATAAAATAGCTAAAGTTTCCAAAATGTGACCCTTATGTAATTTATGGGTTAAGCACTGCCTTGGGCGTACATGTCATCTGCTTTAGAAAGCAGCTACAGATTTCTGTCGCTAGGAAAAAATAGACTTTTCCCAGAAAAAAATATTTTATGTTCAAAAGATTTTCATAAACTAAAATTTTGGAGAATATCCTATCCATCCTAAATAAATATTCAGTTGTGCTTTAAAGCCTTGCCTACTGGATCTTTTCCATTTAAGTGAGATCTAATCATTATTAAAACAAAAGGTACTTTGTCACATTGGCATTCTCACAGGTTAGCAATATATAAAATAATTATGTACAGTACTGTATGATGCTCTAGTCCATATTTAAAAGTTAAGCACAATAGGTTCAGTGCTACCATTTTTGTCAAAATATTAGCATCTCATGTAAATTACAATGTACAACTAAAACTGCTATATTTAAATATAAAAAAATGATTTCTGTACTTTTTTTGCCTATACAATTTATCAATAAAAACAACCAGTTGACTTGAACTAGAGGAATTCTTCATTTTGAAAATATAAAGACTTAAACAGTATTGTGTGTGTGCAAAGGAAGAGGAGGTCACAGTGAAGATTTACTTTGTACAAAGCAATGAGCAGCAACAAACGAAGGTTTTGTTAAACCAGCCGAGGTTCTATGAGATGCTCTCCAAGGAATGTTCTGTGAAAGCCTTTACATCATATGAAGCTATAACTGTTATCAGTGATATAAAACTCCTTTCTGAGGATGTCATGTTAGTCTGATATCAAGTAAAAGTTTGCTGTAAAATACAGCCTGTACAGAAAACATACTGAACAACATATGGGATTATTATTTATTAAAGGCATCTACAGATATATAAAGTAAAAGTACAATATAATCTGAAAGCCCGAGAGATAAACTGATCAAGAATGGAACAAAGGAATTAAGAGGCATGATTCCCCAATAGAATAACTGCCATCACCTAAATTTTAGAGATAATTCTGTGATTGAGAAAGTGAACTAGAAACCTAATGAAATATAACTTCCTAATCTGAAAAGTTAGAGAAATACCATTTTTCACAGCCTTTTATATTTATTCATGAATTACTATCAGGTCCAATAGAAATTTTTGACATTTAGAAATAGTGACTGTTTTTATATCATATTTGATAATGTCTAATATATCTCTTTCCTCTCTGTGAGTGTACTAATCTTAGGCTGTCTTGGCTATCTTGCACATCTTCATGCATTTTCCTGTAATATTTCTTCTTTCCTCTTTATTCTTTCATTATTATCATGCTGGCTCAATTTGAGTTACTTCTGTTTCATTATCAGACCCTGATCTTTTTCAAAGCCATTATATTTAGAAATGCTATTATTTTATTGCCAATAGTACCAATTAATCAACAATATCAATTATCTTTCCCCTATGTAATCTGGAGATGATTTAGTGGAAGTCATAATTTTCAACTCGTGTGTGTGTGTGTGTATACATATATATGCATATATACATATATATTAAATGAACATACTCAGCCCTTTTGAAAATTATTATTTAAAATGAGTTCAAAAGAGACAATGTATGTACTAAGATTAAAAAGGTATGTCACATCATTAAAAAAGAGAAAATTTGCCCTAGCTGGTTTGGCTCAGTGGATAGAGCTTCAGCCTGCGGACTGAAGGGTCCTAGGTTCGATTCTGATCTGGGCACATGCCCGGGTTGCAAGCTCGATCCACAGTAGGGGGCATGTAGGAGGCAGCCCATCAATGATTCTCTCTCATCATTGATTTTTCTATCTTTCCCTCTCTTTTTCTCTCTGAAATCAATCAAACAATAAATAAATAAAATTTTCCCTCCCCTGTTAAACTTAGAAAAACTAATTTTGTACTCATTCTTCAATAAGAACAAATACCCCCTAAAGATATTTAAATACCTATTTTCTTGTTTTACAACTTATTAAAAATCTACACTTTAAACACGAGTTAGCCTATCATTAGAACTTTTCAATACAGTGAATAACATCCTTAATTTTTAAAAATCAAAGCACAACTGACAACAGTATGTAAGTTTCAGGTATACAACATAGTTTGCAACATGGATATACCTTACAAAGTGATCACACGATAAGTCTAGTAACCGTCTGTCATTGTACAAAATTATTACCATACTACTAACACTATTCTCTAGCTGTGTACCACATTCCCGTCACTTATTGTATAACTAGAAGTTTGTACCTCTTATGCCCTTTCACCTTTTTGCCTTCTCCCCCCTTCCCTATGGCAACCATCAGTCTGTTCTCTGTATTATGAGTTTGTTTCTGTTTTGTTTGCTCAGTTGTTTTGTTTTTCAGATTCCACATGCAAATGAAATTATATTTGTCCTTCTCTCTCTGACTTATTTCACTTAGCATAATATCCTCTAAGCCCGTCCATGATGGCACAAATGGTAAGGTGTCATTCTTTTTCATGTATGTATACCATGCTTTCTTTACCCATTTATCGATGAACAATTAGGCTGCTTCCATATTTTGGCTATTGTGAATAATGCTGCAATTATAATAGGGATGCATGTTCAAATTAATGTTTTCATTTTCTTTGGATAGATACCCAGGAGTGAAGTTGCTGGATAACATGGTAGTTCTATTTTTAGTTTTTTGAGGGATCTACATACTGTTTTCCATAGTGGCTGCACCAATTTGCAATCCCACCAACAGTGCAAGGGCTCCCTTTTCTACACATCCTCACTAGTACTTATTATGTCTTGTCTTTTTGAGGTGACATCTCACTGGTTTTGATTTGCATTTCCATTATGATTAGTGATATTGAGCATCTTTTCATGTGTCAGTTGGCCATCTCATGTTTTCTTTGGAGAAATGTCTATTCAGGTCCTCTGCCCATTTTTTAGCTACATTGTTTTTTGATGTTGAGTTTATGAATTCTTTATATAATCTGAATATCAGACATATTATTTGTGAATATCCTCTCCCATAAATTAATGATGTAATCACTAGAAAGTAAGTTCCATGAAGGCAGGGGCCATGAACACTTTATTTATTTTTTTTTTTTCTTCAAATTTTATTTTTTATTACAAAGGGTATTACATATGTGTCCATTTTTTTCCCCGCCCTAGACAGTCCCCTAGCCTCCCCTATTCCCCAGTGTCTTATGTCCATTGGTTAGGCTTATATGCATGCATACAAGTCCTTTGGTTGATCTCTTACCCCCCTACCTCCCGCCCCCGAACCCTCCCCGGCCTTCCCGATGCAGTTTGACACTCTGTTTGAGGCTGTGGCAATCTATAGTATTTAACATTAAATTGGCAATTCAATGAGTGCCTGCTCTATAGGGTGGGGCAAAAGTAGGTCTCTAATAATCTCTACGTTTCCCAATGAAACTCACAAGGACATGTTTTAATTCATATTAATTTTAAAAACCAAGTAAATGTTACATATATTTTTTAAAACAAACTTGCTGATGCTGCATTAAAATAATCTTGCTAATCCTATTCAAAATTAAGAACACTGAGTTTGGAACAAACACAGTATATTATATACATAAAAATAATGTATAGTATCAAACAAAGAAATTGAATAAATATTTTTTATTTTGGGAAATATTTTTACTATGGTAATGTTGAAGAAAAAAAAAAGACTCCACTTAAAAATACCACTTGCTTATCAGCAAAGGAATCCTATATAATAAAAGCGTAATATGCAAATTGTCTGGTTGTCCGGTCATCCGTTCAACCAGTCAAAGTGTAATATGCTAATGATATGCTAAGGTCACTCAACCACTTGCTATGACATGCACTGACCACCAGGGGGAAGATGCTCTGACTGGTAGGCTAGCTTGCTGCTGGGGTCCCGCCAATTGGGACTGAGTGAGATGGGCTGGACATGCCCAGGAGCCCTCCCGCAGTCCCTCTCCGGCTGGCCAACCATGCACTGGTGGGGTCCCCTGGCCTGGGCTACAGC
>NW_006288615.1:17804687-17810071 GCF_000327345.1 Myotis davidii
ACGGGGGGATCCCTGCTCAGTCAGAAGCCAGGTTCACTGCTGGCCAGCACAGAGGTGGTGGCGGGAGCCTCTCCCGCCTCCGCTGCAGACGGATGGTAAGGAGCGTGGGGCCCGGACTGCGAGACGCCCGGACTGCGAGAGGGATGTCTGACTGCCAGCTTAGGGATCGGGCCTAAACTGGCAGGCGGACATCCCCCGAGGGGTCCTAGACTGCCAGAGGGCACAGGCCAGGCTGAGGGACACTCCCCCAGTGCATGAATCTCATGCACTGCGCCTCTACTACTAACATATTTGTATAAAAACACAAAAGTATGAGTATTTAAAAAATTAATTAAGCCTTAAAGATAAATTTAGACTAAATAATCTTTAATACATACTCTTTTTAAGATAATAGTATTTCTAAAAAGAAAACTGATTTTTTAAAATATATTTTTATTGATTTCAAAGAGGAAGGGAGAGGGAGAGAGAGATAGAAACATCAATGATGAGAGAGAATCATTGATTGGCTGCCTCCTGCATGCCCCACACTGGGGATCGAGCCCCGCAACCCAGACATGTGCCCTTGACCAGAATCGAACCTGGGACCCTTCAGTCGCAGGCCGACGTCCTATCCACTGACCCAAACCGGCTATGGCTGATTTTTCTTAAATGATAAGAGTTATGCCATTTATCTCCAATGACAGTATTGTTTTGATTTGCAATTTTGGTTCTATATACAGAACAGTTTTGGAAAGCACATCTCAAATTCAAACTGAACCTCTTGTGCCTTCTAATTATTAATGATAACCTGATTATTTAAGAATAATAAGTACCAAGTTTCCGATTATCTAGCTCCCTTGCTCCTTTTTGCTGATCCTGTTTTTAGAGACTCATTACTTCTTTGTAAGTTCAATTAGAGGGGGTCAGGCACAACAAAGATAAAAGTTCTCAGTTTTTAATTTTTTTAAAAAGGTGTATTAAGAGATTTCCTGAGAAGGATATGTAACTTCCTGGCTCAAAATAAGGACTCTAAATAAAGATTTTTAACCTATGTTTAATCTCATTTCAGCTGTCACAAGAAGTAAAAAAGTATGATGTTATTAAAAACTTGCTATTAGTGTGTATGTGACAGACAGAGAGAAAGAAAAAGAGAGAGAGAGAGAGAGAAGAGGGAAGGGGGTAGAGAGGGAGAGAAAGAGAGAGACAGAAGTAATAATAATTTTCCCAACACAATTTTTAGAAAGAAGCTGAAATCTTACTGAACTTTTGAAAAGCAAGACACAACAAGTGTGCAGGATCCTAAAACAAACATGAAATACTGTTTCACAAGGAAGATGCTAATTTAGGAAAAATTGGCAGTAAGCACTCTTTTCTTTTTTCATTGAGATATAATTGACACATTACATTATATTAGTTTCAAGTATACAACATAATGATTCCATATTTGTATATATTGTGAAATGATCACCACAATACATCTAGTTAACATCATCACCACACAAATTTCTTTTTCTTGTGATGAGAACTTTTTAAAGATTTACTCTCTTAGCAATTTTCACATATGTAATACAGTATTATTAACTACAGTCATCATACTGTACTTCACATCCTCATGACTTACTTATTCATAACTGAAAGTTTGTACCTTTTGACTCCTTTCACCCATTTCACATACCTCCTGCCTCCCCCCCATCCCCATCTTGGCAACCACCAATGTGTTCTATGATCATATTTATCTTTTAAGATTCCACATATAAGTGAGATTATATGGTTATTTGTCTTTCTCTGTCTTATTTTACTTAGCATGATGTCCTCAAGGCAGTGAAAAACTTAATGTTTCCTTAGCAGTTATTCCATATTCTTGATATTTTATGCATTATTATTTTCTATCTTAATCAGAACTAGTGAATTAATAGAACAGAATTGGGCTATTTAACTGTACTGGTGAGATTTTCAATTACTGAATGGGAAATTAAGCACAAAATAGAAAGGTTTTATGCTATACTCCAAACAGTCATATATTAACCAATATAAAGTTTGCTTAAACAGAAAACATTTAAATAAATTAACACCTCTATCTTAATATAATTAGCATAAAATCCATTAACTATTCAATACTAAATTAATCAAGTGTAATAACTGAATATTGTAAAGAAAAATATTTCCCCCACTTTACAATTTCTGTACCATTTAGATCTCAAAATATTAACTTCAACATAACTATTTAGAGTCCCTCTAAAGCACCAACAGTATCTGGGCATTAAATGCATTCTATTCTTAAAAATATTAAAAGAAAATTACTATACCTGGATCCCACTGCGCCATCTCCAGAGTCTTGGCTTCCAGCTTCACTTGGTGTGCTCACAGATTTGGAGGATGGAGACATAGGAGGAGGGACTAAATAGTGAAACAGACAGGTATCCGCTGTTACTACATGGAGAGGTTGCTCAGCTTATGACGTTTCAAAAGTAATTTAACATGAAGTAATTAACAAAAAATAAAAAATAATGGCAAACCAAAAAACAAAATACATGAATGAAAATGAACAGTAGAAAGAAGAGGAGAAAGACAAAGTTAAAAATGCATGCTGATGATCATGCAATTTCTCTGGCAAAATGCATTTGGGCTTTATATTTTTAAAAAGCAAGGTTACAGAAGGATGCATCTTCATCTCAGCCAATACCAAATGTGGGCACTAATTTTCAAAGGAGAGCATTCCTTCTCCCCTTTCTAATTTCCCACTTTTAAGATCACCAGTGTATAAATAATACTTATAATTGCTGTCAATATCAAAACTCTAAAATATGCTTCAAAAGTCATTAACTCTGGTTTTTCTGAGATTTATTTTTAAGTGTTAATTTTTATTTAATACTTTTTTCTTTTAAAAATGTCTTAACTGATTTAATTTTCCCCCACCAAAAAATAAAAGCCAATTTAGAGAATGACTGACTATAGGAATGACTCCTTTAAAATGTTCATTAGTTTCCAGCAATTTGGGTGAAAAGTGCAAACAGGCAATAAAACAGCATGCCTTCTAGACATGATGCATAACATAAAGTGATGCATGCAACTGAAACAAGGCAAGACTTATGGTAACTTCCTTACCCCAGTATTCAGAAAAAACTGAAGTGTACAGACAAAGATACAGACACCCAAAATATTCTTAATCCCTTCTTATAGAAAAATACACATTTTTCATAATATATAAAACAAACAGCAAATGCTTTCCCCTAGACTGTCATTTATAACATTATATACCAACAGTTGAGCGTGCATATTTCATGCTTTCACATTTGTAAAACTTTTTGATTACCACTGCAGGGAGTGTAAGAAGATCATCACTGCCATCTTCTGGTTAAATTTTACCATAATTGTCCCCAACCCCAGGTATCTTTTTAAAATCATTTTCTAATGTACAATATTAAGTGACTAATACATTTTATGTTGAGCTGTAAGCCCTTCTTTTACTCGTCTACTGAAAAGAAGGTAAATTCCCAGTTATATAGGAACTAAAGAAATATGTACTTAATTAAAAGTCTGTGTTATCGAAATAGTCATATTCACTGAACCCTTAAAATTATGTAAAATGTTTATACATGCTGCAGTAGAAACAGTTGGTGTGCTAGTCTAACAAGTTTAGTATGACAAATTACATCTTAAACATAGGTGCACAACTGATCATCTTATTTTTTCAGTGGCAAATTCTATTGGTAACCAGTAAGATTAGAAGGAAAAAAATCATAGCTATAATGTTTCCTGAGATAGTGATAAACTATTACTTAAATTCCAAAGGACTTGAAACGCAAAATCAAATGTTTTTAACTTTGCGATTAAATCTCTCAGAGACAATGACAAAACCAAATCACTTTCATATACAGGGTATCCCCCAAAAATGTATGAACACTTTATCAGCTGATAGCTCAATTTTGAAAACAAAATGTATTTTAATAAACACTATCTTTATAACTATTCAGTGTGTATATAAATTTTGGGGGGGATAACCTATAGTTCGCATGCAGATGGCACTGTGCTAAGTGCTGCATGTATAACTCAAAGTAGCTAAAAATTACCTGTATCTGAAATAAAAGAACATTAATATCCCTTATCTTCTCTTATGTTACACTTCCTTATCTTTTTGTCCATTTCTCACTATAAGGCCTCCCTTAAGATCTAAATAAAGAGCAATATCTAATAGTTGTTTGCCATTATAAGCACAAGTACATGTTTATTAAATCATAATGGGGCAACATAATGTTTTGATATTAGAGGTTTTTAAAAGAGAAAGTTTATATTCTTTAAATTACATACTTAACTTCATGCTTAGAAAAATAATTTTTCTAAGTAATTATTAGAAAGATTAGAAGAAAATAGTAATATTCCTCTCCATGTAATTATTTGTGATGAACTATAAAATTCTTTTTCAATGTAATATGTTATTTCCCCTTTCTAGTGACTTCAAGTATCAATAACTCCACTCAACAAGTTCAATAGTATCTTTCTTGGTTAAGACTACATTTAACATATATATATAAAATCTCCTCAAATTCTTTATGGAGATATGTTAAATAGTAATTATAGATACATAAATAAATACACTAACTTAGCCAATTCTGAAATAGAAGTTTCAGAAATAAAGTACATCTTAGGTGTGATGCTACCAAATTATCAGCCAGAAGCAAAATAAATCACCATAACTTCAAGTTTACAATAAAATAAAAATCTCTATCCCAAAACTATATTCTTTCTGGGTAAAAAAAAAATTTCTAAGCTGGATGACGAAGAGGTTTATTAAGATCTCAAGTTATCTGGCCCACCAACTTTATCTTGTTTTCATAAACACACACACAAACTAAACAACTCATTGAATCTCAATTATCAGAAAAGACTCAATTCTAGAATTCATTTTTAAAGACAGGTTAAGAGTCCAATCAGCTTTGAAAATAACATAAGCTATTAATTTTAAATGGTATGCTTAATAATAACAGTGATTCAATCCGATTACCTTGCTACACAGTTCAGTATATAAAATAGCATAAATGAATTTAAACTTCTTCGAACAGTGGTTCTCAACCTTCCTAATGCCGCAACCATTTAGTACAGTTCCTCATACTGTGGTGACCCCCAACCATAAAATTATTTTCATTGCTACTTCATAACTGTAATTTTGCTACTGTTATGAATCGTAATGTAAATATCTGATATGCTATATGTGTTTTCCGATGGTCGCGACCCACAGGTTGAGAACCGCTGTCTTAGAAGCTTAGAGCAAAGACACCTATTCTCTTCTTTTAGAACCGACAGAGAAATATGGAGTAAACTGAAAAACAAATCTACACCAAGCACTCACTGATCATGTAATACTGAAAGGTTGACTCTAATTCTCTAGGACAAAAAGCTAATTTAGA
>NW_006288615.1:17810101-17832129 GCF_000327345.1 Myotis davidii
TGCCAGCTTGGATTTTGGCCTTCCAGGGATATAAAATTAACATTGCTGATTTTTGGCCTGTGGAGAAACTACTAGAATATCCTTTTTATATATATATAATATATTTTTATTAGAGGCACAGTGCATAAAATTCCTGCACTGGGGTGGGGGAGGCCCTCAGCCCAGCCTGTGCCCTCTCGCGGTCCAGAAGCCCCCAGGGGATGTCCAACTAATGGCTTAGGCCCGCTCCCACCATTGCCACTGCGCTTGCCAGCTGTAGCCTGGCTTCTGGCTGAGCAGCACCCCCCTGTGGGAGTGGTGCACTGACTACCAGGGTGCAGCTCCTTCATTGAGCATCTACCCCGTGATGGTCAGTACACATCATAGCAACCGGTCATTCTGCTGTTCAGTCGATTTGCATATTAGCTTTTTATTCTATAGGATTGATTTCAGAGAGGAAGAGAGAGATAGAAACATCAATGACGAGAGGGAATCATTGACTGGCTGCCTCCTGCATGCCCCCTACTGGGGACCGAGCCCGCAACCTGAGAATGTGCCCTTGACCGGAATCAAACCCAGTACCCTTGAGTCCTTAGGCTGACGCTCTATCCACTGAGCAAAACCAGCTAAGGCTAGAATATTCTTAAAACACAAAGGACTTGGGAATGTACCTAGATTTAGAATTAGAATTACATCTGAGTCAACCACTGAAAACTACACAGAAGTCTCAGAGATGAAAAATGCTGCACCACCCAATTATTTTTCAAGTAAAAGAAAACCTCTGGCAAGACGGGACTTTTCCAGGAAAGAGGATCTAGAAAGGTGGACAGTCAAGGCAAATAAATGCAGGGAATGAAAGTGGTGGTAGGAGAGAGTGATATGGAAGAGTGAGCTTCTAAGATAATCTGAGGTTGTAAGAATTTCTTCTAGGATTCTTACTCTTCAAAAACAGCCCTTGTTACAATTATGCCCCCTTGTGGACACAAGTGCTCCGAGCATGGAATATTAACATCTAAAGAACTTTTTCATACCTTATTCTTTTTTACCTGAAAGCCATTGCTTTAAACCTTAAACCTCTAGAAACCATTAATTTCTCCCTTTTCTCTGGCCCCTTCTCCTAATAATGAAGTTTATTCTCCACTAATCTCCCCTAAATGTTTCTGTTCTTTTATTCTCTACAATATAATTTAGAGCACCAGATAAATGCTTAAAAAGAAATAAAAATAAAATTTTACAGAATTAAAATACTATAAGAAACTTAAAATTAGACTAAAATTTGAAAAAAAGATGACTTGGTATATGGAAAGCATTCTAACAAGAAATCATATTTAAAATATTCAAAAGTTACAAGAGGAAGGGGAAAAAATGTAGTAATACCTATTTTGACCAACAAATTTCTTTTCTTTTTAATAAAAGAAAACCTAGATATCACATTTACTCTATCCAATTGATACAGATTCAGGCTACAGAGTAACTGACAATATGTTTTCATCTCTTTACAAGCTAGATAAAACAGTAGTTACACATACAAAAAGAGATTCACTTTATTTTTTCCATCATCAATGTTTAAGAAATCCACATTTGATACAATATGTCTTGAATGCTGTATCTAAAATTAACTTTCTTAAGACTTGCAACTTAAATTTAGTTTAAAAAAAGCATAAAGGAAATTTCCACTATGCTTTTTCCTAACTTTTAAACACTAATATTTTGCTGTTGCTTTTAAAGCAGAATGGCTTTTACTTGGCCTTACCAGCTATAAAGACATATGACCTAATAACTGAACAATATTTAAGTGGCCTATGCTGGGCACCAGGAATAAAAATGTTATCTCTACTCTCAAGAACCTCTGACAGAAAGCAGTCAAATGACCAAATAAATAAGGATATACCAGTGAACAGAAGCTAAGAGTTTTTATTAGCTATATCTTTTACAAAAAAAAAAGCAACACATGAATTCTCTTTGGTAGAATAAAAAAAAGAATAAAAAGTCCACTTTAAGAAAATAATAGTGATTTAAAAAAAATAAATTTTCTTGAGTATCCTAGTAGTGTTTTTGTATTTTACAATAAAATATATTTAATAAACTTATTCTGTATTAAAAAGAAAAACAAGTATCCACCCTGGATCATGATATAACATGTGTTTTTTTTCCCTCATGGGTTAATGTCAAAAAAATTTGACAACCACTGTCTACAACTGTATCCTGTAATTTTCAGGCCCAATTTTACATAAATACTGGAAAGATTTTTAGGCATTTGTCAGAGAACAAAGGTGGAAAACTACACAACTCATTTAATGAGACCAGTATAACCATTATAATAAAACCAGACAAGATACAGTAAAAGGAAAAAAAAAATGTCAGTCTTCTGAGCTTAAATAAAGAATCTATATATATAAAAGCCTAAGTGACCATTAGGACCGAACGACCAGAATGACCGGACGATTGGAATGACTGGATGACTGGTCACTATTATGCACACTGACCACTAGGGGGCAGATGCTCAATGCAGGAGCTGCCCCCAAGGTGGTCAGTGCATTCCCACAGTCAACCTCCTGTGGCCCCTACCCCGGCTGGCCAACCTCAGCAGCCTCTCCCCCCGGTCCCAATCGCCCTGATCAGAACCTCCTGCAGCCCCTCTCCGCAATGGGCCAACCTTCCAAAGCCCCTCCCACCCCCCAGCCAGCTAACCTCCAGTGGCGCCTTCCCCCAGCTGGCCAACCTCTCACGGCCCCTTCCCCTGGCCGGCCAACCTCCCATGGTCCCTCCCCCCAGCTGGCTGGCCTCAACCAGGACTGGGTGAGATGGCCCCAATCAGCTCTGATTGCCAGCCAGGCTGAGGTACCCCCCCCCCACACACTTGTGCATGAATTCGTGCACCAGGCCTCTAGTTTCTAAATAAAATACTAACAAATCTAGCAATGTATAAGAAAAATAGTATCTCAAAGCTAAGTTGGGTTTATTGCAGAATGTAAGTATGCTTTTACATTAGAAAACATACCAATATAAATCATCATATATATTTAAAGGAAAACAGCATATTTTCATTTCAAAATATGAAGAGACCTATGAGGTTATGAAAATATTTTGGTGGTTTTAAAGAACATCCACAAATTCTATGTGAATGTGGGCTGGATTTAGTGACTCTCTTGCAATGGACAGAATGTGGCAGCAATGATGCTGTGGGACTGCCAAGGGTATGCCATAAAAAGGACAGCTTCCTCCTGGCTCTCTTTCTCTCCCAGATTGCTCACTTTGGGAGAGCCCAGCTGACCTGCTGCAAGGATACTCAAACAGTTCTGTGGAGTGGCCCACAGCGGGAGGAACTCAGCCCTCCCTCGCCAACACCAACTTGCCAGCCATGGGATTGAGCCACCTTGAAAGCAAATCCTCTAGCCCCAGTCAACACCTCAGGTGACTACAACTCTAACATCTTGACTTCAACCCCATGAGAGTTCTGAGACAAAACCACTCAACTAAGCCATTATTAAATTCCTGGCTGACAAAAACTTAGAGATAATAAACGTTTATTATTGTTTTGTGTGTTTAAAAAAACACAAACCTGATAAAAGAATAGAAAACTTAAATAGACTATAATCATTAAAACCTGGAACAACCCTAACAGGTTTGGCTCAGTGGATAGAGCGTCGGCTGGCGGACTCAAGGGTCCCAGGTTCTATTCCGGTCAAGGGCATGTACCTTGGTTGTAGGCATATCCCCAATAGGGGGTGTGCAGGAGGCAGGTGATCGATGTTTCTCTCTCATCAATGTTTCTAACTCTCTATCCCTCTCCCTTCCTCTCTGTAAAAAATCAATAAAATATACTTTAACAAAAACAAAAAACCTGAAACAGTGAAAAAAGCAAAATCAAACAAACTCCCGTTGTCCACCACCCCTGGGGAAAAAAGTTATAATCCCGGGCAGCTTTACATTTCAATTTTTCAAGTTTTTAAGGAACAGGTAATATCTATTCTTTACAAGTTGTTCTACAAAACAGCAAAAGGGAAAGCTGTCCAATTTATTTTAAATGAGAATGGCCACTTAGTATGGACATTATGTACAAGAATATTACAGCAAAGTCCTAAAATACACACACACACACATACACCCTTATCTGCCACACCTTGGAAGTGACTATTAGTAATTAAAGTGAAAAGTTAAGCATGTCTCATGCTTTTCTAACATAAAATGCAGTTATAGTAACCACATAGCCCTATTTACAGAGGGAAAGCTCCCCTTTATAGAAGAATGAGACACACAGTATAATGCCATGTATGTATAAAAAACATACACACATAGATATATGAAAATTTGAAAAATGTAAACACATGTAGGACAGATGAAAAGGATGTATGTGAAAAATGCAAAAGTACTTAATGCAAGACGGAAGAAGAATGAAACTGGAGATGGGGTATAAGAGAGAAACAAATACACATATGCATACAACTAAAGAATGATCTTTCAAGAACTGATGACGGAGGTGGGCAATAAATTAATAAATATGTGCAGGTGAATGCAGTGAAATGAATATCTTACAAAGAACAGAAAAGGAAAAAAAAAACCTTGAAAGTGCCCTAACCAGTTTGGCTCAGTGGATAGAGCGTCAGCCTGTGGACTGAAGGGACCCAGGTTCGATTCCAGTCAAGAGCATGTACCTTGGTTGCGGGCACATCCCCAGTAGGGGGTGTGCAAGAGACACCTGATTGATGTTTCTCTCTCATCAATGTTCCTAACTCTCTATCCCTCTCCCTTCCTCTCCGTAAAAAAATCAATAAAATATATTTTTAAAAAAATCCTTGAAAGCAAATCCTCTCGTCCCAGTCAACACCTCAGGTGACTACAACTCTAAGATAATCTAAGGTTGTAAGAATTTCTTCCAGGATTCTTACTATTCAAAAACAGCCCTTGTTACAATTATGCCCCCTTGTGGACACAAGTGCTCCAAACCTGGAATATTAGCATCTAAACAAAAGCCAAAGGCTCAGAAAAGAAATGATTATTCAAAGACTAGGCAGCTAACAAGCAACTTGGTATTTTTTAAACAAGAAAAGAGTGTTCTGATTTATTTACTTTTAAAACCATAATATGCAACATAAGTTTATTAAACATTAACGTATTTCAATCTTCACACTCTATAATAAGGAAAAGGCAAATGAGCTGAAAGAAATAACAATGAAGCAGACCATGAGAGAAACCAGCTTTTTCATCTTCAAACCTTTTAGAAATATCAGCTCTAAGGACTATTTTGTTGTAGTTTTGCAACAGGTATACAGCATTTACTATCTCTGGTATTTCTTCCCTGGACTAGATGAAATCAGCCCACAAGCTAACCCTGAAATTTTAGGTCCCTAAAGGACAATGACCATGTCAAACTAAAATACCATGTAAAAGCACCCAGCTCAAAATTATTTTAAGTAAGCACTAATGCTTTCTAATATGTAATTATAGATTATCCTCAGTACCTCTTCTATTTCAGCCTTTTGGTCTAGCACTGCTATCAAAATGAGTAACACAGAAAAAGAATGAGACTAAGTCAAAAGAATGTACCAATATTATTTTCTTTATTACCATTGAGAGCAGAAGGCTATAAGCTTCTCCTTCCACTCCTATACTTATGAATACTAATATACCTTTAGAATTTTGATTCATTACCTACACGTCTGTCTAACCTACAGCAAAGAATGTAGAATTAAAATCAGGAATCACAGTCATCTTTAAGGTTAATACAGTATGGCACAGAAAACTTGATCAACAAATATTTGTTGAAATAAATTACTGATTTAACAAGGAAAGTTAATTGGTGGTCATGTATGTTAATAAACATAATTAACCTTGCAGCTCTCTTGAACAAACAAAAGAAACATGTATTAGCACATCTGAAAAAAGACAATTCAAAATAAAAGATAAGAGCAATAATTTTTAAGATACACGAATAAGAAAAATATGCAAAATATATTGTCAACTCACTCATCTCAAGTACATCTGAGCTGAACAGAATATATGTCTCTCATAAATGGATATATTCTTATCCTTACCAATGGGGGATTCTGGAGTTAGCCCCATGCTTTGAAGCAATGCTTCAGCTTCTCTTCTTTTTTTCTCAAGATCTGATTCTTCTTGCACAGGAGCAACTGCTTCCTTCTTCTGATCAGTCTAAAATTTTTAAGTTAAAAACTTAGGTTTACATATGGTACACAACATTTGCAAAAAATGTATTTTGAATAGACATTATACTAATTAAGTGAAAATCATTCTCAACAGAGTTCTAGTAAGTAATCTCCAAATGATATGTACTAACTAGATTCACTTTTTTATATAATCAAAGAGCTCCCACAAAAATTTTCCTAATAGGTAAATTCTAAAAGTACAGTCAACTTCTAATTAACTACAATATTAAATTGTTATCCACAGTTAGGAATTGTGAAACTCTCCCCCAGTGGCACAAAAGCTTAGACATAAATATCACAATGCTATGAAAAAAAAAAAGATGGAGTTCTTTAAAAGGTAACTAATTTTAACTAAACAGACAATTTGATTTGTTGAAAACAGTAGGCTACCTCAAACTTCTGTATGAAGTAGTCATTGTATTTATGCAACTTTATGTAAGGATGTTTGTAAAAAATGCATCTGTAAAAAAGCTTTACAGATTTTTTTTTAACTATAGCTATTATCCTATATAATAAAAGCCCAGCGATCAAAAGGCAGAACGACCGGTCAACCAGTTGCTATGACACGCATTGACCACCTGGGGCAGATGCTCAACACAGGAGCTGCCCCCCATGGTGGTCAGTGTGCTCCCACAATGGGAGCACCACTTGGCTGACCTGGATAAGCGCGCTCCCACAGCAGGAGGAGCCACTCAGAGGGTGGGTCCACAGCTGGTCGGCTGACCAGGATGAGTGGCTGCTCCCACTGTAGCCGCTTGGCTAACTGGGATGAGCGGTGCTCCCACAGCAGGCCAATCCCCACAGGCCATGCCCCCCACCAGTGCACGAATCTTGTGCACCAGGCCTCTAGTTCATCATAAAAATATGGCTGGGTTTGGTAAAATTCACTTTTGCATAGTTTATAACATTTTTTAAATTAAGTTCTTGTCAACTTTTATTTTAGACATTTATAATTTCAGCAAAATCTTCCAGTTAAACTAGAGAAACCTCAATACTCTCAGATCATCCAAAACATTTCAAGTGAAATTTAAGCCTTCTGGGGAAAATTCTATATATACAGTATTGTCCCCTTATCCATGGTTTTACTTTCCATGCTCTCAGTTACCTGTGGTTAACCTTGGTCTGAAAACATTAAATGGAAAATTCTAGAAATGAATAATTCGTACATTTTACATTGCATGCCATTCTGAATAGCACGATAAAATTTTGCTCTGAAGCTCTCCTTTCGGCCTGGGATGTGAATCATCCCTTTTTTCCAGTGTATATGCTAATTGCTTGTAAGTCGCTAAGTAACAGTCTTGGTGATCAGATCAACTATCATGGTGTTGAAATGCTTGTGTTCAAGAAACCCTTATTTTATTTAATAACTAGAGGCCCAGTGCATAAATTCATGCACAGGTGGGGTCCCAAGGGGGATTGGGGGGGGCTGGGATGCGATTGGCCCTCTGAGCGGGAGGTGGGATGCCCTTTCCAGCCTGGGATCCAGATCCGTCGTGTGGATGTTCACACTGGTTGTCGGGAGCTACCTGGTGGCCACTTTTATATTGTTTCTTCCTTGCGGAGCATCTAGGGAAGGGAAGCGGCTGTGGTGCCCAAGGCCAACTTCCAGGAGGCGCTGTCGGGATCATACCGGCGGTGCTGGTCCTGGAGATTGGACCTGCAGGAGTACTGAGGGAGTGAGTGGCTGTTGCCGGGCTGGTGAGTTGCACTGTCACCAGGACGGATGTGTCAGCTGAGTGGTGCTCCCACTGTGGGAGTGCACTGACCACCAAGGGGCAGCTCCTGCATTGAGCGTCTGCTCCGGGTGGTCAGTGCGCATCAAAGCGACTGGTCATTCCGGTTGTTCGGTCGTAACGGTTGCTTAGGCTTTTATACATATAGATGTCCCTAACCAGCCCTGGTTGGTTTGGCTCAGTGGCTAGAGCATCAGCCTGTGCACTAAAGGGTCCCAGGTTCGATTCAGGTGTAAGGCATGTCCCTCGGTTGCAAGCTCAATCCTCAGCCCTGGTTGGGGGCACATGCAGGGGGCAACCAATTGATGTTTCTCTCTCACATCAATGTTTCTCTCGCTCTGTCTCTCCCCCTCCCTTTCACTCTCTCTAAAAATCAATGGAAAAAAATATCCTTGGGTGAGGATTAACAACAAAATGATAATGTCACAAACTACAGTAATGACACTGGCAGTTCAGATATGCCAAAGAGAAGCCATAAAATGCATCCTTTAAGTGAAAAGGTAAAAGTTCTTGACTTAATAAAGAAAAACAATTGTATGCTGAGGTTGCTAAGATCTATTCTATGATAAGAATGAATATTCTATCTGTGAAATTGTAAAAAAGGAAAAAGAAATCTGTGCTAGTTTGTTGAGAGAACACATTCACATAACTTTTATTACAGTATATTATTATAATTGCTCTGTTTTATCACAGTTATGGGCTGCATTGTTTCAGTCAACAATAAACCAGATATACAACGGTGGTCCCGTAAGATTATAATGGAGCTGAAAAACTGCTACCTCCTAGGGATGTCATAGTGGAATGCATTAAGCACGTGTTTGTGCTGATGCTGGTGTAAACAAACCTACTGTGCTTTCAGTCAGATGAAAGTACAGCACATGTAATTATGTATAGTACATAACACTTGATAATAATAAGTGGCTATGTTAATGGTTTAAGTATTTACTATATTTTTTATCATTATTTTAGAGTGTACTATTTCTACTTATAAAAAACGAGTTTACGGTAAAACAGCATGCATGTTACCCTGGCAGGAGCCCTCATATATCTGTTTACCATGTATTTACAAGTATGTACTATGCAGACTTGATGCTGTTTTGTTTTGTACAGTAACATGCTTGTGGCCTAGGAGTAATAGGCTGCACCATACAGCCAAGGTGGGTAATAAGCTATACCCGTGGTTGGCAAACTGCGGCTCGTGAGCCGCAGTTTGCCGACCACTGAGCTATACCATCTAGGTTTGTGTAAGTAACTATGATATTTGCACAAGGATGAAATTGCCTACTGACAAATTTCTCAGAACATATTCCCATAATTAAGTGGTGCCTGACTGTGTTATTGTTGTTAATCTCTTACTATGCCTAATTTCTAAATTAAACTTTACAATAGGTCCGTATATATATGAAAAGACATAGTATTTATAGGGTTTGGTATTATCTGAAGTTTCAGGCATCCACTGGGTGTCTTGGAACCTTATCCCTTGAAGAAGAAAAAGCTACTGTATACCTCAAATGCCTATTTCGACTAGATAGCTATTACTCATACAATTGTCTGCAGTGAATTTTGTTAGTCATAATAATCTATGATGCCATTTTAACTTTAAAAATTCATCAGAAAATTTCGTCAAAATAGTCAAACAGGCTATATTATCAAGTTGACACTTTACCTATATACATATAACATATTGTAGACTCATTGTTTAATATTATCACTTGTAATGTTTTAAAATTTTTAAATTAAATATATAAATCATGTAACAGATATCCCTTAGAGGCCACTTACGACCATCCTTAGAAAACAAAAACCAAATTTGCTGTCAGCACTAAGAGGTTTAAAGTTATAGATATTACTTTGTAATGGCTCTGCCAGTCTGACTCATGCTTCAACCAGATAGCTTTTAATGAAATAACTAAAAGCTCCAACTCACTTATAATAATGTACCACAGAAAGGTTCAGAGAACACTAGAAAATTCTTCAATTATAGGCCTTCACAGCATCATTGCATGCCACATATAAATCGTATCATTGATTTTTTTTTACTAATATTTTTATTTTTCCCCTAAGAGATTCCTGTAAGTCTTGACTATTTTTTAGGCTATCACATTGAAAAACTTGGTACAAATGTCACAGGACAAACTACCTTACACTGGCCATTTAAAACATATCTGTGGTGAAAATATACAAATTTATCTAAAGAGCTTTCATCAAGATAAATGTACAGTACATTTCAATAAAGGAGCAAGTAAAATATCTCCAGCTCAGGGTCAATGTATATTTGTAGTACATGATTAAATGGTGATGCCAAAAATCAGAAGACATAAGTACTTGGTCCACCTTTATCAAACCCCATAACTCGGTAAAAATATTTCAACGACTACTCATGATAAAGGAGATAAAAACAAATCCCCTAACCCGGTGGTCGGCAAACTGCGGCTCTTTGGCCCCTTGAGTGTGGCTCTTCCATAAAATACCAACTTCTGTGCATGGGTCACGGAGGTTCAATTGCACTGTACATGTGTGCCCGCACGTGGTATTTTGTGGAAGAGCCACACTCAAGGGGCCAAAGTACCACATGTGGCTAGCGAGCTGCAGTTTGCTGACCACTGCCCTAACCAATTAAATATTCTATTATATATTCCTCTTTGTCGTTAATACTATCTTGACATATTATTAGCAGTTCAGGCTAGTAAAATTTTCAGGTAAATAGGTTCAAAACCGAAACTACGTTATGATATACTGTAGATGCCATGTTTTATGAGCTGATACCCCTTACTTTATATAATAAATGCCAGTGGCCCGGTGCACGAAATTCGTGCACGGGGGAGGGTGTGTTCCTCAGCCTGGCCTGCACCCTCTCCAATCTGGGACCCCTCGAAGGATGTCCTACTGCCGGTTTACAGGGATCGGGCCTAAACCGGCAGTCGGACATCACTCTCGAAATCCAGGACTGCTGGCTCCTAACCGCTCACCTGCCTACCTGCCTGCCTGATTGCCCCTAACCACTCTGCCTGCCAGCCTTCTCCCCCCCAACTGCTCCCCACTGCTGGCCTGCTTGCCCCCAAATGCCCCCCCTCCACCAGCTCTACGTTGGCCCCGCCCCCATGGCTTTGTCCAGAACGTCCATAAGGTCTCCTGGAAGGTCTCCCAGTCTAATTAGCATATTACCCTTTTATTAGTATAGATATTCTTAGAAAACTAAATATGTAAATTGAACTTTTATAAATTAAACCCTAGAAATGCATCATTCTATGTGAAATATTTTTACTTAGTAAAAAAAATCGTATTTTAATTGACCACTTTTGATCAGTTGTATCATGCCTGGTACTATCCGTGCTTTCAGGCATAAGATAAGAATAGGCTACTGTACATCTCAAATTCCTATACTGACTAGATAATTATTACTCATGCAACTATCTGCAATGAATTTTGTTAGTCAGACCTGTTTCTTTAAAGTCAGATGCACCTATAGTGTCATATTTTGCAGTCACAACTGCTGGACTTTTTTTTTTAAAACTATTCTGAAAGCTTTATATAAAGGTGTAAGTACTTGAAATAAAATCCAATTATTTTATATTAAGTTTATTTTCAAAAATCAGACATACTTCCTTCTTTTTCCTTTCTTCTTCTTTTCTCTTCTTTTCCTCTCTGATTTGGGCCAACCGCTGCTTCTTACGCTCCAGCTCTGCCTTTAATTCACTTTTGTCCGACATGTTTGCGACCTGAAGAAGCATGTAATCATATACAGTCATTATAGCATTGGTAAAAGCAGCACTCTTTTCAAAAATTTGCCTTCAACAAGTGTCTCAAGAGGCCGTGTAGTTCAATGCTATCTAAAGAGAACATGTAAACTCTAATTTTAAAACATTGGAAGTATATACATTACTAAGACTTGAAACACATTATGAACAAACGTACATAAGGAATATTACTCAGCGTTAAGCACAGTAGCTAGCACACTGCTCTTTAATGTTCACAGGCCCAAACTTAACACAATACCTGGCTCTTAAAACAGAGGACGTGGATTGGCACGAAGAGGCGTAACAGGCTAAAACCATACAGATCAAATCTATTACCAGAGTTTTCATTCATTCCTAGGAATTTGATAAAAACAACGTGTGGTCACACACAACGTTCCTGTAAATTCTAGAAGTGCAATGTCATCGTAGTATTTTGGACAAGCAAAACACAAGCATCACCCTCACTTGCTATCGAATATACTTAGTTGCAATAAATGTCCGCTTAGTCAAAGCCCGGAAACAAAGTCCAGCCGCTCAACTAGACCCAGCTGGCGGCCCGGCCCGCACATCCTCGCGGGAGCCCGAGCCGCCGTGACTCACACACGGTCACTTTCCTAAAACTCCGAGGAAGAGAAGGTCTCCGGCGTTCGTGCTGCCGTCTCCGCGTCAGGGAACTTTCCCACACACAGAGGGGAGGGAAACGCAGCAATGACTTGTACTGACAACATCAGCCAGGCGACAAGGAGTCCTTCTCCCCTGGGGTCCCGGCCCGGAGGGCGCGTCTGGGATGGTGCGTCGGAGGGGGAACCGGTGGGAGGACCAGTGGGCGCGGGACGGGCCCCTCCGAGGCACCCCCGGAGCGGCCAGAAGCAAGGGCGTGGCCTCGCCGGCGGCCTTCCGGAGTCACCGCGGCTGGCCCTCCGCGTCCCGCCCCGCAGCCGCGGGCAGCAATGTCGGCAGGAACTCCCGAGGCGCCCTTCGAGCCCCGACGTGAGACCCAGCGGACAGGAGGGCCTTGAGGGGAGGACGGTTTACCCACCTGTCAGGTGGCGGGAAGGGGGAGAATCCGCCTGCCTGCAACTTCCGACAACGTCCCTCTCCTCCAGCCACGACACCGAGCGTCGCCGCCACAGGCTCCGCGGCGACTCCAGGCACACAAAGAGGGATGGGCGGTGGCTGCTACGGCGAGTGCTTCGGGACAAATGGCTTCAACAGAACGGAGTCGCTCCCAGAAAGAAGGGGTGGAGCCCGGCTGCGGGGAATTTTTGCCCTTCCGTGATTTACCTGCGTAAAGCAGAAGACAAGGACTGAAACAATGAAGGCCCAGGAGGCCGACGTGTTTCCGCGTTACCATAAACTAAGACGACTGCTAATATCCTCGGACTGGACAAGCAACCTCGCCCTGGCCAACAGACAGACCCGACTCGGGAAAACTACAAGCCCCAGCTCCAAGAGACACTTGCTTGGGGCGAGCAATGCATTCTGGGAGCTGTGGTCAATGGTCGTCGCAAGGTATGCTGGGACATGTAGTGTTTCCTAGTCTTGCGGTTTCCCACTTTGAGGCCTTCTTCCTTCAAAACTCCCATGAGAAGCTTCCAGCCCTTAATGTATTTAGTCTGTTGATCAGTGCTCGTTGTATCTTAAGATCTTGGACTCAACACTGGCTGAATTTTAAGAAGGATTTTCCAGTGGTGAATCTATTCAGGGTGTCCCCACAAAAGGGATATACACTTTAGCAGCTGATAGTTCAATTTTGAAAATGAAATGCATTTTAATAAACACTGCCTTTATAATTATTCAAAGTGTATATACATTTTGGGGACACCCTATATATTGCACTGCACATTTTGGTGTAGAAACTTTCTAGGGCATATATACCAGTCTTAGAAAGAAAAAAAAAAATGCCTTATAGAGATTTCATGTGGGATCTTAGGCAAAATTTATAATACAAAATTTAAATTTTTGCCCTAGCCAGTTTGGCTCAGTGGATGGAGTGCCAGCCTGCGGACTGGAGGGCACATGCCTGGGTTGCAGGCTCAATTCCTGGGGATTGAGTAGGAGGCAGCCAATCAATGATTCTCTCTCATCATTGATGTTTCTTTCTCTCCCTCTTCCCTCCTCTCTCTGAAATCAATAAAAATATTTTTTTAAAATTTAAATTTTGAAAATGTACTGTAACCCCATTCTGTCAAAAACTGGGAGAAAGTGTCTTTAATTAGAAAGCTCCTTGTAAACCTAATTCAGTTTTTACTAGTATTTATGATGTACACTTGCTTAGCTGCAGTATTACAGTTCTGAAAATTAATAATAAAAATTTATAACTCCTATATTTCCTCTTAAATTTCATCATGTACACATGGACTGACTGTTCATTTGGGGCTACAAATAAAATTAGTACTGTTATAAAAATAATAATTATAAAATAATATTAAATAATATTAATCATCATAGCATATAACTCTCCTGTACTTTGCTGCAGTATAGTTGGTAGCATTGTGGCTTTCTTTCAAAGAATTTTTGAAAAGAAAACATTTTATACTATTGAAATCTAAACCAAGCAAAAATGATTTCCACAGTTGTAGGTTTTTTCATATACAAAGAAAGCAAAAGTTGTTAGAATATGAATTTGCCAGAAATTTATGGGTTGATACACATTTCTTAAAATTTTATTTACACAATTAAAAGCTTTCTTTGGCAAGAATGAAAGCCAACACCAAAGCAATGTCTTATATTCTAGACGGTCAAGTCTCAGATTAACCTTTAGGATTCAAATTTTAAGCCCTTGGGCCTGGGCCTAATATACAAGATAAATATCTCAGAAATTGATTTGAGAAAGAAAATTCTCCAAATTTTAAGACTTTCCCCGATAACCTAAAATTCCAAAGAGCTATTTCATAACTATACATGTATATCAAAAACATTGCAGGTTCGGTTCCAGACCATTGCCACAAAGTGACTATCACAATAAAGCAAGTTGTAATCTTTCTGGGGTGGAAGGTCTTGCCTTCGATTTATAAAAATCACAACATCTGTGAAGTGCAACAAAACAAGGTGTGCCTGCTCTGCCTTTTTGTTTTCTTCTTTCCTAACATTGAGTCTTCATTTATTAATTTGAAAAAAATTGTGATTGATTAACCACTATGCGCCAGGAATGGTGGTAGGTATAAGGGCTAAAATGTGTATCTCTGTTCTCAAGATGGGAAGACTGTCAGGACCCTCAGTTCAACTAAATAGTATGATCTGATTAAGTAGGGAAATAATGGAAACACTCTGGAAAAGAAAATTTTCAGGATTCTAGGGCTGTCTTTGGTTCTGGGAGATTGAATAGAAGTTAACCATGTGAAGGGATTGCAGAAAGGTCCCTTAACAGTAAGAAGGGGAAAGAACATGGCCAATGTATAAAAGTGTGAGAGCACAGACGACTGGAGAACCTGGAAATCATTCAGAAGGGCTGTAGGCTAAGACAAGAACTGGGGAGTGAAGACATAAATAGCAGTGGCATCACATATCTCAGTTCAGATTTAGTCCTGAAGATCATGGGAATCCACTGACAGCTTTTAAGTAGGAGGATAATATGAAGCAGTTAGCATATTAAATTGACCTTTTGAAGTGGTCTGAAGAAAGGCCAGTGTGTGGTGTTTTTCTTTGGCCCTCAGACTCATTTCCTGCCCTTCTGTGTCAAGCTCTAGCTTGTGGGGATTGACCTCTGCCTCTCTGAGGGCTTCCTTGGGGTTGGGTTTGACCAAAGAAAGGCCTAGGCAAGGTTATCTGAAGGCAGGTGGAAAGGGAAATGGGGCATTTCTCCTCCGTTCCTTTTCTTTTTTCTTTCTTTCTTTTAAATATACTTCATTGATTTTCCACGGAGAGGAAGGGAGAGGAATAGAGAGGCAGAAACATCAATGAGAGAGAAACATCGATCAGCCGCCTCCTGCACACCTCCTACTGGGGATGTGCCCGCAACCCAGGTACATGCCCTTGACAGGATTCGAACCTGGGACCCCTCAGTCTGCAGGCCGACACTCTATCCACTGAGCCAAACCAGCCAGGGCCCTTTTCTCTTTTGATGTTACATCTCCAGCAGTAGCTTCACCCCTCCATGATTATAGCTCCTGTCAGGGGGCCCCTCCTTCATGGCTGTACCTTTCGCTGGGCTCTGCAAACTTTATTTTCTCCCTTTGCCTCTGCAGCATCTCCTCTGTAGCTAGTATCTAAATACATTGTCAACTCTTATTCACTGCCTTACCTCAGCTAGCCCTCCTATAACTGGCCCTTTCATTAAAATATCTTCATGTGAACTATGTGGGTGAATTTTGTTTTCTGCTGAGACCCTATTTATACAGCTTGGTTGGAAGGATGGGAGATGGAGATAAGAGGCAGGGTAGAGACAGGGAGCTGAAAGTGTTGCAGGGAAGATCTAAACATTGTTTGGAAGTTCTATCTGCTTAATAGGGAATAAAGTATATGTGAAACCCTTTAACTAGTTTCTGTGTCTTCGTGTCCTGAAATTTCCATCTCATCTAGTTAAAGAATTACTGGCTAAACAGGGATGCATACCTATCTTTCAAATCCTGTAATCTGATTAAGTGAATAAAGATACAGCCCTGGAATGCAGTACCATAGAGCCATTAATATCAGCACAGTAGTTCTCTATATGCTGATGGCAAATGACCTCCAATATAATTTAGAAGTGAAAAAAGTAAGGTATAGAATCATTTGCATAGATTCACTCATTTGTGCAAAAAAGGAGAAACATATGTATGTGTATGCTATTTTTGCAAGGACACACTAGAAGTCAGTAATAATGAATGTCTCTAGAGAGGAAGGTTAGATGTCTTGAGATCTAATGTAACAGGAAGACTTTCGCCTGTAGCCTGCCTGAATTTAAAAAAATATATATAAACGTATAACTTTTTGTTTCTGGGCTTTTGTTTCATTTTTTTAAAAATATATTTCTTTATTGATTTCAGAGAGGAAGGGAGAAGGAGACAGAGATAGAAACATCAATGATGAGAGAGAATCACTGATTGGCTGCTTCCTGCACACCCCTACTGGGGATCGAGCCCGAAACCCAGGCATGTGCCCTTGGACAGAATCGAACCTGGGACCCTTCAGTCTGCAGGCTGACACTCTATCCACTGAGCCAAGCTAGGGCTCATTTTTAACATTAAAAAATCCATTATCAGCATTGATTAGAAAGGCTATAATGATTAAGATGAGGCCAGTACTCCAGATATTACATAGTTCAAACCACTATGTCATTCCTATTATTTAAATTGGCAGGATTGAGGAGGAGATGTAGTGAGCTTTAGTGCTGAAGGGTTATATTGTTTTAGGGGAGGTATGGTTGGGGAATTTGCATTTTAAATCTTCTCAGAATGGTTTGTAAGAGAAGATACAAATAGATAAAATTTGCATTTGTTGAACAAATTTATATCTAGAATTACACTTGAACTCAAATATGCCAACTTATGAAAAAAAATTTTGAAGTGATATATTGAACATACTGCAGGGTTTCATTTACAGAGTCTTGATTGGAAAGGGACATAGGATGGTGTCTGGGTACTGGTAATATTCCATATTTTGATCTGGGTGGGTGTTACACAGATTTATATAGTCTGCAAAAAATTCATTGTACAATTGTACATTGTAAAATGGTATATATAAATTTATAGATTTTTATAATCTGTAAAAAATCTATAAATTTATAGATTTTTATAATCTGTAAAAGAGGACCCTTAAGAAGGGTCCTCTTTACTGTATCTATGTTATGTTCAATTAAGAAGTTAAGAAGAAGCAACATTCTAAAACATGGCACTTCAAAATAAGTAAACATACACACCATCTGAAAGATGTAGCACACACCCAAATTGGAAGAGGAAGGAATGTGAAAGGGTTAAAAATGTGTTGTTACCCAGCGATCCAGGATCTCAAAATATTGAAGGGACTCAACAGTTAAGTCTTTCCCAAGTAGTCAACTCTCGAATTTATAATAGTTTGTTAAAAACCTTGTGATACACACCTCATCATACAAAGTCTATGATGACATTATATTGTAAAAAAGAAAGTTGTAGCTGCATTTATGATGAAGTTTTCTGATAACTATACTTTTAGCATTCTTCTGTAAATGTCACTCATTTGGTTATAACTTTGCAAAATGAAATGCACTAAAAAGTTCATTCCCGTGAGCTTTTTACTAGGCAAAGAGCATATTTCTTAGCATCTCTTCTTAAATATGATAGCTCTATTATTTTTTTCTATATGTTAATCAGAGGTCCTCTAAGATTTTGCTTTGGTTGCCTAAATTCATGAGGTCTCCACCACCTTGCCTCCAAGATGTGGAGATTGCTCATCTTTTTCCTATCAACAGCTCTTTCCAAGGCACTGGTATTTTTAATTTTTTCTAAATACTTCTACTTCACCTGCAGGAAATGTACTTGATCTTGTCTTTTAGAAATGTTGACACAACTATTCCCTTCCAACTTTGGGAGCTATCTTAACTTTCCCATTTCTTCTCATGCCTAAGGGAAGCTCTCTAAGGAACTCCCTCACTCAGAGGAATGTTCAAAGGCTGATCAGCAGATCTGTCCTCATAATTTAACAGCGTAACTTTTCTATTATCCTTACTATTGTTCTAGTCTGTATTTTTCCCTTTGGAGTGTTTGCTGCATTGTTAACTTAATATAGCTTCCCCCTCCCTCCCACCCGCCATTATTTTCTCTACTTGTCTTGATGCACATATTTTCTCTCTTAGTGTCAAAATAAGGCGATGGTAAATGATGAGTCCCTTCTGAGCTAAGGGTACTTTTGTAATCTGGTAACCTTTGGCAGGAAGTACATATCCTAGTGAATGATGGAGTACTTAAGAGTGATTCACCACTGAGCATTACAGAAAATAGGCTGAGGGTTCAAAAATTCAAGGCAAGTTCCCTCTCCTCAGCATGGTGTATAGTGTGCTCTCACTTTTGGTTAAGAGAGAGGAGATAATGAAGGCTTCTTAAAGTTACCCATAAGGCACTCACAACTCTATTAGGTGTAATGGTTTTAAAAGGGAGAATGAAAACACAGCTAGAAGATCAACACAAAAGGAATCCTTTTCTGATGGAGACAGCGAGGCTTGTGCACCTCATGACACATACATGCAACTCCCATCAACTGTCATGAGAATTATGAGTGCCCCATTAAAGGAGTATATATACCCCCACAAATGTGGTAGGGGGCTACTCTCATTCTCCCAGAATTTCTTGTATTGATTTACTTACTTGTGGTGGAATAAAATCTTGTATCATTTTTTTTTAAAGTTATTCTTGGATATTCAACATGTGTGTTTTCAAATGTCGGGGTAGAAAACAGCAATTACTAATTGGCAGAAAAAGAAACAATCCAAACCCTATGCAAATCCCAATCAGAACCAGATCGATTAGTTTTTTTCAGATTAGAAGCATTGACCTGTAATATTCCTCTTTGAATAAATATTTATTCAACATGTGACCTCACTGACTTTAGGCAAATTTCAGGGTGGTTAAGACTTTCTACATTAATATGGAAATGAGTTTCTAATTTTACACAATTGTGGATTAATAACATGTACAGATTTGCTCATTGACTTACTTTAAATAACTTAATATAATCAAATACATTGTGAGTCTTTCAGAATCCTTTTCTTTCCTGGCACCACACAGCCTCAGGTCCCTGCTGATCACTTGTTACAGCTCGTTACGGGAACCCCGCCTCTGCTGTGGGTGCAGCCATTTTGTGTTACAGGAACCCTGCCTCCGCTGTGGGTGCAGCCATCTTGTGATGGTGTGATGGAGTGAGGGTCAATTTGCATATCACCTCTTTATTATATAGGATAGGAAGGTGAAGAAGAGATTGGGTGGGAGGATATGGGGATAAGAATCAAATTCTTCTATAGTAGGAAGTAAGATAAAATATAAAACTGCAAAAAAATTAAGAAATAGTAGCTTAAAAATATTATTTAGAAATGAGGATAAACAACTAAGAGAGCAGATATTATTGGTGGGGAAGTTTGGGGCAGAACCCTAATATTATCATTTGACTGTTTAAATTATGAGCATCAATTAATTAATAAAAAAAATTAAGAAAAGCATTTATCCACATTTTGAAAAACAAAACAAAAACATAGGGATTATTTACAAAAGCAAAATCCCTATACGTTTCCCTCCCCCCTCCCATCCCCCCGCCACCTCTCTCGTTTGCCTATGACAGGTAGTATCCACAGGAATTTTTATTCCAACCAAAGTGATATTTGTTTTGTTCCTTGATTCTAAAAGTTGCAAGACTTCAGCATGATTTAGCCAATTAACACACCAATGAGACAGGCCAGGTCAAGGGTCTCAGACAGTGCGAGTACAGAGTGCTTAGGAAGAACTGCACTAGGTGTGGCAGGGTATTTCAGGAAGAATTTTTAACTTAGATGGAGAGAGGATTGATGAGGAAACAAATGTGCTGATATTTCGGTCACATGGAACTCTCCCCTCCCCGTTACCTAAGCGCGCCACCTTTCCTTCCCAGTTGGTTCTTTATATACACTTATGAACCGACTTAGTCTCACCACCACTGATACTACCTTGGATATCAGATGCTGGGCTACCGAGGCTTGCATCATTATCCCTTTTGCCTTATTTGTGGGGGGCTGGTCATGCCTGTTTGGTGGGGTTTTTAATAATTCCCAGAACGACATATCCAGAGGAGATAATTTAGTTCTGTTACGCTTTGGCAAAGCCTCTCCTCTCTTTCCTGCTATCTTATTATGTTTCTCTCCCTACCTGCCAGTCTAATTAGAATGAGCACATGGTATGGTTAGGCACTGATTTCTAAGGCGGTAAGACAAAACTTTAAAGATTAGAACTCTCTCAGGAATTCCAGCAAATACGGTTATTCCAGGTTCTCAATTGTGTGGGTTTGTTTTTTTTTTTAAGGACCAAAGTTGCTGAGCAAGATTATAGATTTACAGGTTAGTTTTCTTCTACTTTTTTCTGGGTTATGAGGCTCTAGTCTTCATTACATATTTTTTCCCATTAAATTGTGCAGTTTAATTAGTTGATTCCAGAAAAAATAGTGTTTGGAAGCAGGAGCTGGAGCAACCAGCGCAAAGAAGCCAGTCCAAGAATGGCAGGATGTTGATACAAACTGAGGCAAGCAACAGTGTCTCTCCCTCGCCAAACAATGACTATGGCTCTGTGCTACTAGAGTTCATTCATGCAGCCAATGTTTCCTGAGCATCCCAGTGCCTGGCACTGCTCTTGATGCTGGGAATACAGTGTCATAAATCTGCTTGATTGTATCTTCTTCAGATGCAGCCATGAAAATTCAGAATACAATTGCCTTAACCAGTTTGGCTCAGTAGATAGAGCGTCAGCCTGCAGACTCAAGGGTCCCGGGTTCGATTCCGGTCAAGGGCATGTACCTTGGTTGCAGGCACATCCCCAGTGGGGAGTGTGCAGGAGGCAGCTGATCGATTTTCTTTCTCATCGATGTTTCTAACTCTCTATCCCTCTCCCTTCCCCTCTATAAAAGAAATCAATAAAATATATTAAAATAAAAATAAAATCATCGTTCTCCCCTTAAAAAAAAAAAAGAATACAGTTGAATTTTCCACCCCTTAATTCAAGTCTAATCCCGAGCTCTTACCTGCCTACATTTGACCAAAAGTTTCATAGAAAAGAGACTTTCCCATGAAATCTGCAGCATTCCCCGCATCTAATCCTTCAGGGGAACAAGCCTATTTCTGTGATAGTTTGTCTTCCCCGTGTCCTCCCACCCCACCACCTCTTGGATAGAGAACTAAATTCCATGAAAAGCCACAGCTACCCCATAGTCGAAATTAGTCCCTAATGATATTACACTTGCACAAATTGAAATGGGGTGAAAAGCTCAGATTGTGGATTCTTAGATTTCCTTGCTAAACTGGAAGCTTTTCTGGGCTCCCTTTAAATTGAGAGGCAGAGTTTAGATCCTTTTGTTACTTAAGAGTCTGAGCAAATTAGCAAGTCCGCGGCAAATCTTTTTTGATTACCTAACTATGACAAATGCCTTCTGGCCAAAGAATAACCCTTCTCCAGAGGGAAATGTTCAGCATGACCTTTTGCTTAAATTCATAAAATCTGTTAAAGCAAATCCCTCACATTTCCATTAAGTCGGTAAATTACTTCTAGGCAAAGTGGAGAAAATGCTGGTGATAAAATGGCTGGACTGTATTAATGACGGGAGGTGGGGCTGCAAAGGTGGAAGAATTGATGCTACATTTCCAATGCAGAGAATTTCAGGTCTTTTCATGAGTTGGGCTAAATGCAAATGATGTCACCTTCTCCTCTGGTGAGAGGCAAAGTTATTAGGCCGCAGAGGCTTCCCCGAACGCTTTGTGTTAAAATGATTACAACGTTATTTCTTTC
>NW_006288615.1:17832144-17847772 GCF_000327345.1 Myotis davidii
CTATTCTCTTGGAAAGAAAAATTTCAGGATTTTATTATAGATGGGAAAAATGCATAATGCTATGGGAAACAAAGACCTGGCCAGATTCTTGCTACTGGATTATTGCTCTTCCATCTCAATGCTGATTGAAATCCAAGACTTGGTATCGAAGCCTTAATGAGATGCTGGCAAATATCTTTCTGCTCCACTGGAAATGTAATCTTTCCATTGAACATTTTGTGCCAGTGAACGTCGGCTGCAATCGCATTTTGCATTTGAATCAGAGGGGTCAGTGCTGGATAGCCGCCCATGTGCTGCTGGCTCTGCTCGCTTTGGAGTGAAATTGATCCCCGAAGGTATGGGAAAGTACAGTAGTGGGTCTTTATATGTAATTAACTCATTGTTTCATCCAGATGATTTCCCAATTTGTTGTGTTCCTAAAAATCAAATTTTCCTATAGAAATGACCTGTCAATGTCAATATCCCACAATGCTTCCCAAATATATGGAATTAGTATGTTGTCTCAATGAATTTTGTATACTCATATTACATTTACTTAGGGAAACTCATTCATGTCATAACAGTTTTCCCTAAAAGGGTCATATTTTCGACATTTTTCTGAGTTTTGTGTGAATGAAGAAGTGGTTGGTGTTGTGAACTTAAGCTAAAAATCTGAAGTTAAAATACTCCGTCCCTTGTCTAACCATCAGCATTTTCTGAGCCTCTGAACAGAGTTTATTATCAATAGTCCCCCCTTATCTGTGGGGGATACATTCTAAAACCCCCAATGGGTGCCAAGCCCCACATATACTATATTACTTCCTATACCTACGTACCCATGTTAAAGTTCAATTTATAAATCAGGCACAGTAAGAGATGAACAACAATAACTAACAATAATATAATTATATCATAATATAATAAAAACTATGTGATTGTGGCCTCCCTCATTCAAAATATCTTATTGTACTATACTCACCCTTCTGCTTGTGATGATGTGGGACGGTAAGATGCCTGTGTGATGACATGAAGTGAGGTGAATGACATAGGCACTGTGATGTAGACTTAGCCTACCATTGACCTGACGATACATCAGAAGGAAGATCATCTGCTTCAGGTGGTCTTGGATCTTCCAGCCACAACGACGTGGGCCATTGAATGTCGGGAGCAGATGATGTTGGTGGTTGGGGAAATTTAATATTTTCCAGCTTTGGTTGGCTGTGGGAAGCTGCAACCACAGAAAGCGAGACCATAGATAAGTGGGGACTACTGTATACTCTTGCTCGCTAAGGTTGACATAGCAGAAAAGGGAGCATCTAGCGAGTGGGGTTTTTTTGTTGTTTTGTTAATCCTCACCAGAGTATGTTTTTTCATTGAGTTTTACAGAGAGAAGAAGAGAGGAAGGAGGAAGAGAGAGAGAGAGAGAGAGAGAGACATCAATGTGAGAGGGACACATTGATTAGTTGCCTCCCACATTCACCCAACTGGGGCCAGGAATCAAATCTGCAATCCAGGTACATGCCCTTGCCCAGGAATCAAATTTGACCCACCAATGCATGGGCTGATGCTCTAACCACTGAGAAACACAAGCCAGCGCTAGCTAGTGTTTTTTAAAACAGATTAGAAGCAATAATAAAACACATTTGCAAATACTTCGCTTAGTAGTTAAATAATTTATTCCATATCTGTAAACAATAAAGCATAACATATTCCTAGAATGCATGTGTGTTTATATATATACATATATATGTATATTTTAAAAACAAATGTATGCTACCAAAATATAAAAACTGTTGCTTTTCATGCTGTGTTAATCTCAAAAGACTGAGCATAGAAATGACTATTACAGGTGAATTTGCAAATAAAAAAGGCCTAGCATATCCTACATTAAATTCACTTAATTTAAATAGTGACGACTTACTGTTTTATGCAAAATGATCAATTTGATTTAAAAAATGAATAGAACTACTAGAGAGATTTGCCTATATTACTAGACCAAAAGATTGAGCTACAAATGCGGTTATTGAGATTCCAAATGTGGGAGAAATTCAAGAAAGTAAGTAACTAGCAAATAAAAGAATTTTTACTTGAAGTTAAAATAAGGCATATGACAATATTGGAGTAATAAATTCATTGCTATTATAATGGAGTCTTGTTATGAATCTGCTAAGTATAGAGAAAGTGAAAATGTTTTTTAAAATTTTTTTTATTATTATTAAGGTATTACAAATGTGTCCTCATCCCCCCCATTAACCCTCAACGTCCCCCCCCCACACCCTCATGCTCCCATCCCCCTGTTGTCCATGTCCATTGGTTTGGCTTATATACATGTATACAAGTCCTTCGGTTGATCTCTTCCCCTTACTCCCCCCTCCCCTACTTTCCTTCTGGGGATTGATAGCCTGATCGCTGTTTCTCAGTCTTTGGGTCTGTCCCTTTTCATCAGTCTGTGTTGTTCTCTATAATCCACAAATGAGTGAGATCATGTGGTAGAGAAAGTGAAAATTTTTATATGATGATTTAATAGGCCAATGAATTTTCTCTAAGCAGAGAATGTAATTCATAAAAATATTTAAATATCCTACTGAATTTTGGCAATATATATATTAAAACTTAACATTGTACAAACATTTTAAAGCAGAAATTCCACTTTTTAGAAATTATACTAAGGAAATTAGGAGTTTAATAAGGAATCTTAAAGGGGTTTAATTATAATTATCATAGTGCTATTAATTATAACAACAAACCTCACTAATGGTTTGGTTGTGCACATTACTAGTATTTATAGAACAGAAATATAGACTCTATATAATGGAATACTATGTAGCTATTAAAATTATGTTGCAGAATGTACTTATTGATGTGGGTATATTTGCACTATTACATTGTGTTTTTTTTAAAAAAAGCTCAGTTTATAAAGTGATATATAAGTATAATCCCACACATATGAATATATATATATATGGGTATATGTGTTTGTTTTCAGGAAAAGTAGTCACCAAAATATTAAGAGTGGTGATCTCTGAGTGGTGGGTTGTGTGTGATTTTTATTTTCATGTTGTTTCTCTATCTTTGCATACGTTTAAAAATTACAAATGCATAAAGGGAGGAAACCAAAAACAAACAAAAAATTACAAATGCAACAGGAATGAATTACTCCATAGGGCAGTTTTATTCTAGCTAGAAGTAAATCTGACTTGGCTGCTGTTCTCTTAAAATTGAGAGACACCAATCTCTGTAATTTTCTAAGCCCTTCCCATCTCTTGAGATTGTAAAAGGACCCCCAGAAAATTGGAGAAGGGCCTCTACTCTTCAGGTCATCGGGGCTGGCACTCCTGATCCTCCTCACTCAGGCAATGCACAGTGGCTCTGCTGGGAGCCGCGTGCTTTCTGCTCGTGGTGGCACAGGGACCTTCACTGGGGTTTAGCTCTCAGTCCCTGAGCACCCACTGGGCCTTTTAACTCCGTGGTGGTGCTGGTGGGGGTGGTGGCAGGGGAGGGGGGTGGTGAAAGACATGCTTTCTTCCCCTCCCCATCCCAAATTAACAGAATTAAACAAACAACAATGAAAACAAAAAGGAGCCCTGACCGGTTTGGCTCAGTGGATAGAGCGTCCGCCTGCAGACTGAAGGGCATGTACCTTGGTTGCGGGCACATCCCCAGTGGGGGGTGTGCAGTAGACAGCTGATTGATGTTTCTCTCTCATCCATGTTTCTAATTCTCTATCCCTCTCCTTTCCTCTCTATAAAAAATCAATAAAATATATTAAAAACAAAACAAAACAAGGAGTTTTTAAAAAAGTAAATTACCCTGTTATATTATACCCTTTAGCTACAAAATGTGCTTAATGACTTTATTTTGAAGATATCGACATTTAAACTTTATTTTAAAATTTATAAGAGCAATAACTAACTGTTCTTACTACTTTCAGGCAATGAATGGTACCAGTGAAGACACAGTCCCAGGCCTTAAGAAATATAATATAAGGACAGAAACAGGCCTCTCCTTTTCTTTGCTGTGGCCTTCCACAATTTAGGAGACGCACCGGGTAATTCAACCCCAAGATTGTGGGCTCCTCTGATGCAAACAGCCCCTCTGTTCAAAATGTGGGACAAGATAAGCAACATTTGTCCACCCTCCTCCGCTCAGCTGCTTTAACAACTCAGGGATAATTGGCACCAAGGAGTCTCTAGTTAGTAGAAAGTTCCCTTTCCTCCTCGCTTTCAGACAAACCCCTTTTGAACTCTCTATAACTTTCGCTTTATGCATGTTTTGCAGACTTGGGAAAAATGCTGATAAGACACCTCCTTAGGACATCTGCCAGCTGTCTCCTGGAAAGCAAACAAACTATAACTTTTCAAAACAGTGCCCCCAACTCCCGTTTCTGCTCAGCTTCCACACAATCCCCCTCCCTTCCTGGTTGCTTAGCAACAGCAGCTGCTTAAAAGCTCGGAGCCACTCTTTCTTCCCCACCCTGTTGACTAGCAATACTTGGCTCTTTCCTCCCTTGGAAAGTAACATAAATTTCCTCTCTGCACCTCTTCTTTTAGTTGGGAATTCTTTCACAGTCTGAGTCACCAGCCACACCCTGACAATTAAATTAGCCCCCTTTTACTGCTTCCTGAGAATGGTAAAAATATTCCTGTTTGGGGTATTCAGCTATATTTCTCCCTCAGCCCACAACTCTTCCCATATCCACCCTCCCCAAACCTTGCTGCTAATGCAATGCTGGGTATTCTGATCGTCAGCGGGATCATACAGCTTTAGGTTGAGATTCTCCTCCAGCTGAATGGACAGGACCTACTGCTGAGAGATCCCTGGGCTGGCTAGAGACGGTTTAGTGACTGACCATATACTAGTACCGCCCCTTAGAAAACAAAATAATATTGCCATGATTACTTGGGGGCTGGCTCTAAAGGATTTGGTTCTACAAAGCCTGAAGGGGGAAGGAACCTTTATTCCAAAGGTGGCTGGCATTGGTAATATCTACTAGATTTGAAAAGAGCTCTTCTGCAAGAGACAAGGAGACTAAAGCCAAGGAGGGCTGACAGAATAAAGACCATCTGATGAGTGTAGGACACATGACGGTGATATTTGAGCCCTACCCTTGTCACACTATTGTGCTCCTTCAGTAAGAGCACAAGATAATTAATTTATAGTTTTGGTTCTAGATACTCAGTTGAGATTAACAACGAGATCTCTAGTAATGAACTTCAGCATGTAATTGTTTTACAAGCAAGAAGTGGTCAGCTCTCTTCCACCCTCACTAAAGGTTGAGTCTGAATTACAGACTCAGAAAGTCCGATCGCCAGTCACTTGGGTATTGAGTCTCTGTGTTTCTCCTCAGTGTTAAAGTCTGCTCTGTATTAAGCACTTACAATGCATCAGGTTCTATGCTAATATTTCACATGCTTTATGTCTCCACTAAATCTGTACAAATTTGTACTGGAGGTACCCCACTATACAGGTGAAAGATTGATGTTTAAATAGTGTAATCCTTGTTCAAGTTTACATAGAACAAGTTAAATGGTAAAACCAGGTTGGTCTGATTTTTATAGCCTTACTCTTAACTGCTGATTTTAAGCCATTTATAATGTTTAAAATAACAGAAAAGTCCTAACAAAAGTTGCCTTAAATTTAAAAAAAAGCCATAACACAGAAAATGTCATAACTGACATAAGCAGAGGTCTAGCTCCTGGGCAGTGTGTCCGGGTCCCTGCCCCTTCACAGGGTGCCCTTGGTTCTGCCCCCTTCGCCCCTGCCCCCCCATGTTTTGGCTTTGTTCTCAGGCTGATACCAAGGTGACTCATTCATTCCAGGCATCATATTCAGACAGAATGGCATCCAGAGGAAGAAAGGAGACGGTAGATTTCTTTTCTCTCTCTTAAGAACAAGAATGAGGAGGCCTTCCATGGAAAGCTACCCCTCCCCCGGAGACTAACTCCATGTCTATGTTGCCAAAAATAGGTCATACCCACATTCTTAAACCACTTCTGAGCAAGGGGAATAGAATTAGCACAATTGGTTTAGATTAATAATCTGGAGTGAACCTGATGACTTGGGAACTTGGACCAGCCTATTATACCTGTTATTAATAACTGAAATGCTCAGAGCAAATTTTAGGCTTAACCACCAACAATATCATAAACTTTGGATATTGACATTACCTGGAGCTTTATCTTATTTTCTAACCTCAGTTTTTCTCATATTCTTAATTTTTAATATATTGAAATATGTGTTTTATTGTAAGTGATCCAAATCCTTCTTAGAATGAAGTAAAATATAAAAATGGGTAATAGCTATTTAAGCACTTACATTTAAAAATAGTGCTGAGTTTATTTTTAACCTGTTTTATTTTCTGTGAACTTCTTACAAAAGAACAGGGCTAAATCACATTATGTGCATATTTATGACATTTTGGGGCTATTGTACAAGTCTGTGTTATTTTCTTAAGAGGAACTCAGGCCCTGGTGGGTTTGGCTCAGTGGATAGAGCATCGGCCTGTGAACCAAAGGGTCCCGGGTTTGATTCTGGTCAAGGGCACGTATCTTGGTTACATGCTCCTTCCTGGCCCAGGCCCTGGTCAGGGCTCATGCAGGAGGCAACCAATTGATGTATTTCTCTCACACTGATGTTTCTCTCTGTCTCTCCCTCTCTCTTCTACTCTAAAAAATCAATGGAAAAATATCCTCAAGTGAGGATTAACAAAAAAAACCCAAAAAACAAAAAGAGGAACTCCTTAACAGTGATCATTGTTAAACCTAGGACTTGAGAGCTGAGGGAGGTTATTGGATTTCCTCTAGAGCAGTGGTTCTCAACCTTCTGGCCCTTTAGATACAGTTCCTATGTTGTGACCCAACCATAAAATTATTTTCGTTGCTATTTCATAACTGTAATGTTGCTACTATTATGAATCGTAATGCAAATATCTGATAGGCAGGATGGTCTTAGGCGACCCCTGTGGAAGAGTCGTTCGACTGCCAAAGGGGTCGCGACCCACGGGTTGAGAACCGCTGCTCTAGAGGTCTTTGCCTATAAAAGATTTAGACTAACTACCACATGGTGGAAGAAGTTTGGTTGGATAAGGAGGGCTCCATCAATCAATTATTTATACAAACCCACAGTGATCAGGGTCAAAAAGTAGGAGATTCAGATTCTGTCCAAAAGGAGTTTATAAACTAGATGGAACAACTGCTCCTACATTAAATAAATAAATAAATAAATAAAATTGTCACATACACTGCATGATTCAGGTAACTGTGGGGAGAACTCCCAGTTTTCCCGTCTGTACTAGTAGTAAAAGGAGGTTGAATGGCCACATGATTTCTTGCTTCTGACAGTGCTTGAACCTCCTATAATCCCGTGATGCTTCCAATGCTATGAATCTGCCATTATTTCCTCTTTCCTTTTGTCCATACCGAGATGCCCTGAAACCACACAGAAAGCCGTGGGGAAACTACGGCATGCGGCCGGATCCGGCCCGGTTGAAATGAATAAAACTATTGAAAAAAAAGACCGTACCCTTTTATGTAATGATGTTTACTTTGAATTTCTATTAGTTCACACAAACACTCCATCCATGCTTTTGTTCCGGCCCTCCGGTCCAGGTTAAGAACCTATTGTGGCCCTCGAGTCAAAAAGTTTGCCCACCCCTAGAATCAAGGCAAACTCTAATGATCAGCACACTCGGTTGATGGATGTTGTAGGTGACTTTGTTGGGGGAAAGTGGAAATCACAGCAAAAAGAAAAGCTTATATCAGGCTGAGATTTATTCCAAACTGAAGAGAACTTCCAAGACAAATTGTGAGGTCTTCTCTTAAACCCTTAATATCTACAACTGACAAATGAGGCCCCTAGGGACTGAAAGATCCTGCTTTACTAAAGAACGGTTCAGATATGTTCACTGTGCCATACTTATGAAAGGAAGTGCCTGGCACACAGTAGGTGATCAATAACTATTTATTCACATAATTAAATGAATTGAGTGAATCAATAAATGAATGGATAACTTTTATCAAAGTCTTTTAGGCTGGGCTCCTGTTCAGCAGACTCAGGAGACAGAGAAGAGAAGGGAGAGGGAGTGGAGGAGGACCAGGTAGAGAAGCAGCTCTGATGCAGCCTCAGCTAAACGTAGGTGGTGGTGCTGAAACGAGTGGTCTTACAGTGTCGTCCCAAGTTGGGCCAAGGGGGCCTGGCCTTTATATCCATTTTGGTGAGTTTTGCATGTGGGCTGCCCTTAGAAGGAAGCCTTGGACAGGCAATTTCCCAAAAGATATAATCCCCAAAGAGAGCTGACAGTAGACTGTCTTCTGGTAGCCCTACCAGTTGTTGGGAAAACGAGTCTGCAGCAGATTAAATAGTACCCCCCCACCAAAAAAAAAACCCCACAAAAAAACAACAACCCAGAACCTGCAACTGTGACCTCATTTGAAAAAATAAAATTCTTTGTAGATATAATTAAGTCAAAGATCCCAAGATGAGACCATCGTGCATTGCTTGGATGGCCCCTAAATCCAATGACAGTGTTTTTAGAAGAGACAGAAGAGGAGGCACAGGGAAGGTGGAGGCAGATACTGGAGCCATGCAACCGTAAGCCAAGGAGCGCCTGGAGCCACAAGAAGCTAGAAGAAACAAGGAAGGTTCTACCCTAGAACTTTCGGAGTGAGTGAAGTATTTATATAAAATAATATAAATACCTATATTATTTTATAGATATAGGAGAAGACCTATATCTATAAAATATATAACACCTTGATTTTGGGGCTTCTGGGCCCCAGAACTGGGAGAAAATAAGTGTTTGCTGTTTTCAGCTACCCAGTGTGTGGCAATTTTTTTCCCCCAGCATGCTTAGGAAACTAATATGAAGTCCTACTATCTGGGTAACTCATCACATTGTCTACCAACTCAAGGGTTGAAAAAAAATGGGGTTAATGTTTAAACCTATGAAAACTCAGAAATCTGTTTTGGAATATCCCAATTCAGTTCAGATTTTTTTGAGGGGGACTACTGACATGAAGTGCTACAGAATGGACATTAGTTATCGTAACAATCAGTGTATGTGACCATAGAATTAATCCAGATTGCAAGGTTGGTGGAATACATGTTCTCAGTATAAAATGCTTATAATTGTTCTCAGAATTAAATAACCTAAATTAATAGGCAGGACCCCTGTAGAATTCCCATAGAAGCAGGCTTAATTTGTATTCTTCTGGAGAGACCTACTCTATTTACTTTACATTCTTACCTAGAAATGGTATTTTTGCTATGGTATATCTTATTTCCAAAAAGGAACTATAATATTTCTTGTTCAAATTTGTGCATTTATAGGCTTTTTTTTACCCCCCAAAACTGAAATTATACACATTATGTGACTATACTATAATCTGTGTATGCTATAATTTAATTATATTTTGAATAAGAGATTTGCATTTTGTAAAAGCATTGGTATTTAGACACTAAGTCACTAGAAGAAAAGAAATAAAATTGATATGGAGGGTTTTTAAATAGTTACATTTCAACTAAAACAAAGAAAAAATGTCCCAGGTTTTTCTTTTTTTTACAGATAATTAAAGTAATCCTTACTATTTAGAAATAATGCTCCCTCAAGACAATTGCATTTGTGCTATTTGAAAAGAGAGGAGAGGACCTATGTCTATAAAATATATAACATAGAACTGAAGGTTTATTTTTTAAAAAAACACTTGGAAAATCATCATAGCTTATTTGTGAAAAGACTCTTGCCCCCATGAAATCTTGATGTTCTTTACATAGTAGAAATGTTTCCTTTCATTGTTGAGTGTCAGAAGGCAGAGAAGTCTAGAATTACCATGTTATAAATGTGACTGAATTGTTTTAAAAATATTTCAAAATAGGTGGTTATGAACAGAGTATTGAAATTCTCATTTTCATTTAACAGTCAGTATTATTTTAAATGACTGCAAGATTCCCCACCCTCCCCACCCCCCATCTAGGCAGCACTAATTGGTCACCTAAGCACAAAGAAATGTTATATTTGGAAATATTAAAAACATCAATTAAGATATCCTGATCCTTGAGCTTCAGCCCAATTTCTTTGATGCTTTTAAGTCAAAGGAGCTCTTTAAGGGAAAAGGAAGTTAATAAATAAAAGCACAGAGAGAAATGGGACGAGCATTTCAGAAAGGGATTTTTAGTCTTAAGCAAACTTTTATAGAGAAGAGAAAACTAGAGGACACTAACTCATTTTATGATGCTAGTATAACTATGATATAAAAAACAGACAAGGGCAATATAAGAAAGAAAATTTACAGGGAAATTTTTCTCATGAACATAGGTGTACAAATCACAGATGAAATACTGGCAGCCTGAATCCAGCAATATATAAAAAAAGATAATAAACCATGATGAGGTTAGATTTACTTCAGGAAAGTAGAGTTACTTTAATATCAGAAAATCTTTTTCATCATTACCATATTAGCAATATAAGGAGAAAAAGCACGTGAATATTTCAATCAATGTAGAAAAAGGGTTTGATACCCAGCAAGAAGAATTCATGATTTTAAACAATACTTAGCAAATAAGGAATGATAGGCGCTTTCAGTGTGATAAATGGTATCCAATAATTACATAGAGCAAACATTAAACGTGAAATGTTAAAATCATTCTCTTTAATATCATGAATAAGACAGGGATGCCCACTATTATCTATAATAATAAAAGGGTAATATGCTAATTAGACCGGACATCCTTCCTGACGAAGCCAGGGCCAGAGGGAAGCCAGCCTGGGTCCCAGGTGCCTGCGGGTGGCCCGATTGAAGCTGGACAAGGTCCTGGGTGCCTGCGGGCGGCCTGGGGAAGGAAGCATCCTGAGTCCCGAGTGCCTGCAGGCTGCTGGAGGAGGGAAGCCTGGGTCCCAGGTGCTGGAGGGACCCGGGCTGCCAGAGGGAAGCTGATGCCGGCAGCTGAGGAAAGGAAGGCCTACTCTTGCATGAATTTTCGTGCATTGGGCCTCTAGTCTATAATAATAAAAGCATAATATGCTAATTAGACCGGACATCCTTCCCTCTGGACAAAGCCATGGTGGGCCAAGGCAGAGGCGGTGGCGGCAGCGGTGGCGGCAGGGGCCAAAAATTTGTGCATCGGGCCTCTAACAATACCATAATAAGTATTATTATTATTATTTTCAGTTTAATATTGTATTGAAAGTACAATGTGGGAAGTAAAGGAGAAAAAGAAATAAAACTGATTTTCAGGGGATATGACTGTCTACATAGAAAATCTAAAAGAACATACAGATAAATTATTAGAAATCCAGACCCCAAAGGCAACACATTTCTATAATCTAAGGACAAACAGGAAATATAGTTCTAAAGATATTTATCATTTAAAATATTATTTTTAAAAAGGTAGCTAGAAATAAACCAAACAAAAAGCATGTAAGTCCTCTATAGAGAACACCATAAGAGTTAATTGAAAGGTATTAAAGTTTATGTAAATAGATAAAAAATACATTATGTCACAGGTTTGAAGATTCAAATTTGTAAAATGCTTACAAACGTTAGATTAAGAGATTAAAGAAAAAACACCAGCATTTATATCTGGGCCACTGTCCCATTTTAACAGTGATTGGTTAATCTTATTAGTTAGTTGTTGCCTTGGACCTGAAGAAGATGAAAGTTAAGGTCAGTTAACTTTCTCAGTTAAACTAAGAAAATGATTTGGAAGGGAAGAAAGAGAGCCCAGAAGGGTGAGCACACAAACTGAGCCTAACATTGGGCCCATAATTGAAAAACCATAGATGCATTCATAAAACAGAATATTGGAAATCACAATGGACTTGGAAAATAGACATGTGGTTGCTATAATTAACCAAGAGTGACTGATTGTATATTTCCAAGAGAGTTCTTCTCAAAATTTAGCATAGTAAGAAGCATGGGTAGAGTTTTGAAAACGCAGATTCTGAGCCTAGAGCAGTGATGGCGAACCTTTTGAGCTCGGCGTGTCAGCATTTTGAAAAACCCTAACGCAACTCTGGTGCCGTGTCACATATAGAAATTTTTTGATATTTGCAACCATAATAAAACAAAGACTTATATTTTTGATATTTATTTTATATATTTAAATGCCATTTAACAAAGAAAAATCAACCAAAAAAAAAATGAGTTCGCGTTTCACCTCTGACACACATGTCAGAGGTTCGCCATCACTGGCCTAGAGATTCTAATTTAATGTGTATAAAAGGAAGGCCTAGGAATGTAGGAATTTTATATCAGCTCTAACCTGAAATATCTGAAGAACAATGGGCAACTGCATTACTCTTACGTAGGTTCACACAAAGGGATTAGATTAGGCAATTACACATGTATGTGACTGGGGTTTGTAACTAAAAGCAACCATGTTCTGCAAATCAGCTCAGTTTGAGTATCTATACTATAAATATGGGCCAATCCTAAAATAGTCTGGAATATTTTCCCTCTAAACCACTTCATTAAATTACTAGCAATGGGCCCACCAACAAACCAATAACTGAGAAAACATTCTTATTTTATACAGGCAAAACATAAAAATCTACTTCAATATGCGGGGAAAATTGACATCTGGGTTCCCACCTGCTTCCTCAATATTAATTCACTCATACACACAATTTTGAAGATGGCAAGATAAAAGAAAATATTTTTCAAAGAGTTCTTTTAGAATAACTTTTACAAAGCCACTTTTGGATACATTGGGATGCTTTTTCAGAAACTCTGAGCCTCAGACTAGTTGAAAATAAAATCTGAAAATGTTACAGAATAGTCATGGAGATGTGAAGTACAGCATAGGGAATATAGTCAATAATATTCTAATAACTATGTTTGGTGTCTTGGGTATGAGATTTATCAGGAAGATCACTTACTAAGTTATATAATGTCTAATCATGGGCTGTACCCCTGAGCTTAAATTTAATATTGTATGTCAAATGTAGTTGAAAAATAAAAAATGATTAATTTTTAAAAAAGGTCTGGACCTAGCTGGTTTGGCTCAGTGGGTAGAGCACTGGCCTGTGGACTGATGGGTCCTGGGTTCGATTCCAGTCAAGAGCACATGCCCAGGTTGCAGGCTTGATCCCCAGTTTGGGGTATGCAGGAGGCAGCCGATCAATGATTCTTTCTCGTCTTGGCTGAAATTAGAAGCCAGAATTTATCAATCTCATTTATAAAGACCCACCCTACTCACTCATTCTCCCTTCTGTCCAATTTGAGCCACCACCCTCACAAAGGTTGTTATAGAAACACCTCTCAGATTGCTGGGGTTGGCTGCAGGGCCCTCATTTGTTTCTGTCTTGCAGTGTCATTTTAAGCCTTTCAGAGGATGTGCTGTATTATTTTCATTCACAGTGTCATGTAATTAAGTAACAGCATTTTTACACAGCAGAATCAAGTCTAAAATTTTCAAAATGCACATACAAGGGTAGATAAGCTTTGAAGAGCCATAAATGGCTCAGATTGATCCCTGCTAGGCTCATGTAGTTGAATTTTAAATTTAACAACAGAAAATCAACAAAGATTTGACACCAAGGGAAATATATGTCTAAGGAGCAGATGATGAAAATATTATATTCCCTTTAAAAATAAATCTAAAGCCCCCTTAAGTCTTGAATTTTTATGGTGTTAAAACCCAGTTGCCTTTATCTTCTCTGTTCTGATTTTGAAGAATTGTAATTGTATATTTTGTGAGAAAATGCATGTCTGACAGTAGCTAACTCTTCCATTCCCCAGCAGAAATTCAGAACTATTTATTTCAGAAAGGTTAATTTAAAGTCAAGCTTCACTTTATGTTTTAAAATAGGTCTTAAGAGACAATATTTAAGCATAGCCTCAATTTAATTGGTTTAGCACCCCGGGAACTCATGTTAAAAACAAGGATGTTTATAACAAAGAGAAACTGGCATGGCAGAGAAATTATTACATTCTCTTCGGATTTTTTAATTCATTGTTCTACAAGCCCACCTCAATTTAATTGCTTTTAATTTTTCCCCCTTTTCTCTCTCATATGGTTATAGAATAGTCCCAGCCCAGAAACTGCTGGAACTGGCAAATTAGGTCATCCCAGTCAGTGACAGAAACCAAGAGCAGGTGTCAAAGCATGCAATTTCATAAGCATAGCTTTTAAAAGAACATACATAATTTTTTTTCTTGCTGAGAAAGCCAATAAGTGTTATTAATAACACTTAAATTAAAATTCTCCATGGACATCATCCCTAGTCTTCATCCCACAGTTTTTTGGAGAAGGGAGTTAAGTCCCAGGTCATCTGGGCAGGATCAACCTTGGGCGGGGGTGAGCCAAACTAGTTAGGGCCATAACTTCCGCTTTTTTGTGTTGTTAATCCCCACCTGAGGATATTTTTTCCATTGATTTTTAGAGAAAGTGAAAGAGAGGGGGAGAAACAGAGAGAGAAACATCAATGTGAGAGAAACACATCAATTGGTTGCCTCCTGCACATCCCCCGACCGAGCCTGCAACCGATACATACCCTTGACTGGAATTGAACCCGTGTGACCCTTCAGTCCATGGGCTGGTGCTCCATCCACTGATCCAAACCGGCTAGGGCTCAGCCCTTACTTTTTTATTTATGTATTTATTTATTTATTTGTAATGCAATTTAAAAAAAATTTCTTTATTGATTAAGGTATTACATATGTGTCCTTATCCCCCCATTACCATGCATGCATATAAGCCTAACCAATGGACACAGCCCTTACTTTTTAAGTGACAAATTCTGAAAAACAAATACTGCCTCTGTAGGAAATTGCCCTCCCAGTTCTTGGCTTCAGATTTTATTTCAATCCCTATGTCACTCTGCAAAGTTTAACCAGGGACATGAATGGGGGCAAAGAGCAGCCTCAAAAGTTCATGAAGAGACTTTAAAAACTTAGCAAGAGGGTAATGAAAGCCATCCTATATAATAAAAGGCTAATATGCAAATTAACCATCACTCCATCACACAGATGGTGGCACCCATAGCCACAAGATGGCAGCGCCCAGTCCTCTCAGCCCCGCTGGAGTCCCCAGTCCCTGGGGGTGGGGTGGGCGGCTGCTGAGAGTAGGCGGCATGAGCGGCCAGGCGGAATGCTTGCTTTGAGGCCCGGAGTGGAGTCAGGGGGGCCCAGCCCAAGCCACAGCGGAGGCTTCAGCAGGCCCAGAGCAGAGTTGGGGGGACCCTGCCCAAGCTGTGGTAGAGGCTTGAGCGAAGCCGGGGGGCCCTGCCCAAGCCACAGCAGAGGCCTGAGCAGGGTTGGAGCAGAGCTAGGGGGCCCTGCCCAAGCTATGGTGGAGGCCTGAGCAGGCCTGGAGTGGACCTGGAGACAGGGGGATGTGCCAGCCACGCTTGCCAGCAGTCCCGCCTCTGCGCATAAGCTGCAGAGGAAACACCTTTTCTGACTGATCATTGGCAGTGTTCTTGGTAACTTGGGTAATAAGAATCCAAGAAGGTGATCTAGGGTTTTTCTACCTCACTCCTGGAGGAAAAAACAAAGGTCTACTGCTGGAGGGCTAACAAATGTCATATCCTGCCCTAGCCGGTTTGGCTAAGTGGGTAATACCTCGGCCTACAGACCACAGGGTCCGGGTTCAATTCTGACCAAGGGCATGTACCTAAGTTGCAGGTTCCTCCCTTGCCAAGGCCCAGATG
>NW_006288615.1:17847909-17849066 GCF_000327345.1 Myotis davidii
GGTGAGGATTAAAAAAAAGAAAGGAAGAAAGAAAGAAAGAAATGTCATATCCTATGAAAGACACATCTTGAAAATTCCTAAAGAAAGCTGTCATTTTTTCGTGGTGAAGGAACTGGAGTCTGTGTTGATGAAAACACCTTGGCGACTGAGGCAGCCAGCAGTGGCAGCAGCAGCTGGGTGATGGGGGTGGCGCCTTCTCCTGATCAGCCCGGTCACCTTCCACAGAGGGAGGCCAGACTGCAGCTTAGGCCCGCTCCCTGAGTAGGACATCCCTTGAGGGCTCCTGGACTGTGAGAGGGGGCAGGCTGGGCTGAGGGGCCCCTGTCCCATGCATGAATTTGGTGCACTGGGCCTCTATTAGTCTAATAAAAGACTGAAAGGACCCAGTCAGATATCAAGCAACAAAAGGTGTTTCCAACCCTTGTGGGAAATTTACAAAAATCTACTGAATGCCATTGGACCTGTGAGAATTGCAGAAACTCAGCACAACTCCATCCAAACCCTGGCACTGAGAGACTCGACCAAACTCTACCATGGCTTCTATCAGCCTAACACCTAAGGAGACAAAACAACACTTCAGAGCCCAAACAGACAAACCATAAACTAAAACAAATAAGCTGAACCTACAATGCTTAATTTAAATTGTATAGGAACTCACAGCTTAAATGAATCGCATGGATTTTTATTTGTGAAGATCAAAGATAAGCTTGGTAATTATATAATGAGACATAAGGAAGAGGTACAAATAACTTTTTGAGGAAACTGCTCAAGTTCCTCTTATCAATTATATTTGAAAATAACATGTCACAGTGTTGACTGAAATGAAAGCATATTTGTTTTCATGATGTTAGGAAAATTCACTTTTAATATTGAGATTAGGGTTTAGATACAAGATAAAGTCATCTAAAGAATTATAACATATTTCTCTGATTTTACTAGGAAACTTGCCTCAACACCCAAAACTAGATGCTAATGTGAAGAAGACTTAGAACTGCCTATTGATGAAATGCTCTGGAATTCAATCTAAAGCAATCAATTTGTTTGATGTGGGGATTGGTGGGGGAGAATGTCATGTTTGAACATTACATGGTTAAGAAGACAGTGCTTAGGTGCATATGTGATTCCTTTACTAATCCTATGTATATACATATATATAT
>NW_006288615.1:17849089-17851816 GCF_000327345.1 Myotis davidii
AAGAGCTAACATGCTTATTAGACCAGGTGGGGGAATGACCTTCCGGAACAAACTTCCGGACGACCAGTGGGTGGGGGGCGGGGCCGTGAGGCAGCCAAGGCTGCGAGGGTTGAGCGCCTTGCATGAATTTCATGCATCAGGCCACTACTCCAGAAATAGATACTCACATGAGTAGCTGGACATAAACTATCTTGGAGCTGGGCTCTCAAATGTCCAAGAAGCTCAGTTGCAGAAGGTCTGCTGCAGAGTCTACATGCAGAAACGTGAGTGCCTGGGAGAATTAAGAGACGGAAATGCCAACTCAGACTTTCAAATGGCTTAATGTTTACAGCTGGGCATGAGTAAGCAAATTTGCCAAAATCACCCCTCCGTGAAGCTGACGTTTTGTCCTGAGAGAGAAATTTAATCCATTACAAAAAAGGGCATGTTAGTTGTAGAACTTCATTATCCAGGACTTTATTAAAGTTAAAATACCTTTTTTATTCATAAAGAAACTATGGAAGTTTACATCTAGGTTTCTTATCCTGCAAAATTGGGACTAATTGGAAAAGAAGAATGGAAGTGTTTAAAAACACAAAACTCTCCAATCTGGCTAATTTTATGCTCAAGCCATCCATAGAAAGTGGTACAGATATATAATATCCCTGCTTCATTATTTTACATGTTTACATTGTAAAAAATAATACATTTAGTTTGGTTTTGTGTGCATGTGCTCAGGAGAAGAAATTCAGACTAAAAGAAAACACTGTATGAATAAGGAAAATATTTAAATGATAACATGATGTGATAGCCTAAACCAAGGCCGTGACTTATTTAATAAATATCTACTGAGCTTCAGAATTTCAGATTCAAAGAACCAAGATGGCGGCATAGGTTAACGCCGGAGTTTGCTGTAGTGAGACTCTCAGGGTTACAAGAAATAGACATACCATGCAAACGAGCTCAAGTGACAAAGGGTATTTATTGGCTCCTGTTATTGAAAAGTTCAAGAATTGTTTCAGGGACTGCAGGATGCCAGTACTCAATGTCATCTCGCTCTTTATCTCTTGGCTCTGACTTTCTCTAATGTAGTTAGACAAGCTAGAAAGGGAACCCACAATTTAAAAACTTTAAGACCACATTTACATTCCCATTAAGGAAAATCTTCCTTGATATTCATGTCTTTTGGTGTCAATTTCTTTGTCTTTAAAATGAAGGATTTGAGCTATCATTTCCAAGGTTTCTTCCAACTTCAACATTTAGATTTAGCACATAAAAGTACAGTAAATTTGAATGATGTGATAGCCTAAACCAAGGCCGTGACTTATTTAATAAATATCTACTGAGCTTCTGCTATGATAATTAGCCTAACAACCTGAATAAGAAAATGTGGAAAGGCTGATAACATTAGTGAGACTCTCAGGGTTACAAGAAATAGACATACCATGCAAACGAGCTCAAGTGACAAAGGGTATTTATTGGCTCCTGTTATTGAAAAGTTCAAGAATTGTTTCAGGCACTGCAGGATGCCAGTACTCAATGTCATCTTGCTCTTTATCTCTTGGCTCTGACTTCCTCTAATGTAGTTAGACAAGCTAGAAAGGGAACCCACAATTTAAAAACTTTAAGACCACATTTACATTCCCATTAAGGAAAATCTTCCTTGATATTCATGTCTTTTGGTGTCAATTTCTTTGTCTTTAAAATGAAGGATTTGAGCTATCATTTCCAAGGTTTCTTCCAACTTCAACATTTAGATTTAGCACATAAAAGTACAGTAAATTTGAATTTCAGATATACAATGAGTAATATTTTAATGTAGGTACCAAATATTGTATGGGAATATTAGTAATAAAATAGTATTCATTATTTATCTGAAATTCAAGTTTAACTAGGCATCCTGAATTTTATCTGGCCACCCTAATCCTTTATATTAAATCTCATTCATTCATTTATCCATCCATCCATCCATCCATCCATCCATCCATCCATCCATCCAAACATCCATCCATCCAAGGATTTGTTCAGACATCCATCCATCCAAACATCCATCATCCATCCATCCATCACTCCAACCAACCATCCATCATCCATCCAACCATCCATCCATCCATCCATCCATCCAACCATATAGTACAAAGGACCAGGGGTCAGGAAAAGATTCCCTGAGGAAGTGGTGCTTGAATTAACAGAGTGGGGAAGTGTATTCAACATGGGGAAACTAACGGATACTTCTTGTCTATGTTGAGATTAATGAAATAGAGTTGGATTGAAAAATTTGTTGGCATCTTTTTTTGTGTGTTTTTTGTTTTTGTTTTGGTGCTGTGACTCGGATAAGAACCTGTTGGCATCTTCTTGAACAAACTTGGAGACAAACATGGGTAGTGACACCCTCTTACCTCCTTAGTCATTCTGGCTCTTGTTACACATGCAGCCTTACTTTGTGACCCTAATAGGACACTTTCCATGAGCAGTACCACAGTACCATAGGTGTGAACACTTCTTCAGATGTCTATATAAGGTATGTGGGCATTAGAAGATACAACTTATGATGCCAGTTCTGAAAACACATTACTGGTCCTATTTTATTTCAATTAAACTTCTGCTGCTATAAACCATGAGTAACACTTGGAATTGTTTTCCAAGTCGGGAACCCTAGATCCTGGCATTAATTCTGCTTTAGCCACCTAGTTGGATGTGGGCATGCCATTTAACCTTCCTGTGCTCCAATTTTCTCAACTATGAAAC
>NW_006288615.1:17852121-17867043 GCF_000327345.1 Myotis davidii
TTATTTAATAAATGATGCTGTTAAGTCCCCAAAGAAAGACTTTCAATTTTCCTCTTGTGTGATGGCAGTGATCAAGACCCAACATCCTGTGGGCTGGTTCAATGAGAACGTACACTTGAAACTCTTTCACTCGCTTGTTTATTGTATTTAATCTGTTAGATTTTATAAGCTGTAGTAGTCGATGCTTTTCTTCTTCTGTTGACAATTTCCTCTTCTACTTTTTTCCAAACTTAGAAATAAAAGGTTAATTGCTATATATTTTTGAGCTTTTTCTCTCTGACTTTTATAAAATGCTGTAAAGTAAGAAGCTTATCAGGATTTTATATATAGCCCTTAAAGTGTGTGTGTGTGTGTGCACACACACACACACACACACACACACACACTATCCTGGCTAGAAGTTTAGTAGAAATAATAGTAGGATCATGGAGTCACTAGAGAAATTGTAGAATCATAGAGTTACTGGAGAATTTTGAGATCAAGTCCAACTTCTTCATTTCACAATAGAAGAAACTGAGGCTCAGAGAGTTACACAATATAGCCAGATCACACCACCAAGGCAGCACTAAAACTTGAATTTCCTGAGGACCAAAGGTGAGGTAGAGTGTGGCAAAATGGCTATAACCAATAAAGGCTACAAAGACTAGCAAGGAGAGCGTAAGACCAACCCCCAATGGATTTATGGCTTAGAACCAGCAGAAGACCAGCTCCAGCCAACATGGTGACTAATTTCACCTTGCCAGAACCCCCAGCCTCATTATATTCTCATTCTAATGCATTAGCATACTAAATGACACACCCCATGCCACCATGAGCAGAAATGGAAAGTACATATAAGGATACAACATGGTTGATGAAGCTCTTTCAAGAAGTCTCCATCCCTTTCCTGGAAAAATCTTGAATATTCCTCCCCCTTATTGAATGCCCTACCCCTTGATTAAATGAACTCAACAAAAGAAGTAAATCCCATTAGGGAGAGGCTGCTCTGCCTGTGGAGTAGCCACTCTCTGCCCCACTGCTTCACTAATAAACTCTCTATGCTGGCTTGAGTTTGAATTCTTTCTTGCACGATGCCAAGAACCCATGGTGGGTCACAGACCTTCGGGTCCCCAGACCCCTGGGACACCTGCATTAGACAGTGGACCCTGGCGGTCATGTTTTTACTATCTATTTTCACCACATGTCATAGATCATTGTTGAATTAAAAGATAACAAGTGGCCTAAAAGGTCCTTTCAGAGATTTTGACCAGATACTGAGATAAGAGTCAGTCTCTATGCTGTTTAATAAAATGTTACTTGTTTACTAAACGTTTTAACTAAAATAATATATGCAGACTCTTACTAGAGACCATGTTTTGTTTTAAATCTATTACAAATTTTACATAGTGCTGGGCCTTCTAAAATAATACACATAGCTTATTAGGCTGGGATAGGAATGCAGCATCATAAAAATAAAAATTGACTGTAATTAGTAATACAAATTCATTAAATGAAATTCATTAAGGCAAAAGTTTACTATCTTTTAATATTCTTTGAAATAATGTAAAATTCAAGCAAAATAATAAGAATTTTAACTGACAACACCTATGAATACAGAAGCTGTGGAGAGATTACCTTAATCCCCACAGAAAAGCAGAGAAAGCCACACCGAAGAATGAGTGGAGTAAGAAGATGCAGAAAAAAGAGTGAGATAAGCCTGGCCAGTGTGGCTCAGTGGTTGAGTGTCGACCTATGAACCAGGAGGGCACGGTTTGATTCCCAGTTAGGGCATACGCCTGGGTTGTGGGCTCAAACCCCAGTGTGGGGGGTGCAGGAGGCAATCAATGACTCTCTCTCATCATTGATGTTTTTATCTCTCTCTCTCCCTCTCCCTTCCTCTCTGAAATAAATAAAAATATATATTTATTTGGCTCCATGAAGAGCATAGCTTCTTTAGCTCCTGATGGCTGGGGTTTCTAGTTCCAGTTCTGCACAAGGCCCATTTGTACTTCCTAATTTGGGGACTTTTAAGACACCCATTGTAGCAGGCATATATGGTTTTGTCTATCCCTCAACTCTCCCATTATGTGGGGGAAAACTTTTCACCCCATATTGGTTCTAACGTGTGGTCACATGACCTTGCTTTTTATCCACAGTGATGGATACAGGAGAGAGGCACATGACCCAAGCAGGACAATCGAGTCTTCTTCTGGGATGTTTTGGAAATGGAAATGTGAGAAAGAAGCTCTTTTCTCAAAAAAAAAAAAGGGTCAGCAAATTATGTCCTCTCCAAATTCAGCCCACTGCCTGCTTTATTTCTGCTTTTTTAAATAATCATAGAGTCATAAGAGATTTCAAAAATAGTAAGGAGATCCCAATACCCATCATTCAGTTTCTCCCAATGACAACATATTCTGTAACTATAGTACATGATTGACACAATGAAACAGGCACAATCCTGACACAGGCACAATACAGTTAACCAGACTACAGTCCTTACTCAGACTTGACCAGTTTTTCACTTTTTAAAAATGTCTTTGTATATAGTTTTATCCTATTTACAGAATCATATAACCACCATCACAATCAACACACAGAACTGGTCCATCACCACTTTATATTAGTGGCCCTAATCTCTGAGAGCCCTTGGTATGTTTAATGATTTTTCTTTTCCAAAGTTTAAAAATGTAAGGGACAACAATTTAGTTTAAAGTCACTTTTTGCCTTCCAAATATTTATTTTACATTTTTATCGAGGTGAAAAAAACACAGAAGTTCTTCTCCTGTGGAATGGTACCCACAATTTGCACAAGTTTTACAAGATGAAAATGTTCTGGAGATTGGTTGCACTGCAATGTGAAAGTACTTAACATAACTGAGCTGTACACGTGAAAATGGTTAAAATGGTATATTTTATGTTATGTGTATTTTATTTACCAAAGTTGAAAAAAAAAAGGAAAAAAAAAGGAATGAAGTACTTACACATACCATGACATCGATAAAGTATGAAAACATTATGGGAAGCAAGAGAAGCCAGACACAAAAGGTCACATGTTACATGATCCCATTTATAAGAAATGTAAAGAACAGGCAAATCCATGGAGACAAAAAGCAGGTTAGTGGTTGCCATAGTTGGAGGGAGTGGAGAATGAGGAATGACCACTGGTGTACAGAGCTTTCTTTTTGGAGTGATTAAAATGATAAGGAGATAATGGAGAGTAATGGTGATGGTTGCGCAACTTTGTGTATATACTAAAGACCACTGAATTGTATACTTTTAAGGGTGGGTTTTATGGTATCTGAGTTATATCTCAATAAAGATGTTATTTTTTAAAAACGCTGCAGTGGGTGTCAGAGCATCTCAGGTGCTAGGGCCGCAGACAATCACACTCCCTGTAGTTGCAGATGCTGAGGTACGTTCTCGTGGCTACCACACATGGTGCTCTATCACAAGTATATTTTTGGTGTTGATTATGATAATAGTTGCCTAAAATACATTAAGTGCAGACCTGAGCAAGGAAATGGACTAAATTATTTCCCCCACGATTTCTTTTTCCAAGCTTCGGTAAATGCATGGTCTGAATGCCCCACTGAGAATAGATGAGTGTCACTGCTATTTCACTGCTGCAACCATTTTGATTCTGAGAGAGCAAAGGATATATATCAGCAGAAAATATGAAATGGTTTCAGATCTCCTTTGTGACCCTAATAAACATAAAAAGTACCACGAAACAACTTGTATTTTCAACTGCTGCTCAGATCCACACTTATGCAAACTGCCGGTGGGGTCGTTACTGTCATCATCTCCACTTTGGGCAAATCAAATGGTCGTAAGGAAGGATGGGATGTGCCCTGCTGAAATGAGATGGGAATGCTTGTGGCGCAAGGTACATGCTAATTTTTTAAAGTTCCAGATTCACTAGTTTTAGTGGAAGATAAATCAAAATATAATTTTAAAAGTTTTTCCAAAGAAGTGGAAGAGACAAAAGGAGAGACTAGTAATCAAGGTTAGATATTTCTGAAATTACTCTACTTAGATATTTGACTTTGGAATCATGTAAGTGTTTTAGATGATTCAAATAAAATAACTACAAAAGTAAAAAACGACACTAATGAACCCCACTGTGGATTTAGTGGGTATCTTAACCACACAGATAACTATTTCAAGGTACTTCAAAACATAATAATTTGACTGGGATGCATCCTATAACATAAAAACAACAAAACAAAACAAAAAACACACTGCAAAAACTCTGTAGGACAAATGACCCAGTTCTTTCAACCAACAATTTACAAGGGGAAAAACGGAGACTTTCTTAAGAAACTTAAGAAAAACATCAACCAAATGTTAAGTATGGACCTCATTTTGATCTTGATGACAAAACTCTGAAAAAAATATTAATGAGGCAGGTGAATTTTGAACACTGATTGGATATTTGATGATACACAGAAAGTATCATTGGTTTTTAGTGATACTGATATTATGGTTATGTGTAATAAAAGATCTCTTATCTTTTAGAGACATATCCTAAAATTTTTACAGAATAAATGTAAACAGATGGCCTCGATTTAGCTTTAAAGTAATCCAGTAGGGACAGAAAATGGATAAGAGCATAAATAGCAGTTTTGCCAAATACTGATAACTCGCAAAGCTGGAGATTCCATTAAACTAGTGTCTAGATGTCTGAACGTTTTCCATAAGAAAAGGTTTTTTAATGGCTAGTTCATCCTTTGGATTCAAATATAGGTCTGAAACCATTTGGTGTTTTCTGCTGCTATATCTTTTTTATTCTCCGGGTCAGAATGTTTGGAGCATAGAAAGGGTGGCAGCACGCTGTGGTGCTCTGTTCTCTGACTAGCTCTCTCACCCTTCGACAAGTTGCCTAAACTTTCTTCCCCATCACAATAGCAGTGAGACCACTTAGGTAGGTGTCCAGTTGCCATTTGCCATTCCATGTACACTATGAAGTGATGATGGCATCCAAAGAACCACGAACAATGGTTGTCCTCAGGTGAATAAAATACAGTTCTTGTCTTCAGGGAGCTTATACTCTCTCGGGGAGGTGATCATAGCATTCATAACAAGTAGGTTATTATAATACTGTTAGCACAACATATAGAGGGACCTGAAGAAGGGATTGACACCTTATATCTTGGGTTGGAATTGAAGAAAACCTTCATAAAAAAGGTGGGCTTTCCACCACATTTTGAAAGAATGAAAATGTGCTTTCCAGGTTGACAACTCAAGCAAAGATAGACAGGCCTGGAAGAGCCTGGCATGTTTGAGGGACTAAACACAGCGTCTCATGTCTCTAGAGATGTTAGTAAAATTCCTGTGTCTTTCAAATAATTACTGTCTTATTAATGGGAATTTTTCAATTCAATAAACTTTCAGTTGAGTTAAATGACTACCTAGCAAGGCAAATGAATAACAGAAAACACTCAATCATTTAAGCGCTTTCTATGCTTTTAATACTTTGCCAGAGTCTGTGGAGGGTCCAAAGGAAAAATAGAAAAGACTCCTACAGGATTTTCTGGCCTTGTGAGATGGGTAGGATTTACATGTGTGGAATAATTACAGAGAATGATTAGAGAATTCCTGAGGAAGGAAGAGAGTTTCAAAGAGACTTAGGGAGAAAAAAATAGGCCAGGGTTTTGTTCTAAGCAAATTTTGTTGGTAATGACAGCTAACACTGAGGGCTCCCAAGCATGCCAGGCCGTGGGTGATGCACTTACACACACTACCGCATATTAGTGCACATTGATAAGCAGAAAAATCTAGATCCCAGGGACTGTACAATGAATATTTTTCTTCCACAGTTAAACTATAGATACTGAGAACATCATTCGCCAGGTTTGCTTCACTCAACCTTAGCTGGTCTCTAGTTGTACATGTATGCCTGTGGGAGGGTGGGCAGGGGTGGGGGCTGGAAGGGTATGTCAGGGGATGAGAGTGACCCCAGGAAGTCTTTGACTCCCCTAAAATTATGGTGAGACTTGGTGTGAACAGATGAGCTGGGCCAAAGGGGTTCCTTCTCTAGGCAAACTGATGCGCAAACATAGGAGTTGGAAGAGGAGAGAAGGGAACAAATACTAGTACAGGAAGAGCAAGAAGCCAAGTCACATTAATGGCTAAACACCAGTGAGAAGCCCCTATGGCCCAACCCAACTACTCATTCTGCTTTTTCTGTCTAATTATTTGGGTTTTTCTATGGTCATTAACCTGGTGAAGGAAATAGACATAGAAAACTATGCAAAGTAAATGCATGCAAATTCAGGGCAGAAAAGAAGCCTGGAGAATGGAAACCAGCTGACTTTTGGGTGGAATTGTGATTTTTTTGCCTTTTAAAAATGTTAGCAAATGATAGTATTGTGCTAATAAGCAGAGGGAACATTCTAACGCATACAATAATCTGGACTTAGAACAGACAGACCGCTTTTAAAGATTGAGAAGAAACAGAGAGAGAGAGCATAGAAGAATAAGGTCTGAATAATCTTTAAATTTTGGTAAAGATTAATAGATTTCTTGTCATTTCTTGACTGGGAAGAAATGACAAGAAATTATGGAATTTAGAAAGCACATTAAAACAAAGCTATGGCATCTCTCATGTAGGCTTTGGGTAACTCCTTTTGTTGAATCGGTGTGCAAAAAGGGGATGGTTTCCCTCAAACTGAACAATTTCCATGTTTGATTTGAGGTTAGATCCCTTTTTGCAGAAGACTTTTTTTGTGTGTGTGTCTGATGAATACAGCAAAAGCTGCCTCTCCTACTTGTCCTCTTTCTGGATTATTTGCTTCCTCTGGGAATGAAAGGCTGCCTGGTTTGTGAACCCGTTGTTATCCTTTGCCTGCATATCATGTTAGCTTTTTTTGTCAGAAAAATCACAAGAGTATATAAAAGTTTTTGATGAATAGAGCCCTTTATTTTTAGGAGAAAATGGATGGAACAGTTTGGGGCTTTGGGGCTGCATACTGCTCTCGTGTGAGCACCTCCCACTGCCTTGACTTTTGATTCTGGAGTATGTGGCGCCAGGATTTACATGGCGCTGTGGGGAACAACTGGGTTTAGCATAAGTAAGAATATCTGCTCTTCCCCTGGGGAGAGACAAAAAGGATAAGTGCACAAGGAACAGAGACAATATTACCAGGAGTTGTATTCCTGTTCAGCTCTTTTATTCTCTCTGAATGCTGGCTTCTGTTGCAAATAATAAAAGCAAGAAGCCGGTTGGCTTAGAGCCAAGGTCTGGGATTAGCAGAAGAAACTATTTTATTTTGGGCTAAAAATATATGTGTCAGTGATGGTTTTATAAATTATACACATGGCCATTTGGGTTAAAAATTGTTGTTTTTTTGTGTTGTTGTTGTTTTGTAAGTTGTGCCAGGAAGTACAAACTAATAATTTGAACTAGGCAGAGAAAGACGAATTTTCTCAGAGTACCTGGGAATCCAGATGGTGTTTTGCACACACCGGTTACTGCTCGCCACACTTTCTCAGTGTACACCGGGTCTCTGAGTTTGCGTTGGATTTTCAGTATTCCCTTAATGAACTGCATCTTTTTTCTTCCTTAGTTCAAATTATGAGATATTTTTTACTATAACACTCTAAAACCAAATGTCATTTTTTTCCTTTTGACTCTCATCTCAAATATTCACTTCTCTCCCCTCACCCCTGCCCATAAAACACATTGAATTGGTTGTAAGATAAATGTGGGTTGGAAACCCAGCTTCCCTGCATGCTCCCTACCTTTATTATCCTTGGGAAATTACTTAATTTATTCTTCACTTCAATTTCTTCATTATAAATGAAGAAGAAGAATAGCACACATCTCACCAGGTTTTGTGAAGATTAATGAGACAATTCATAAAGAGCAGTTTGCATTGCATCTATGTAATGGGAGTTTGCATAGTCAGATAAGTACTCAACCAAATTTTATCTTGATCATTGTGGGGTAAAGTGGTATTCAGAGGGAAATTTATAGCTTAAAAATATTAAAAAAAATAAGAAAGCCTTAAAAGTGAAATAAGCATTCAATGTAAAACATTAGAAAAAGACAAAGAAAGTATTTATGTTATAAGTACAATGACTTCCGTTTCTGGCTATAATGAAGACTAAATGCACAGAGAAAGTCTTCCAGTATGGAACTAAAAATTCTGGATGAAACACACTTCTATCTTTTAAAATAGTTGTCTAGCCTGTTGGGAAAAGGAGGAATATCCTTGCCATAAGTAATAAGAAAATAAAAATTTAGAGAAGTATAAGGCCATCTGGTGCTGGTGTTTGCCATGGGGGTCTGTGGCTATGTTAGGAGGCCACCTGGTGAGGAGATGGACAAAAACATGAGGCCTGTAGAAGCTGAGAAGATGGACTGGAAAATGTTCACATGAAGCCACATTTCCAGAAAGGTTCTATTAGGTTCATGTAAGAGGGTTGAACTGGGGTTTGGTGGTAAGAGCATGAGAGAGAGAGAGAGAGAGAGAGAGAGAGAGAGAGAGAGAGAGAGAGAGAGAGAGAGAAGGGGGATTCACCTATCATCATTAGATATAAATAAAAAGTAAAACTGAGGAGAATACTTGGAGAATTTTAACTACATGTGTTTGGGGCCAGAATTGATACCATCTGTTGCCCACCCTCCAATAAATCTAAGCCAAATTCTTGGTCCAGTGTGCTCCCAAATAGTTGGTTAACAGGAGGAGCAGGGCATCAAAATAAATCTAAAGAAGACAGAAGAATGGAAATAGTAAGAGAAAGAATCAATAAAATAGAACACGAGGAAACAATAAAGTACATCTTTTGAAAAGACTAACAGTACTGACAAACCTGCAGAGAGCTTGACCAAGAAAGAGAAGAAAATACAAACATTAGCAATGAAAAGAAGACATGACTTAGGTGCTAAAGGATGTAAGAAAACAATTGGAGCCTCTTTCCTCAATAAATTTGAAAACAGGTGAAATGCACAAGTCCCTAGAGCAGTTTCCTAGGCTTTCCTGTGTATCTGGACCACCTGGGAGGCTTTCGAATCCAGATTGCTGGGACTCAAACCTAGAGTATCTCCTTTAGTAGCTTTGAGATGGGGTTTAAAAATCTGCATTTTTAGCAAGTTTCCAGGTGATGAACCACTGAGAACACAGTCCTAAAATAGATATTACCAAACAAACTCCAGAGGAAATTGAAATTTTGTAATCCAGCGTTTTCCTACCCTTTTCACTTCATGCCACACACACACACACACACACACACACACACACACAACGCACACACACACACAATAGTATTGTATGGCACACTGGGGTAAACAAATGAGGCTGCTCCTGGCTGGGGGTAATCTGCTCTTGACTGTGTTTTTTCACATCTGCCTTGACCTACCTGCTCCGGGCAGCCTCAGTGGTTGATGGATCAATACCTTGGGCTCACCTGTAATCCATGCTCTGCATATCAGTGTGCCTTGGTGCATCTGTTGGGGAAGCCTGTGCTAGGATTTATACTTAGATGTAGTTGTCTATCGCAGCATAAAAAATTACCCTCAGCAAATAGATGGTGACAGAAGAGAATTGGACTGTGGATTCTTCTGGGGGAAGAATCTGCTCCCAAGTTCACTCACTCAGTTGTTGACAGGGGTCAGTTCCTCTAGGGCAGTGATGGTGAACCTTTTGAGCTCGGCGTGTCAGCATTTTGAAAAACCCTAACTTAACTCTGGGGCCGTATCACATATAGAAATTTTTTGATATTTGCAACCAAGTAAAACAAAGACTTATATTTCTGATATTTATTTTATATATTTAAATGCCATTTAACAAAGAAAAATCAACCAAAAAAAATGAGTTCGCGTGTCACCTTTGACACGGGTGTCATAGGTTCGCCATCACTGTTCTAGGGCTAGGCTATTGGATGGAGCCCTCAATTCGTGGCTACGTTGATCTCTCTGTGGCTATAGCTTGCTTTAACAACTTGCTTCTTGCAAGTAAGAAGAGATAGAGAGAATGAGAGCTAGGCAGAGTCGGTTTCTGAAACTTCACCTCAGCGGCGGCCTGTTATATTTGCTGTGTTCTATTCATTAGAAGCAAGCCACTAGGTGCTGCCCACCCTTAAGGGGAGGGAATTACACGTGGCCATGAAAACTAGGAGGTGAAAGTGATTAGGGGAGCCTTAGAAGCCTGCTTACTACACGGAAGAGAAATTGCTAGGTGGTTGGGTTAATGCATATGTTCGGCTTCACTGGTAGTTCCAGATTACTCTCCCACAGCCTGAAAGTTAACCCAACTGGTAGTTGGGTTAATGCATATGTTCGGCTTCACTGGTAGTTCCAGATTACTCTCCCACAGCCTGAAAGTTAACCCAACTGGTAGTTGGGTTAATGCATATGTTCGGCTTCACTGGTAGTTCCAGATTACTCTCCCACAGCCTGAAAGTTACCATTTCTACAAATTCTCACCAACACGCGCTATTGTCAGACTTTAAAATTTTCATCAATCTGGTGGGAATAAAACAGGAACTTGTAATTCTCTAGTAACTAATGAAGTTTGAGCATATTTTCAAATGTTTATTTACCACCTAGATGCATTCTGTTCAAGGCTGTTCATATTTGTCCATTTTATGTTAGATTTTTATCTTTTTCTTATTGATTTAACGGTGCACATGTGGCTGGATGCTAACCCTGAATCCACCATACATGTAGTGAGTGTCTTCCTCCAGGTTTGGCTTCTGTTTTCACTCTGTTGATTTCTTTTGGGGAACAGTTTTATTATTTTAATGTAGTTGAATTTATGCTTCCAGTTTTGTGGTAAGAAATCCTTTGTTACCTTCAAGTTAGAAAGAGAAATTCCACAGATTCTTTCAACATTTTAAAGTTTTGTCTTTAAGTCCTTTGTCATCTAGAATTGATTTTTGTGTATAGAGTGAGGTAGGAATTCACTTAATTTTCCCCTCATATGGCTAATCAATTAATATTTTCCTAATAGTCTGTCCCCGCTTCCTAATATGCAGTGCCATAGTTAGGTTCTTTATACAGGGTGTCCCCCAAAATGTATACACACTTTAACAGCTGCTAGCTCCATTGATGCTTATTTCTTTTCAGATGTAACCCATTGGAATTAACAATTATTCAAAGTGTGTATACATTTTTTGGAACACCCAATAGATTCATCTATTCATGAGTTTTATTCTAGACTCTGTGTTGGCCCACTGATCAATCTCTGAGTGAATAACATGCTCTTAATTATTAATGACTTTCGAAAACATCTTGCTATCGTTGCTTTTACTTGTTCTCCAGGATTGTTTGGACCATTCTTGGCTCTTTACTGTCCTATATTTTAGGATTAGCATGTCAATTTCCATGAATAGAATGCCATTAAAGCTATAGATTGTTTTAGGAAAATACTGTTTGCATCTTCCTAATGTCTTTCCTGAAGTTTTATGATTTTTCCCATGGACAGCTTGTACATCTTTCGTTAGATCTATTCCAAGGTGCCTTCTATTTATTGGTGGTGTTGTAATTAGCATCGTGCTTTGAATTGTGTCTTCTATATATTTGTTACTGAAGTATAGATTTGCAATTGTATTTTGTTTATTACATTTTGACAGTTTATTTTCCTAGTTCTTATCTAGTTTTAGTATCAAGGTACCGGCCTCAGGTGATAAATTGGACCCTATTCCTTCTTTTTCTACCATTTTGCAAGATTTCAGGTATGATTGGAATAAGCTTTTGAGTGTTTGCCTGTGCCTGCCTTTAAAAATATCCAGGCCTTGCCCTAGCCGGTTTTTCTCAGTGGTTAGAGTGTTGGCCCGAGGACGGAAGGGTCTTGGGTTTAGTTCCAGTCAAGACACTTACTTATCTTGAGCCTGGGTGGCCGGCTCAATCCCCAGCCCCGTTCAGGGCGGGTGTGGGAGGCAACCAGTTGATGTGTCTCTCTCACATAGATGTTTGTCTCTCTGTGTTTCTCCCCCTCCCCTCCACTCTCTCTAAAAAAGCAACGGAAAAAATATCCTCAGGTGAAGACTAACAACAACAACAAAAAAGAAATATCCAAGCCCAGTATTTTCTTTGTAGGAAGACATAACTACTAATCAGATTTTCTTAATAGTAATAGCAAGGTTTTCTATCCGGTGTGCCATGTAAGCAAACTGATATTTCTGAATGGGCTTCTGAGAGTCTAAACCCTCAGCCTTCCAAGGCAGATAGCTGAGAGGGACATGGGGCTGCAGGAGCCCCTGGCTGAGTTGCCTCTGGTCATAAACATTCTCATCCCTTTACTCCAGTGCGCTTTTTTTTTAACTTAAAAAAAAATTTTTTTTGTATATATATATATTTTTTTATTGATTTTTTTACAGAGAGGAAAGGAGAGAGATAGAGAGTCAGAAACATTGATGAGAGAGAAACATCGATCAGCTGCCTCCTGCACATCTCCTATTGGGGATGTGCCCACAACCTAGGTACATGCCCTTGACCGGAATCGAACCCGGGACCTTTCAGTCCGTAGGCCGATGCTCTATCCACTGAGCCAAACCGGCTTCGGCTCCACTGCGCTTTTGATATTTATTACTGACTTCTCTATGAAGCTCTTGCACATCTCTTACTGGATTTATTCCTTATAATTTTTTTGTCATTGTAATTGGCATCTTTCTTTTAATTGTTTTTTTCTAAATATTTATTGCTAACGTGTAGATTTGCAATTTTTCTGTTGATCTTATTTATGGCAAACTTACTACGCTCTCTTATTAATTCTAATATTCTTTGTCTGTAATAGCTATTGTGTGTGTGTGTGTTCCATGATGGGAAGAAAATTGGGAAGCTTGCCTTGGGGAAAGCCTAACCTTAGTTTCCTTGTCTGTAACATGGGTTGAAAAGGCACCTGCTTCAAAGGATTTTTATGAAGATTAAATGAGTTAATCCAAATTAGGCAACAGAACAGTACCTGGGACACAGCAAGTGTGTGATTATTGCTAGCTGTTATCCTTATTTTTACATCCTTCCTTTTTCTTTACTTAAGACCTTATGTTTCCTTCCTTCAGGCTCAACCTGATACCCTAGGTCTGTGGTTGGCAAACTGTGGCTCGCGAGCCACATGTGGCTCTTTGGCCCCTTGAGTGTGGCTCTTCCATAAAATACCATGTGCGGGCGCACATACAGTGCGATTGAAACTTCGTGGCCAGTGCGCAGAAGTTGGTTTTTGGCCTGGGCGAGTCTATTTTGAAGAAGTACTGTTGATATTTGTCTCTGTTGACTAATGAGATTGCCGACCACTGCCCTAGGTCATCAGCAGTGGCTTTTGACCTTTTGTGAGATCTTATATCCACTTTTAGATCCTGAGAAATCTTTGGTTCCCTACCCCAGGGAAATACAAAAACACATAATTTTCAAATAATTTGAGGAAGGTCAAGATCCCCTGATCAATGTGCAAGGATCTCCCCCTGCTTCCAAAAGATTTACGGCACCAGGCTAAGCATCCTGCTGTAGAACCATCTCCCAGTTTTCCAGAGGGGTTGAAGCTGCTCTGGTGGGACACGCTGGGGTGTGGGATGAATTTACTTTGCTCCTAGTCTGGCTATGACATTGTGCTCCCGTTCTTGCTCTTGAACCTGTGCCTTGGCAGACTGCTCAGGACCCAGGAGACCCCTGAGAGGGGCACCCCGCCCTGTTCATGTAAACCTCTAAGGCAGGTTTTCTCAGCACTGGCACTACTGACACGTTGTGCTAGACAATTTCGTATTGTGTATCTGTGTGTAGGGGCTGCTCTATGCATTATAAAATGTTTAACAGAATCCCTGGCCTCTATTCATTAGATGCCATTGGCATCCCCCAATTATAGCAACTAAACATCTCTCCAGGCATTGCCACGTGTCCCCTGGAGAGACAAGATCCCCGCCAGTAGGGAATCACTACTCTGGGGCCTGAAGTCCTGTCCTTGAACTCCTCTTGATGCCTGGAGTCCTACTATCTGCTGGCAGTCTCCTTAATACCAACTATAAGCCTAGTCCCCGAATATAGCTTGCTCCTGGGTTTCCCAGTGCCAGGTTCTGCCTCCTAATCAGACGCCACTGTAATTCTTGCAGCATATTTCTGGTGACAACAGCTTGCCTGGACTACCAACTGTTGTGTTTCAAAATACCATTTTCTCTGGCTTGAGTGAATGACCCTCCCCTCCTCACTCCCCCACCAAACAGCCAGCTTTCCTGCAGGGATGAGGTGGGGCTGATTTCAGTCTTTGATCCAGTTGGGATCCAATTAGTTCTTCTGAGAGTGGCTGTGCCATGAGATAGGACAACGAGGCTTTGTTTGTTTTCCTTGGGAAAGTCATCTTCCTGGTGGTTTTCTGTGAGAGAGCCTGTCCTTTCCCTGTGTACGTGGAGGTAGAGTTTTCTGAAGGCAGTAAATTGCCCCATTCTACAGTGCAGCAAGTCAGTCAGGAATGAGCAGCAGAACCACGGAATTGCAGCCTTAATAGATGCCAACAGCACAAAGGTGGTGAGCTTCATAATGGAGCCTTAGAGAAAGCGAGAAAGATTGATGGACTGAAAGCTAAGAGCAGAGAACGGAATGGGGGAAAGAACATTGTGTAATGCTTTTCACAGCGGACATACCTAAGAACCACAGGAGAGAGTGAGAGAGAGAGCGCGCAGAACAAGAAAGTACAGGACAAATTGTACCTTGTAGTGTTCTAAACCTGGCCTGGTTGATTATAGTGGGGTAGCGGGTGCTGGGAGGGCCCAGGGTCTGAAAGGCTGACACAGATATTGATATTGGGAGGAAATCCACTCAAACAAGTAAGAACTGGTATTCAATGGCTTTAACAAGTTGGAAGATGATTTCTCGCTCATGTGAAAGTATGGCGGCTTTCCTTTGCAAATCGTCAAGGGCTCAGCTTTTTCACCTCTTGCTGTTCTGTCATCTTTTAGGTGTTGTCCTCATCTTCATGACCAAGAATATTCGTTCCCACACCAGTATTCCTG
>NW_006288615.1:17867107-17878574 GCF_000327345.1 Myotis davidii
AGGAAGGGGAACAAACCCCTCCGCTTAAAGGCATCACCCAGAAGTTGCCCATGTTATTTTTGCTAATATCCCATTGGCCAGAACTTAGTCCTATAGTCCCATAGTGATAACTAGCTTCCAAGGAAGCTGGAGATTCTGGAAGGCCACCTGCCAGATAAAAATCAGGGATTCTCGCTCTGAAATTCCTCTACAGGACTAGCTTGAGGGCCCCTTGTCCTCAGTCTTTCATCTAAGTCCGTGGTTCTCAACCTGTGGGTCGCGACCCCTTTGGGGGTCGAATGACCCTTTCACAGGGGTTGCCTAAGACCATCGGAAAACACATATATAGTTACATATTGTTTTTGTGATTAATCACCATGCTTCAGTTATGTTCAATTTGTAACAATGAAACTGGGGGTCACCACAACATGAGGAACTGTATTAAAGGGTGGCGGCATCAGGAAGGTTGGGAACCACTGCTTCAGTTCCCCAAGTGCCCCTAGAACCTGTTTGGCAGATCTATTCTTGGAAGACAGAAGAGGGATGGGAAAAGAGTGGGCAAAGATGGAGTCCTCTTTAACAAAAAAGGGTTGCTAAACACTTGCGTTTTGTTAGTATAAAAGAAAGGCGACTTTAAGTATAACACCACGGGCAAACCCAGTGACCGCATCTTGAGCTAGGGCCCCATTTCTACCAGCTAATCGTTGTTGTGAAACTCCAGGGAGAACTGAGGCCATGTCGTGTTTGTGTTGGTTGTGAGTAAACCTGAATAATTTTTCACTGAAAATAGTCACAATGTTATCTAATCGCAGCACTAAAAGAAACAACCAAATCCACTTGGAAACCACAGCCGCTTCATTGATAACGAAGTCAATGGTGGCCTGTTGTTCTTGGAGGTCCCTGGTTGGTAGCCGGGGCGCTGCTGCCACCTTGTGGATATTCCAGAAAACACACCCAGGGAGGCGGCCTCGGCCACGCCAACGGCGCGCGCCCCACAGCCCAGGCAGTCACCCCTCGGTGATGCTTCAGCTGAGCTCACTTATTTTCTTGGAACACCGAGGGCCCCGGCGGTGTATTATGGGTTTGCGGTGTTTATTAATCCACAACGGTACTGTTTTTGATAGACAACCTACGATTAAGGCCAATAAAGGACTCTGGGAAGGTGGACCGAATAATTTCCTTGACTTGAGAACAAAGAAGAAAGTCAGTAAATAGTACCTGGATCTTCCAGTAATTACTCCATCTTATAAATTGCTATTTTTCTCTTACCCCAGCCCGCAGACTGTCATTCTAGAAAGGATGCTATATTAATTTTTAGCTGAGCAATACCCACGGGGAGTAATCAGAGTCGGCGCTGTACAGGTGTTTTTCCAACGAAAAAGGTTACTATTGGAATTATTTATAATCAACACCAGAACACTGAATATTCACTAAGTGATTTTCCTCTGCTCATTAGGGACCAGGAGATGCATGTTGCTTTGGCTGACATTTGAAAGGTCATGCCTGATCCAAGCAAGCAGCTCCCCACTTCAAAATGCTGTCACCGTTCCTTCCTGTCCATTTCCTTTTTCTTTTAAATGTTATTTGACATTCAATTATTGTGAAATTGTTCGGTCATACACAGTGGTAGAAGAATATGACGTTGATCGTGCCTGACCCTATCACTCAGCTCTAGGAAACACAATATTATCAATACAGGTGAAGCCCTCTGGGTACCCCGATTGTGTTCCCTTCCTTCCCATTGCTTCATGGTTCCCACTCCCCTAAATTGGGTGTTAATCATACCTATTTATTTCTTAACATTTTTATCAATAAATATGTATCCACACAAACAATATAAAGTATCAGTTTTTGTGTTTTTAAAACTTTATTTCAATGTGGCTTTTTTTTGTAACTTGGATTTTTCATTCAATGTTACGAGTGTGAGATTCATCCGTTGCCTCGGTTTCCTAGGCCGCCAGACAAATCGCCACACACTTGGCGGCTTACACAGCAGAAATGCTTTCTCTCGCCGTCCGAGGTCTGGAAGCCTGAAATCAAGGGGTCCTCAGGGCTGCACTTGCGCTGGGCCTCTGGGGGAGAATCTGTCCCTTGCCTCTTCCAGCTTCTGGTGACTACAGACAGTCTTGATTTGTGGCTACAGAACTCCAATCTCGGTTTCCGTCTTCACAAGGCCTTCTGCTCTCTGCTTGTGCCTTCCTCTCCTCTTATAAGGGTACTTGTCATTGGATTTAGGGCCCGCCCATGTACTCCATGATGGTCTCCTCTCAAGATCTTTACTTAACATCTGCAAAGCTCCCAGAGAGTATGTGGTGGAGGCGGGCTTCCACCCCAGGCCTCTGACTGACTCCTCTCACCATGGGTTACAAGGCCTCTAAGGGCAGATAGTTGGGGACTTCTGGCCATTTAATGGGTATTTAATGTGACATTGGTTTTAATGCTTAGCCCATATAGGAGGAAGCTAACTAGTGTTGAGAAGCTACAGTGTGAGAGAATGGTGTGCTGGCTGGGGAGGCAGGAAATCTGAGTTCTGAGGTCAATACTCAGTTGACTTCCAAACTCCAAGCACAGGATTCTATTTTGTTCCTGTTCCTCTTCCAAGCTACACCCTGATCTAACCAGCGGGGAGGTCAGCGAGACAACCACCCACCCATCCACTTCTTTTAAAGAAGATAAAAAATATCTAGGTTTATCCGGATGTTCACTTAGTAAGTTATAGAATGTCTGATCCCGGGGGTGGACACCTGAAACTAATACAATATTGTATGTCAACTGTAATTTGAAAGTTAAAAATGATTTAAATTAAAAGTAAAAAAAAATTAAAGTAAAAATAAAGAACAACAACATTGTAGGCTTCTTATCAATCAATTTATAACCAACTCCGTTAGGCAAAAGCCACACCCATAAGTCTCCTTTAGCCCTTCTCCACCTCACACTCTCCAAAGCTGTAGGCCCTTTGTCTGCTTGTAAAGGTCTATGAAGCAACTTTCTGAAGTTTTAACAGTTTTGTAGTCACAACCCTGGCTTCATCTGTGGGCTGTTTTCCTGACAGCACTCTGGATTTGATCCTACCTGGAAGCCATTTCATTTCCTGTATGAGGGGGTGAGGAAGGAGAAACGGTTATTTTCAAACCCAGAAATTTCTGGCTCCTATATACTGGTGTCCCCCCAAAATGTATACACACTTTAGTAGCTGATAGCTCAATTTTGAAAATGAAATGTATTTTCAAACACTGCCTTTATAATTATTCAAAGTGTATGTATACATTTTTTGGGGGGGACACCTTATATTTAATAGTTCTTTCTTTTTAAATTGAATTTATTGGGATGACACTGGTTAATAAAGTTATGTAGGTTTCAGGTATACAATTCTATGATCTGTATATTGTATGTTCACCATTCCAAGTCAAGTCTCTTCCATCACCATTTATCGCCCCTTTATTCTCTTCTACCTCCTCCCACCCCTCTTTCCCTCTGGTAATTACCATACTGTTGTCTGTGTCTATGAGCTTTTTGGTGTGTTTTTGTTTGTTTGTTTGTTTTTTGCTTAATCACTTCACCTTTTTCACCGAGCACCCCTTCACCCCTCCCTTCTGACAGCTGTCAGTCTGTTCTCTGTATCAATGAGTCTGTTTCTATTTTGTTTGTTAGTTTATTTTGTTTGTTAGATTCCACATCTAAGTGAAATCATATGGTGCTTGTGTTTCTCTGACTGGCTTATTAGCATAATACTCTTTAATAGTTCTTTCTTATCTCCTGCATTTTACTAGAGTCAGTGAGAAAAACCAGGCAGCCCCTTCAACACTCTTCCTGAAGATCTCCTTAGATAGGTCATTCAGTTAATTTGGTATATTTTCTATTTTCCATGTTACCACCGATAACTGCGTTGCTAAACTTTCTACTACTATCTATGACATCTCCCAATAACATTTTTCTCACTTTCCTGTCAGCCTTAACCAATAACTTCAAGAACCACAAGGTTTTCATGAACAGTCTCTTATATACCCTCCCAAATTCTGCCTGCCACCAAGACCTGAAGTCATTGCTACATGTGTTCAGTTTTTATTATGGTACCAAAATCTGTTCCAGTTATCTCTTGCTACATAACAAACCACTCAAAAACGCAATGACGTAAACATTACACTGACAACATCGATTGACTCATGAATCTACAATTTTGGAAGAACTTGAAGAAGACATTTTCTCTCTACTCAGTGTCGGCTGAGGTGGCTGAAAGATTGGGGGCTCTATTAGTCTGAACACGCACTCATTCACATGTCTGGTGGCTGATGTCGGCCGTCAGCTGGGAGCTTATCTGGGCTGTTGTTGGAATGGCCACACCGGGACCTTCCCATGTGGCAGCCTGGCTTGTTCACCAAATGGTGAAGTGGTTGGGTTCCAAGAGGAAGTATCCCAAGGGGGAGCGCCAGGGGAAACCTGGTGTCAGAAGTCAGGCATTATTTGCACCACGCTCCATTCTTTAGACGTGAGTCGCTAAGCCTGGCCCATGCTTAAGGGATTGGACTCCGTATTCTGATGGGAGGCATGTCAAAGAATTTGAGGACCTGCTTTAAAATCATGGTAAAACAGAGACATGGAAGCATAGGACAGACTGCAGACCCTCAGAAGGAAGGAGGGAGAGGGTGGGTGTCAGGCATTATTTGCACCACGCTCCATTCTTTAGACGTGAGTCGCTAAGCCTGGCCCATGCTTAAGGGATTGGACTCCGTATTCTGATGGGAGGCATGTCAAAGAATTTGAGGACCTGCTTTAAAATCATGGTAAAACAGAGACATGGAAGCATAGGACAGACTGCAGACCCTCAGAAGGAAGGAGGGAGAGGGTGGGTGTGATAGACAATATAGCGGTGAAGGCCTGGGGCGGGGGTTGGGGACAGGCTAGAAGGGGTCAATGGGGGCTAGAGGGGAAAACATGTAATACTTTCAACAATAAAGATTGAATTAAAATAAAGTCACCAGAAAAAGGTATCCTTCGCTCCATTTTACAGACGTAGAAGCTGTAAGTCAGAGAGACAGACTTGCTGAAGGTCTTACAGTTAGTAACGGATAAGGCTTGGGACCCTAAGATACACGTTACATATTTAACTACAGAATGTCTAATGTGAATCTGTAAAGCGTTATGGTGATACCACATTTCACACAGAAAAACAGAGATGCAAGCGTGTGAAAGAGAGAGAGGCACGGGCACAAATTTTCTAGAAGGCCTTCACATGCACCAAATACTCCAATCATGTTAGGATATATACAGAGCCCTTGTCCACGCATGTACTGTTTACAAAAATCCTCAAGTAGCACATTTCCGCATTCTAACGAGTAAACATTAATATGATCTCAGCTGAGCTTTCCTCACTTCTTAACAGAAAAGTAAGAGAACTCATGAGCCACATAGGTTATGAATCAAGGAACTTTATTATTTGTGTGTGTGTGATGAAATATGAGTTGATTTTGCTTAGTGTTTATTTAATGACCCACATGGTCATAATGGCCAGAAACGTCTCAGTCCTGACTTCAGAGCATCTAACCAGGTTCTGTATTCCTGTTAACCACCCTCCAGGTTGGCATGCAACACCCTGTGCCTAACAGCCCTATATTAGCTACGATAACTGAGCACAGGGGACCCCTAACATAACCCAGCGTTGGTCTCCTTGGATTCTTGTAAAGAGACAATAAGCTCACCAACTTTTGACCAAAGGTATTTTTGGTCTCAAAGTTAAATTTCTGATTAATGGTCAGTTTTCCTTACTGAATACCTCCTATGTCTTTTTCTTCGATGGCATTTATTCGTGTCTATGTGTGTTTGCATTTGAATGTGAGTGCATGTTCTTATGTGAGCATGTGCAATTGCTTTTTACTGTAGCCCTTTGAATATCCCTAGTGTTGTGGGAAGATGAAAAACAATAAAATTATGATATATAAAAAATCAAAACAACATGCTGTGCCAAACAATGTATCTAAACACCTTCCGAAAAGTGTGAAAATAACTTTTCCCGACACCATGACCTGTATAGTCATGGTTAGCCTGTGTAGTTTTTCTGGAACAAAAACACAGTCTCTTGATTTTGGCTCATGTTCTCCATGTTTGTAAAAAAATCTACTATCTTAACCATTATGAACAATGTTAAATCTTCAAGGGCAAATTTATGTAACCTATTCTCTCCCTCTCTTGCAAGAATAGCAAACACATAAACATTGTTCTGTTCAGAGTGTTGTTGCCTGAAAAGAATAGTGAATTGTACACCAAGAAGAATAAGGCACTTAGCCTGTGATGCTTGGGGATTTACTGGCATGATCTTCATTTTCCTCACTGCTTTGGCTCAAGAGTTCTCCCTTTTGCACCCTTCCTCCAAGCTGTTCTGGGTCAAGTTGAATCATTTTGGTCCATCTGTAACTCTTTACTCAGTTTATGCCTTACCTCATGAGCTCCTCTTTTGTCACCTTTACAAAGCCCACTAATACACTCTTGTTTCTGGAGCCCTCAGTACCTAGATTGCCAGAGGTTTATTCTACTCGTAAGCCTTGAGAATTCTGAATAGCCCTGTGCTGAAAGATGAAAATGATGGTGTAAATTAAATTGGGTGAAAGTCTCATAAAATAACATAGACACAACCTCCTAGCATGTGCCCAGGGCGGTGCCCTTGTACACGGAAGAGCCTGGGTAAATAATTGGTGGGTAAATAAAAATGGCCTGTTTCTGTAGAGGATGCGAGATCAGGTGACTTACCTGAGGTTCACGCCTGGGCCACGATGGAGCTCTTACGAGAACCCAGGCCCTCCTGTTTTATCCCGTGCCCACTGCCCAGCTTCCCAGAATCTGCGTCCCCTCGGGAAGACTTGTGACTGCTGCTGCCTCTGGGCCTCCGGGGATCAGCAGCGCCGCAAAACAGGTGCCTCCTCCGGCCAGTCTGGTGTCTGACCCAGCTGGACTCTTGGCAAATGCTTTGATCCCTCTTTCCTGGTGTTGAGAAAGCATTTATTTTGGTTTTAAAAATATTGCCTTTGATTTTTAAAAATTAGACTAAACAAAGATTTGGGTAATATCCATTAGGCAGGTAGGTTTCTGAAAATATATATTTAAGTACTTATAATTTTTGTTTTAGTACAAAAGTAGCACATGTTAATTATAGGAAATATAAATAAAACAAAAAGATGGAAATGTATCCTGCCCATTATCCTACTCTGCCCCAAAGAGAATCATTATTAACTAAACTATTTGGTATATTATGCTTTCAGCTATGTACGTATGTCTCCCAAAAATGTACACACACACTCTGAATAATTATAAAAGGAGTGCTTATTAAAATACATCTTATTTTCAAAATTGAGCTATCAGCTGTTAAAGTGTGTATACACTTTTCTGGGACACCATAATATGTATTATCCACTGTTCATTTTACTTAATAACATTTTATGAACATCTTCCTATTTTGTTAAACTCACCTACAACGTAATTTTGATGACACAATTCTTTTATAGTGTGACATTGTATTTGTTTATTCTCTATCTATTGAACATTATTTTCAAAGATAAGAAATTGTTAAAGATGGTTTGCCGTACAGATGGTCACTGTAGGAGCGATTCCCCGTCCCCACTTGCACCCGCTCACAACCATTGCTCTGGAAATAAGGGGAGAGAGTGTGGCCGTGGGACTGGATTGCCTCTGGGAGCAAGGACCCGCCAAAGCTCCAGAGGAAAATGGAACCCGACCACCCTCCTCGAAGGAGAAACAAAGAGTTCCACAACCTCCAGATCTCACCGGTTTCCTTCTCGAAATCAGTCACGTATTTGTACTTAGGACGGTCGAGAACGTTGGGAAATGAACAGGATGGGGGAGGGTGAGGAGAACAACTTCATAGATTAATACAATTTAGAAAGCTGGAAATAGAATTTTTTAAAAGGTCTTTAATGAAACAAAGAAGGATATCTCCAGTTTTGCATGCTGGTTTGAACTGCATTTTTAGGAAGGGACATGTGTGTATATGTGTGTGTGAGACCAGAGGTATGGTTTGGGGGGTGGGGAGAGGAACAGGGGTTGGGGGGAGGAATAGAAGAGAGAGAATGGGGTTGGAAGGCTAGGTAAGGGAGGGGTGACTTTCTATCCCGTGAGGCCTGAATCATAACCACCACTCCACACTCTTGCACACGCTTGAGTTACAAGCTGGGCCTGGGTGGAGGAAGAAGGGGCGCTCACAGCCCTGGACACCTGCCTGTCTGTGTGCGTGCCAGGCCTGAGCCGGAGGGGGGCCCTGTGGGGACACCCAGTCTGACCTCAGAGTCCCTCCAGCCCCTGAACCACAGAATAGAGGAAATCATCCCAGGATCCTAACTTCAGAGGAATCTCATACATTATCCAGTGCAACATCCATCTGATATTTATATTTCTCCTTTTCACCTTCGTTCTATGAGAAGGAGATTGGTGACAAATCTCAGTTTGGCCTCGATGTGATAGAGTCATATAAATAAGTATCCTATCTAATAATAGACAAACATGGTAATTAACTGTACCTTCACTATGCCTCCCATCGGCTAATCAGCACGATATGCAAATTAACCACCAACAAAGATGGTGGCTAATTTGCATACTGCAGGCAGGGCAGGTCAGCGCCATCCCACCTGCCCCACCGCCATCTGGGCCTGCTATCTGCGACCCAGGGAGGCAGGCGTCTGGCTGGCCTGCCCAGCCACTGTCCGGGTGACCCCTGTGCGACCTGACCTGGGGCAGCGGGGCGGGACAGCTTGTCTCCTCTGTCACCCCAGCTTCCTCATCACAGCTCCCTTGGGGGCCTAAGCCTTTAGTCGGACATCCCCCGAGGGCTCCCTGACTACCAGAAGGATGTCTGACTGCAAGCTTAGGCCTGATCCTCTGGGGAGTGAGCCTAACTCGACAGGTGGACATCCCCCAAGGGGTCCTGGACTGCAAATGGGCACAGGCTGGGCTGAGGGACAACCCCCCCCCCACCCCACCAAGTGCACAAATTTTTGTGCACCAGGCCTCTAGTAATTACATATAAAACATTTATTTGGACTGACTTCAGGCCAACTTTCTACCCTGTCATTAATCAAATGGAGGAGCTGCTTATGCAAGATTCTGACCTGAGACTGGAGACTGGATATTCTTCCAGTCGACAAAAGAAAACCTGTCTGACCCCACTCAGCCTGGAAAGCTCTGGAGGCTATTGAACCAATCAAAGGCTGCCAGATGCACTTGAAAGTCAATCAGAAAGCCTTCCACCCACTCACTAATCAAATTCTGTCCTAAGACTTCCTCTGTTTACTCGATGAACCTCACTCTCCTTTCAAAACACCCCAAGTCTCTGCCAGAAGGAAAGTTATGGTAGCTGACTCCCCTACTCCAAGAGCTAAGCACACAGGCTTTAGGCAATTCTAGAGACGTTCTTTGTCTTCTTGACAAAGCACAAACATACTCTTATCCAGATTTGCAATATAAAGTTGCATGTTGGGCTACCTCCAACATGATCAGAGGTTGCCAGATTGTGGGATCCAACACACCTCACTTCCAGCAGCCTCTCCGCCCAAATGTGCCTCTCCTTAAAACGGGGATGGGCGTGGGGGTGAGGTCCTATGGGTTGTGCCCCTGGGGTGAGTGGGGATTTGGGGGGAAGGGAGCTCTTTTCAGTTTGTGGTCTTTTTTTTTTTTGAGCTGCCTAAAGGTTAACATTCTATAGTTAAAGATTTATTATCTGGGCTCCAAGACTGTTCTTCATGCAACTGACTGTGATGGGAGGAAGTCCACATCTCTGTAAGAAAAGATGTGGAGCCAGGGGAGGTCCACAGAGAGAAGTCATCTAGGTCTTGTCTAAGAGGACCACCTAAGAAGGTGGAAGAGCCTCTTAAAGGAAAAATGCCAGCTTTTTGGGTGCTGGCTAAGGACAGAGTGACTGCCCAGTTGACTGTAAGTGCACTTTTTTTTCCCCAGCAGCTTCAGGAGCTGCAGGCCTGGCTCGGTGCAGCCACAACCTCTCCGTGCTCCCTTCCTCTGAGAGCTAGCCTGTCTCTCCCCCATTTATTTACTGTGTCCAGGCAGACGCTGATACAAGTCCACTGTGTTCCTCAAATACCAAGAGCATATATTAATCTCTCCAACTGGTCCCAGGAAACTTTCTTTGGATTAAGGTACCCTCCCCAGTCCCCATCTTGCCATTCACATTAATGTAGGTAGCTTTTGATGGGAGAAAAAATGGTAGAGTTAGGATATGAGAAACTAGGGAGGGAAGAGACTAAGAAAAAATGCCAGTGAGTCAAAAAGGGACATTTAATTTGGCCTAGAGCCAAATCCTGAAACTCCTACTGTCCGGCACAGAGGAGCAGCAGCCCGCAGCAGTTCCCCTGCCTCGTGCTAGTTTCTTTCTTGCTATTATGGTCTGCTTATCTTGACACACATCTATCTGGTCCTACCATAAGCCTGGGGGTGCAAATCCCAGCTCCCTAATTCTGACAGAAATCAGGGAGGGAGAGCCAGTGAGCAGAACATATAGTCTGATAAGAAGGGTTAGTGGCAGGAACCTGGTTCTTTAAATGCCCTGAGGAGAAACGCTCCACACAGACCAAGGAGTGGTGGGAGCAGGGGCAAAGGAGAAGCAGGAGCCAGTGAGGGGTTTTCCCAGGTGATGCCTGATCTGAGTTTTAGAGGAGATTCTGAATTTTGTAAGGCATAGAAAGTGGGGGTGATGTTTGGGTATGATTACCAGATCCTGACCATCCTATCTAAAAATAGACAACATGGAATTGACCATACCTTTGTTATGCCTCCCGTTGGCTAATCAGCACGATATGCAAAGTAACCACTAAGAAAGATGGCAGCTAATCTGCATACTGCAGGCAGGGCGGGACAGCACAGCCACCAGTGCATGAGAGCCGCCATCCAGGCCCCCATGTGCGACCCCAGAAGCCGCTTGCCTGCCACCGTGATCGGATCCGATCATGGGCCGAAGGCCAGCCCCAGAAGCCCCAGAAGCCCCAGAAGCCGCCCAGAAGCCAGTGATCAGGGGGAGATGGGGGTCCCCTGCCCAGGCCTAACACCGCTGCTGGAGGTGTCGGGCCTGGGTGAGGGCAGAGCTGGTGATCGGGGGGAGATGGGAGTCCCCTGCCCAGGCCTGACACCTGGGCCAGAGGTGTCAGGCCTGGGCTAGGGGGGGCCAAGCCAGCAATTGGTGTGAACTGCAGAGGAAACACCTTTTCTGACCGCTCATTGGCTTAGCTCCCTGCCCAGGCCTGCCACTGGTAATATTCTTAGTAACTTGAGTAATAAGAATCCAAAAAGGTGATCTAGGGTTTTTCACCACACTCCTGGTGAAAAAAACGAAGGTCCGCTGCTAGAGGGCTAAGAAATGTCATATCCTGCCCTAGCTGGTTTGGCTCAGTGGATAATGCCTTGGCCTGCTGATGGCAGGGTCTGGGTTCAATTCTGATGAAGGGCATGTACCTAGGTTGCAGGCTCCTCCCTGGCCGCG
>NW_006288615.1:17878828-17887601 GCF_000327345.1 Myotis davidii
AGACCGGGAATTCTATCGCTCACTATGATGTGCACTGACCACCAGGGGGCGGCATGGAATGAAGGAAGGCCCCAGCCCGCAGCTGACAGCCGAGGAAGGGAGGCCCTGGCTGGCAGTGGAAGGCCCCGATCAGCCCTGATCACTGGCCAGGCCTAGGGACCCTACCCGGGCATGAATTTCATGCACTGGGCCTCTAGTCTTACAATAAATAAAAAATAAAAGAAACTCAGCAAATTAAAATTCTTCAACCTGATGAAAATCATGTATGACATATTTAACAATAGCATATTGAATGCTTTTTCCCTATGATAGTTAATGAACTAGAAATGTTCACCCACACTAATTTACTGGATTGTAACATTTTGAAATGTATCAAAAATATGAGTATTTGATGAATAAAGAAATGGATAGATAGAAAAGTGATAAAGCAAATTTAAGAAATTATTAATTATTGACTCCAGGTGGTAGGTGTGTGCATGTTCACTCTGTAATTCTTCCAACTTTTCTGTATGTTTGAAAATGTTCATAAAAAGATATTGGGGAACCGGTATGCAAAGTCCTATGTTAGAGAGACCTATTTATCTTTAACTCTGTGTTTTCCAAACTCCTTTTTCCACAAAGCAAAATTTTTAAAAAACCCTAAGGAAAATGTAATCAGCCCTGCAGAAATGCTCTGGAAAACATTTCCTATTTAGATTTAGTCTACACCCATTTTAATTTTTTAAACAAGAATGATGTGCCACATCCATTGCTGCATAACGAACCACCTCAAAATACAGTGGCTTAAAAGAACGACCATTTATTATTTCTCATTGTCTCTCTTCAGGTGGCCTTCAGGTGGTTTTGTCTAGCCTTCCGCAACAGCATAATGGCCAGACTCCAAGAGGAGGAAACAGAGCTGTAAGTTCTCTTAAGGCGTGGGAAGATTCTCAGAATGTCACTTCTACATTCCACTGGTTAAAGGAAGCCAACAGGCCAGCCCAGATTCAAGCAAAGAAGAAACAGACTTCATTCACCTCCTGGTATGAGGAGCAGCCTGGAGAGAAGGGGAACTGATGGGGGTCATCTTTGGAGATGATCACAGAGGACATTTGGTGCCAAACTTTCCATTTAAAGCACAAGTTGTTTGCCTTATTAAAGATGTTTAAAATTTACAAAGGAATGAATTGCTATTTATCTTGCAAAAGCAAGCTTTGATTTTCAGATTAGAGCTTTGTTAGGTAGCAAACTTCAAAGTGCACTGAAGCATTGATTTGATGTGGGAATTGTCCTGTACTTGAGAGTCAGAAAACCTAGGTGTCTATTTTGACTGCGATTTTTCCAGCTGGGGAACGTGGGCAAACACTTAACCTCCCATAACCTGAGTTCCCTTGTTTGTAAGGTGGTGTTGTTTAACTCACAGATTTTTATTTTAGGCTAAAAAGAGACAGAGGTGTTCCATGGTTCCCAGAGAGCAGGTCTCAGGGAACCGGAACTGGAACCAGAGCAGTTCTGAGGAATCCTCAGCAGGATCTGAGTCGTCACGCCCCCGCTCCACTGTTCACATGTGCTTCCTATCATTAATGACTAGCTCTTCCTCTCTACCATCGGTATTTCCTCTTTACCACATAGTTCTTGATTTTTCATCCTCTCAGCCTGCCATGAAGCATCATGGTCAAACCTCACAGTCAAGTCGAGGCATTAGCAACCGTGGTCCTGTGAGTCAAAAGGGGCCTGCCACTGCTTTTATAAATGCAGCGTTATTGGAACACAGTCAGACTCACGCATTCACTATTGTCTGTGGCCCCTTTTAGCTACAAAGGCAGTGTTGAGCGGTTGCAACAGAAACAGTGTGGTTCACAAAACCAATATGGCTTTTTATTTTTATTTAATTTTTTAAATATGTTTTTATTGATTTCAGAGAGGGAGAAGGAGAGAGAGCTAGAAACATCAATGATCAGAGAGAATCATAGATTGGTTGACTCCTGCATGCCCCCTACTGGGGATGGAGCCCACAACCCAGGCACCACGTGCCCTTGACAGGAATCGAACCTGGGACCCTTCAGTCTGCAGTCCAATGCTCTGTCCACTGAACCTAACCAGCCAGGGCCCAATATGTCTTGTCAGAGACAGTTTCCTGATCCCTGGTCTAGATTCATGGCTCCTGTCTCTAGGCATTCGTTTAGCTTCTGCTCTCACTACCTCCTTCTTCAAGTATTTCCCAGTCCAAGTTCCTAGAAGAGAGAACCAAATTCCTCTGAAATCCTTATTCCTCAGCCTGGAATGAAATTAAAGGACATCTTCTTTTCATGCCAGGCCACCTCCCCAGCTATGGTGAGGCTGTATACAGGTGACATGTTCTCTCCCACGTTATTCAGTCAATTGTGGCAGTGATGTAGGTAACATGGAGTCAGTAAAACACAGCTACCTGGGAGGGGTTAGGGCATAGTGGGCACTGGTACAACTGAAAATGGAGCTAAATGAGCTAATACATGTAAAATTACATGGTAATGTACTGGAGCCATATATTTATAAAATGTCCAAAGTACTTTCCAATTAAGATCAATCTGAAATGAAACACATGCCCCTGAGGTTAAATATATAAATCAGTGACAAAATAGGATCTATAATAATGAAAGCATAATATGCTAATTGGACCTGACGTCTTTCCGGACCACCTTTCAGACGAAGCCAGGGCTGCCGCCAAGGGATCGAGGCACCATCACGGCTGTGAGGGAGGGATCAAGGCAGCCACTGCGGCTGCAAAGGCTTACTCTGGCACAAATTTCGTGCATCAGGCCTCTAGTGTAACATTAGAACTCAATTCATTCACAATACTTTAGCTCTAAGGAATAATAGGACATATATTATGGTGTTATTACATGAGATACCATTAACATTTCCCAGAAGACAAAAAGTAGGTGAAGAAAAGACTAAATGAGAGGAGAAATTAAGATCGGATGAGCATTGGCACTAGTTAGATGTGAATGATCTTTCTTATTTAGAAAATAAAAACCTCAGCAAGGTGTTCATTACTAATTATGTACTGTCTTGAGGACAAGGAACTAGTAACACAGAGTTTTGTAGTAACCAGCACTTTAAATAGGTTATCCTTCCAAGCTTTTCCAACTGGAACTGTGCCTGCTGCGGTTGCTCACATTTCAGGCTGCCTTTCACACCACAGAGCATGGCTCCAGTTAAGATCCCATATGGAGGAGACCACGCCAGGTTTGCAAGGCTTCTAATCCTTCTAGGAATGCAGAAGGTATGGCACTCAGAGTCCACTTTAGAGAGAAATCTGACAGCGTTTTCAATAAAGAAACTTTACAAAATTTTCCATGGGAAAGAAACTTAGAACCACGCCCACACGTACTAGCCTAAACGAATTGATAACACAGACAAATAAATTCCAAAATAACTTTTATTACTATATAAAGCCGAGTCAAGAAAAAAAATAGGTGCATATTTTTTTCTACAAAATTTTAAAATACTCAGGTTATTTAATATTTTCCCATAAATGTGTTGAGATAGAAAGACAAATTCACACACACAGATATTTTTCCAGGTACCGTATAGGAATAAAGAGTAATAGTTTTCTTTCTTCTCTACTTTCCTACGTGTAGCTCTAAGACATAGCAGTTACAGTTTTCTGTTGTAAACCTGAAAAAAGGACTTTCTAAGAGAAAAATTCTATCATGTTGCAATAAAACTAGCAGAAAGCTCTACTTCATCTTTGAGCTTTTAGATTTGGCAGCTGCGGTCAACCAGTATTGCACTGGAATTTCCAACTCGGCTGGGAACGACCCTAATTAAAAACAAGACACCCTCTTTACTCTGTCCTTTAGAAAACATACACCACTCGTCAGTATCCCTTAAAAGGTGCAATTGCCTCCTTTGTCATTTGATTGTAAGGCCTGCAATGCTGTTCCTCACCATCACAGCTCAAATGTATACACACAAAGAGAAGAAAGAGAAGTCCCTTGGGAGGTGGACTCAGTTTGACACAAGGAGCATAAGAAGCTGCACACTTGATAACATTAAATCAAAACGTATATTCATTTGAGCTTCTCAATAAACCCTCCAAGAGAAAAGGCGTTAGTGTGGATTTAGATGAGTGTTAAAATAAAACTTTCCCCCCTGAAATTAGATTATGGGGTAAACCAAGCCAGATGATCTCTGCAGATGACAGAAGCTATAATTGTTAGTGGGGAGCTCAGTCACTGTTTTGGAATTGATACCTAAGGCTTTCTTCTCCCCTATTCTTTCTTGTGGGCTTTTTAATGAGATATTTTTGGGGGAGATGCTTTAGGTAGAAAATATTAGCTTTTGAAAGATAAAGGTGCAATTATCTTTAGAATAGGAAGCCCATTTAAAAAAGTCTCAAAGAGAAAGTTTTTCTAGGTATATTTTGCCATGCATTGTTTTCATAAAGGCTGAGAAAGAACGGAAAGAAGCTCCTATAATATCTGTAAGATTACCCTCACATTAGCCAGAAAGAAAGACAAAAGAAAGGGCTGAGATGAGGGGTGCTCACATAGTTTGCAATGGAGCAGAATGTTCTAGTACCAAACCCATAATTAACTTTTCACTAATTACCCCTTTCTTGGCCTATGTAAAATGGAATGGCAGTTTCAACTTTTGAGGATCTCACTGACCCTTCCTCTCTAAAACCCCTGGAATTCTGTACCGCTCCATGTAATGAAGTATCCATTTATCAATTGTCTGTGTGTGGCAATGGAGTTCCTCTTACCTAGCCTGCTCTACCGATATTAAACTGACACTATTACCAATTTTGGAAATAGAATTACATAAGAAAACAGCGTTTCAGAGAGGGGATTTTGAATGGTTATCCATGAAGCTTAAGGGATGTGGTAGAGTGCATTCAATATTCAATCTATAGAAGTAATTACCAGCTATCCTAAGAGGAAATCCACTAAGCACTAAAAAAGTCAAGTGTATTTGCTATAAAACTGTAAGGTTTTTATCCTTCTTAAAGTGCTCCAGTTTAACATGGCAGGGAAACCGAAAATCGACCCGCAAATGAAAACCATCACTTCAGCATAGACACTGCTCTAGGTTTTAGTTTAAGTCAACCCCGAGAGGTCTCCATGCATGAAAGTTGTCTCCTCTGAGTCGCAATTCACGACTGAGAACACAAAGCTCAAGGTATCCCCTAAAATTCCAGGCAAGTCTGGAAGGACCCCAGCTGCTGCGCCACGAACGGCAGACCCTGAGGTAAGTCTCTCTCTCCCATCCTCAAACTGAAACTGTCCAGCAGCTAAGATCGTAACGAACAAAAATCTCAATTGATTATCTTGAAAGCTACAGATGTTCTTGCCCAAACTTCCTCCGTCATCAAGACACAATTTTAAGAACAAAGAGGCATCAAGGTAAACCATGGCTTGTTGGCTGTGCAAGGACACCCAGGACCTATTTCCAGGCCCTTTTCCTTGGTTATCTGAGGAATTTTGGCAAAAAGAGCCAGAAGGTATCCATTAACCACGCCACCGCACTCCAGCACCAGAAATTTATTCAGGGGAGGGTCAAAGTAGGTGCAGGTTAGTATAAAACAGAAAAAAATGGCACAGTGAAGGGGTGGGACTCATGGACTGAGGAGCCAGACCGGCAGGTTTTGAATCTTGGTTCCACCACTTATGACGTTGGGGCAAGTTACTAACCAGTTCAAGCTTCAGATCTTTCATCTGTAAAATGAAGATAATCATAGTCCCTACCTCATAAGGTCTGTCTGGAGATCGAATGAGCTAATTTATAAAGTGCTTAGAATAGCGCCTGGCACACAGTAAGTGCCATGCAACTACTTTAAAAAAATAAAATGAAAACAGAAACTGGAGGGAAAGGGCTCTGGGAGGTTTGTAGAGCAGTTGGTGCTGCCTAAGAATTCAGGCACATTCTTGATTTAATTGGGTCTGGAATCCGGATCATAAAATGTGCCAGATCCCAGGGAAGCCTTGGGACTAAGTTGAGTTTTGGAGGAACTTCCAGGGCTGCCGCTTTATCACATTTACCAACTGACAGATGCAGTGTGAGCATCGGGGCTCTGCAAGGCACAGGATGCATTGGTCCTCAACAAGAGGTAACAACCACAGTTTATAGCTGCTATCATTTACACTGACCATCTCCTTTCCAATGCAGGTAAGTTCATGGGCCTCGATCAGTACCAACTCTTTCAAGAAATCCTACTTTATGATTAAAACAATATAAACTCTATGGAGCTCAATCATCTTATGGCTAAATAGGAGACGCTAAAGTGTAGGGCTAGTTTTTAAAAGCAAAGTTACATGACTCCACCTCCACATCTTACATGGTGGACTTCGGACCACTCTCCTCAAGGGCAACGTTTCTTTTCCTGGCTGCTGCATCACTGCTTAACTCTGAACCTGATTTGTCCGTGTTGCCAAAGTTGATTGCCATGGAGCCTTCCACTCCCTCTGGAGTGCCTCCGTTTGGCTGAAGACGGAGAGAAGCTGGTTCTTTAGGACGTTTCCACTGCGGTCTGGTGACTATCCAAAACACGAGGGCCCCAAACACCAGAATCAGAAGGCCCAGGGTATTTGCAAAAATACCTTCTGGTGGGAATGTATTATAGCCAGGTGTTTTCCTAACAAAAAAATAAAAGAGAGAGCGAGAGTCAGTCCACTTACAAACAGAGTGAGACAGCAACATGCCAAACAGTTTTGAATTTATCTGCTGAAAATGCACACTGGTACAGCTTCAGTGTCAATTCCCTTAAAGCTTGATAGTAAGGGGAAATTTATGCAACCATTCACTCAGTGGAATAGAATGATATTGTTAAAAAACAACAACATTAGTATAAAAATAATATAGCTTCTGGAGCACCTGTATCACTTAAAAAATGAGAAAAGGATGATACAAAAATGTACATACACCATAATTACAATCAATAAAAACATGCACATCAAAAATATTGTAAGGCATGCATAATTTCAATAGTTGTTTTAAGAGTAGTACAACTTGCCCTAGCCAGTTTGGCTCAGTGGATAAAGCGTTGGCCTGCGGACTGAAGGGTCCCAGGTTCGATTCCGGTCAAGGGCATGTACCTTGGTCGCGGGCACATCCCCAGTAGGGGGTGTTCAGGAGGCAGCTGATCCATGTTTCTCTCTCATCGATGTTCCTAACTCTCTATCCCTCTCCCTTCCTCTCTGTAAAAAATCAAGAAAAAGTATATTTAAAAAAAAAGAGTAGTACAACTTACTGGATTTTTGGTCCTCCTTCAAGCATTTAGTAGTATTATATTGTATAATATAATAACCTGTATTTATATACAATGTTATATTGTATTATATAATAAATGTTTTTAAGAATAAATAATTAAAATTTTTAATGTTTTAATATTTAAAAGTTTGCTATATTTGATTACCTTTTCCCAATGAATAAGTATTTTTCCATTTATAGCTTAAGTATACAATTAGGGAAACTATGTCACTTACAGGGCAAATATCAGTTTCTCAGTCACTCCCATAAGGGCTGTTGCAATCACTGTTCCAAAGATGACAAGTCCAGAATAAACATGTATGGGCATGAGAAATGCTCGGAGAGAAAGTGGAGCCCAAGGAAGCAGAAAGATGAAAAAACCTAGGAGAAGCTAAACATCAAAAAGTGCAATGGTTATCATTTAATTTTAAGTTTTAACTATAGAAATTTAACATTATTATTTAAAAGCAATCTGTGCAAAATGAGAAAATATTTCATATAGAACTAAGGACATAAAATGAAAAGTAAGTTTTCCCACTCCAGTTCCACTAATCCAAGGTGACATCTAACATCAGATGTTAAAAGGTACTGACCTAAGTAACTTTGAAAATGAAACTAAAATAAAAGACAATAGGAACTATGCACGTGCACTAGACTCTAAGTAAGCGGTTCTCAACCTGTGGGTCGTCACCCCTTTGGGGGTTGAACGACCCTTTCACAGGGGTCGCCTAAGACCATCAGAAAACACATATATAATTACATATTGTTTTTGTGATTAATCACTATGCTTTAATTATGTTCAATTTGTAACAATGAAAATACATCCTGCATGTCAGATATTTACATTATGATTCATAACAGTAGCAAAATTACAGTTATGAAGTAGCAACGAAAATAATTTTGTGGTCGGGGGTCACCACAACATGAGGAACTGTATTAAAGGGTCGCGGCGTTTGGAAGGTTGAGAACCACTGTTCTAAAGCATCCTTCCAGAAAATTTCTGTGCCTATATAAACAAACGTGTGTGCACACGCGCACGCATATTTGTTTTGCATATTGTGTTCTTGGATATCTTTTCATAGTAACACATGATTATCTAGTTTATTCTTTCTAAAGGCTAATATTCTATTTTGAGGATGTAACATAATTGATTCAGTTCTTTATGTGTGTTCCTGTTTCCAGTTTTTTTGCTATCATTACATTAACAAGGCTACATGAACATTCTGGTACTTACTCGTTTGTTGTTGTGTACAATAGGACACATTTAGTCAGGTCAACCTAAAAAACTATGTGGTTTTTGAAAAAACTTTGTTTTACGAGGAAGAAATGTGTCCTACAGAAAAGTTGCCTTCATTTCCTTGACAATTCAGTCCTTAATAGAACACTTCTCAGCTGAGAAGCCAGCAAGTTCCTATGTAAACTGAAATCTTAACTCCTTCAGTTTTATTTTGTTGCCTCACACCCCCTGCCTATTAAGTATTCTCTTCTCTTCAAGAAAATAAAGATAACTTAGACGCGTTTAAAGGGACTATTTTATTTTTTCAAGTACCTATTTAGGATT
>NW_006288615.1:17887802-17888034 GCF_000327345.1 Myotis davidii
CAATTCTCCCTACTAAATATCTTTAGAAACTATCCACTTTTCTCACTGTTGCTGTTGCTTCTCCAAGGCCCTATCATTTCTCAGCTGAGCCTCTGTACTAGTGAATGCCCCCAAGCTGGTTTTTCTGTATTTACTCCTGTCCAGCCTCCAATTCATTTTCTATACTCTACTCCAGGCAGCCTGAACTCCCTGTTCCTCAAATAAAGCGAACAGGGAGGAACATACTGTTCAA
>NW_006288615.1:17888121-17904293 GCF_000327345.1 Myotis davidii
CACGACTTCAAATCTTGGTCTGACTTCCTGTATCCCCTCCACCATACGAGATCTCTCCCAGAACACTTCACATACTCACTGTCTACCACATACTCAGTGGCCAGTCTTTCCCTGTAAGATTCATGTCTCTTTGGACCCATGCTTGTCTTGTGAAGCAGTGTGTCACCCACCGCCTTACAAGGTATCCAACACCTAATAGGTAGTTAACTCTGTTGAATAAATTATTGGATTCATGAATAAAATTTCACTGACATAAAAGGCATGTTCTCAACCACAAAGGTGCATATGGTCTATAGCGGAAATGAAAAATGCCATCTTCAGGTCATAAAGGAGCCTACCAAAGATTTGCATTTCTAAGAACAACAGCTGACTGCATCGTTCCAGTATCTTAAGCCCTATACTGAGCCTTTCCATGTATTGTTTGGCTTTGATTCTTATGAGGTTGTGAAGAATGTACCACAAGACTTCATTTATAGATAAGCAAACTAAGTCCACAAAAGATTAGTAACTTGTCCAATGTCACCAGCTACAAATATACAAGTAGGTGAACCCGATTCAAACCAAGGTCACTTTGATTCCAAGTCCTGCGTTGTTAAACAGGGCCTGCTCCCTGGATCTGAGCAAGGAAGAAGCCAGGGGCCCACATCAGCCTGCGAAACACAGTCCTGACGTTATGAAGTGGCATTTCTGAGAAACCTCGTTAGCACACAGGTAAAACAGCACAAGGTAAGAATCTGGATATTTCAGAGAGAAAAAGGGAACCTTAAGACAATTAAACATGTATTTAATTCACCCAAGTTTAACATTAGGAAGTTATGGATGTCATTAACTACATGCATAGATTAAAGAAAAAAAAAACTATTGTCATCTCAGCAGACACAGAAAAGCATTCAATAAGATTCTACATTCATTTATGATTCGGAAAGAAAAACAAAACCATTTCCCAAACTGTAATAGGAAGAAATGTGAAGCACCTCTACTCAGTAGTAAACTATTGAATCTTTCTCTTCAAAATAAGAATAAATGAAGATGTTTATCTCTTTCTATTCTGTACTTCTTAAATCTATATATTTCTATATACCTCAATTCTTCTATACTCTTCAATTCTATACTGTGCAGAGGAAAAGGTATATGATAAATCTGGCATTGCAGGTAGGTAACAAGGACAAGGACAATTCAATAAATGGTGCTGGGGAAACAGCTTACCCATATGGAAAAAAAACCCACGAAGCTGGACCACAACATCACATCATACACTAAGCTAATTCCAGATGAATTAAGTACTTAAATATCAAAGCTAAAACTTTAAGACTCTTGATAGCCAGTGGTTCTCAAACATTAGTGTGCGTCTGAGTCACCAGGAGGGCCTGTGAAAGCACATTTTTCTGGGCCCCACCCCACAGTTTCTGACCCAGCAGGCCTGGAGTAGAACCTGAGAACCCATTTTGAGTTCAGGGTAGAGAAGGTTTTCATAAACAAGTCACCGAAACAAAACATAATAACCTTAAAAGAAAACATGATTCGTGTTTTCTTAAAATTGAGAATTGATTTTAAAAATACTAACAAAAGAGGAAAAGTACAAGCTTCAAATTGGAAGACATATGCCATACATATAAAAGGAATTTGAAACAGAACTACAAATGTTTAAGAAAAGGAAAAAAGAAACTTTTTTTTAAAATGGGCAAAAGACACGAACAGGTGTTTTTTTATTATCGGTGAAATAAACATCAAAACCAAAAGAAGACATCATTTTATACCCACTAGCTTACAATAATTAAAGCATTTGAACACAAGAGTAATACTTTTATGTCAACAAAGGAGGTTTAAACCTGGGGGCGCGGGGGCATTTGAAGAGGATGCATGTTGACAGGGATGTGCCATATGGGAACTCTGAGACCCTGCTGGTAGGAACATAATTGGGATCAAACAATTTAGCATTTTTTTTTTAGGCTCTGTCTATAATTCCACTCCTAAGTATATGTCCAGAGAAACCTTTGCATATGAGAGCCAGGAAATGTGTATCTGAATGTCAAATGTCACAGAGAATAATTGAAAATAACCCAAATGTCTAATAGCATGAGAATGAGTAAGTAAATTTGTGGTATAGTTATATAATGGAACACAAAAGTAAAAATGAACGAGCTAGAGGAAACAAGATAGTTGCATCAGTACAATGAAAAGAAAGGTTGCAAAAGAATTAAAACATAGTTACATTAGACTACATATATTATGAGACTTTTAAAAGTTAAAGGAAAACTAACCAATATGTTGTTTAGGGATTCACAGTATGTGATAAAATTATAAAGAAAAACAGAGAGTGAGAAAAGAAAAAAAAAACTTCAGGAAAATGGTTACCTTCAGGGGTTGGGATAGGTGGAGAGATGTGGGATCAAGGTGGGTCGGGATTCTATGTTTTCCAAATTAGGTTGATGGTGGAATCATGGAAATCAATTTTATTATGATACATAATTTCAATATACATACAAGAGGTGTTTTGTTGAATCCTCACCTGATGATATTTTACCATTAATTTTTAGAGAAAGTGGAAGGAAGGGGGAGAGACAGAGACAGACTTGGGGGATGGGGCCTGCAACCAAGGTATGTGCCCTTGACCAGAATCAAACCTGCGACCCTTCAGTCTATGGGCCAACACTCTAACCACTGAACAAACCACCAAGGACCGTGGTCGGGCAAACTGCGGCTCGAGAGCCACGTGCGGCTCTTTGTCCCCTTGAGTGTGGCTGTTCCTAAGCCTTAGGAGTACCCTAATTAAGGTAATAACAATGTACCTACCTATATAATTTAAATTTAAAAAATTTGGCTCTCAAAAGAAATTTCAGTCGTTGTACTGTTGATATTTGGCTCTGTTGACTAATGCGTTTGCTGACCACTGATTAGGACAAGAGTTTGTTATTTTTAAATAGTGATCCAGAGGCTAGATCTTACAAGTAGAAAAGAATTCTACACTTGAAATGCTTTATGACCCATAGATATACAGGAGGAAGTGTATTGCTTGTATTGTTTTCCTGCCTGCCTGACCTTCCCTCCTTCCTCAAAGGACACAACCAGACTTTGTGAGTGAAGTGCACAGCAGAGTGGGCGTAAGCGAGCCACAAGCAGGCTGCAGCTCTCCACCCACAGTGGCAGCTAGGAGAACCTCCGCTTAGAACTCTTCTAGTTCAGAAAGAGAAACCACTTCCCCTTTTTACTCTTAACCTAAGAAATCTGGTAGAAACACATCTCTGTCAAAGCTGTATTTTTATGGCTCGTGTATTTTTTCAACTAAGGATATGGAGGCAGGAATCTTTGTGAATCGTAATAAGGACAGAGCTGGGCTCCTATCAAAGGTGAAGAAAGCAAGTTTAGAATTGGTTTCTTTCCATTGGGAAAGGAAATGTTTTTTCATTTTAATTTCTTCCTGAGCACACCTGGGTGATCTGTTCTGTCACTTCTACGGACAAGCAATGCAAATACTGAAAAACAGCTTTTATGCAATAACCACAAAAATAAAGCTGGAATGTAGTCATTTTTTCCACAATAGGAACAGGAAGCCATTCACCTGGCTCCTGAAGGAACAGCCAGAAGACAACAAGCACGACTCGAGTGCTCACAACTGTGGTGAGATGTCATTTGCTTAATTTAGCTTAAAAAGTCATGTATGTGTGGTTTGTATGTAACATATGTGGCTTACTTCTGTTTCAAACAAAAGAGCTACACACTCAAGTCAAACAAGATATAGTTTAAAAATTAATAATCCCCCAACCGACCCTACCCACCCCCACAGTTATAGCAGTTTGGTATATATTCCCATACCTTTCTTTGAACATCTATACCTATATGCTTTTTTCCTCCCCTCTCCCATTTTCTACACACTTTACTCTTCAGTATTGTTTACACTGACGTGCATACCATGGATTTCACTGCTGATCAGTAGATATAACTACATTCTTTGTAATAGCTGTATAACTGCCAACAATATGGATTTACCACAAATGATTTAACCATTCATTTCTTTATTTGGACATTTATTTTGCTTCCCGCTTCCTGCCTATACAAACAATGCTACACTAAAAACCCTTCTTAGAGTTCCTTATACCATGATGGTAGGGAGCAGCTATAGGGTCAAGTCTCAGACTGACCTGTGGCTGAGCCACCTACAAGTCCCAGCTTGGAGGGCAGAGCCCTCCTAGCACAATTAAGCTTGACCTTATAGGCCTCCCTTGTTCCTGGGTAGCTAATGGGCTGTGGGAGGTGCAGCAAGTGCTACCAAAACAAGGCTTGAGTAACAAAATAGATTTGAAACTCACAAGAAGATTGTAAACATGTTGACCACTCACCTTGTTTTGCTTTGTGTGATCTGACTATAAAATAAAGCTTGGCTTACAGGCTGTGTCACTGTCGCCTCATCCAGGCACAATGATCCTACCTAGCCCCAACTGTATTCTCTTGTCTGTCTTCTTTAATCCTTCACCGTCCCTTCTCAGGTTCCCCCCTGACCGTGCTGGACACGGTTCAGACAATATGTTATTTCTGCTCCCCACCAAAGAGTAAGTGCACCATTGCTAGGTCAAAGAGTAAGTGCACCATTGCTAGGTCAAAGAGTAAGTGCACCATTGCTAGGTCAAAGAGTAAGTGCACCATTGCTAATGGAGGGGAACACAGAGAGGACTATAGGAGCTGAGGACAACCCTCAGCCAACAGCCAGCAAGGAACCAGGTATCTCAGTCCTACAGCCGCAAGGGAGTGGACTCTGCCAAAAACCTGAATTAGCTTGCAAGCTGATTGTACCCCCAAAGTCCACCTGTAAGAGCCCAGGCCAGCTAACACCTTAATTTTGGCCTTGCGAGACCCAAAGCAGAGAAAACAGACAAGCCAATCTGGACTTCTGATATACGGAAACTGTGAGGTAATAAATTGGTGTTGTTTTAAGCCACTACATTTGTGGTAATTTGTTCCGGCAGCAATAATAAACACTAACACAACTGTTCATGGCTTTTTTTTGGATCTTTATTTTTCTTTTCTTGGTTTATTTTGCTATTCTTTTTAGTTTCTTAAGTGAATACTTAGTTTATGTATTTTAAGTTTTCTTTCCAAAAAAAAAAAGTTTATACGCCTATATTTCTCTGAGAACCCCATTTCAGCTAAGACCCATAGACTTTAGAATAAGTATTCTCTTTTTTGCTAATCCCTAAATATTTCTTAATTTTACATATTAAGATATAGAGCAGAGTATAAATTAATTTTTAGAAAAATCATCCAGATTTAAAAGCATAAATTTAATCATGAGAAGGCATATCTGGTTTAAAAAGCTTTTTAGTTTTAAAAGCTTACTACTACTACTACTACTACTACTACTACTATTCAAGGAATGCTTATGTGTTTAGAAAAGAAAAAGAAAAATAATGCACATCTTTCCAGATGTTCAAACAATGCCTTGTCATATAACTAACTCAGTAAAGGCATTTGTTTAGCTACTGTGCTCAGGAGCACAGAACCCTTTCACAGCGAAGCTACAAAGGGTTTGGGTAATTTCCACGCCCGTCCTCAGAAATACAGCCCTCCACTGCGAATGCTCAAACACGAGCTGAGTGATCATGGGGACATCATGGAAACAGAACCAAGTGCCATTGACTGTGTAACCTGGGCATCCTCAGCACCATGAAGGCTACGTCACTAAAGGACTGCGTAAGGTGCGTAGATGCTCCCCACAGTGTTCGGGCTCTAGAGGTTTCCTCTGTGCTCCTCTCCTGTCTGGCACCTTTCCACTCCCCAGACCCTACCTCTGGGCATGGTAATGCAAACTTAAATAATTAATAGTGTCATATAATTAACTTTAATTAACATTCAAAAAGCCTTAAGCAGAAAAGTGACAAATAAATGCCTGGTAAGAGGCTGAGTGATCATGGGGACATCATGGAAACAGAACCAAGTGCCATTGACTGTGTAACCTGGGCATCCTCAGCACCATGAAGGCTACGTCACTAAAGGACTGCGTAAGGTGCGTAGATGCTCCCCACAGTGTTCGGGCTCTAGAATTCTGAGGTGGCGCAAAGGAAGTGGAGCAACGCCAGGCGAACCAACCACTGCAAGTGGAAGAGGCAGCTGAAAAAAGTCCTAAGGAAATGACAGGGGGTGAAGAGGTTCCCCAAAGCAACTGTCCCCATGTCAGTATTCCCTGCAGTTGTTATCCATCCACTTTGAGATATTTTCCTTCTTCTTCCTGACCAGGAAGATCATGTTTGCTGTAAGGTTTCCTCTGTGCTCCTCTCCTGTCTGGCACCTTTCCACTCCCCAGACCCTACCTCTGGGCATGGTAATGCAAACTTAAATAATTAATAGTGTCATATAATTAACTTTAATTAACATTCAAAAAGCCTTAAGCAGAAAAGTGACAAATAAATGCCTGGTAAGAGGTCCTTTTTTTGAGAGGTCATACATTCATATATTTTGTAAATTCACTCCAGTTTCTTACTTTTCTTTCTACAGAAAACTGTAGTTCACAGTGATGTCCCAGATAAGGAAGTTGAATGTATACTGTACTAACTAAAGAAAGGAAGTAAATCAACACAGTTTACAAAGATTTTTCAACAAAGTGGTTAACACCACAAGGACTTTTAAAATTTACCTTTTCTTTAGTGACCTAGAACAGCCAAATCCCTATCACTCTCCAATAACTTATGTTTAAATATAATGCTGTCCAAAGTATGAATTCTTAGTAAGTGAGGACAGAGGAAAAATAAAATAAACACTGAGTCTTCAAACTCAAAGAATCAACGAGATACAAATTCATCTTTTCATGCATAAAGTTAAATCTAGAAAACAGATGTGATTGAATGTGGAAAAGAAAGCTATAGCTCTTGTCTGTGCTAGTTTATTCAGCACATGAAACTTGGAAGTCCCAGCAACAGCAGTCTAGATGTGATCTGTGGGCAATTTCCCTGAAGATACATATGCCCACATTTAGAATCTCACATTCAGGCTCACAGGCTGTGAATACTGCAGGTCCCAAGCCCCCGCAAGGGGAAATACTTATAATGGAAACAAGTGGAACAAGGACTAGTGGGAATGAGAAGATGATTTCCAACAAAATATTAACATATAGAAAACATCTACAGTATCTGAACTGCTTTACTTTTTACACCTTGTTTATAAACTTACTGAGACACTGACCTGTGACATGAAGAGTATGACAGCTGTCAGTCCAATCCAGCTATGTAGACTGTACATATTGGGGATGTTCAGCGTATTGTGGAAGTCAAAGACAGCCACCAGAGAAATAATGGCAAGAATGGCTGCAACGAAGTGTAACCCCGCGTGGATGGATTTCATCAGGAGCTTGCTGCATTTCCAGGTCCATGGCAGTCTGTATACAATGATGGCTACAGGGAGACAAGGGGGGACAGAATGTGGGTGTGTGTTTTTTTAAATCCACACGATGCACAGTTTGACACACTGAACACTCCCTTCCATGGAACCCTTTCCTCTTGGTTTCTGCTTCTACCCTCTTCCCACCTTTCAACGGTTTTTCTTGGGCTCTTTTGCTGGCTTCTTCTTTACTCCCAACTTGTGACCAAACTTTGGTGCCCCCAGGCTCAGTCCCAGGGCTGTCCTCCTGCTCTTGCTGTGGGTGACCTCATTCATTCTTTCACTGAGATGCCACCTACATGGCAGGGACTCCGGAACTTTAACCTCCAGCTCAAAACTTTCTTCTGAACTCCAGACCCACATCATCCAACAGCCTCTTGACATCCATATAGATGCCTCCTAAATATCTCAGACTTCACACATCCAAAACTAAATTCTTAATCTTGTGACCTGGTTTCTTTCTAGAAATGTTTTAGTTTGATAAGAAAAAGGCAGACTAAGGATGAGAAAAATATGCAAAAAGATTTAAATAAGACAAAAGAGTCTATCCAAGTGGCTAATAAACATAAAAAAGACATAAACTTCATTATTCAACAGAGAAATACAAATTAAAATCAACTGAGAATACCTCTACCCCATATCTGAATGACGATACGGAATATTGAAGCGGATGTGAAACAATCAAAACTCTCATGTTATGCTGATGGGAGCTTAAATGAGAACAAAGACTATGGAATTTAGCAGTATCTACTTCAGCTAAAAGTAGGCATACCTTAGAATCCAGCAATGCCACTCCTAGGTATACACCCCAAAGAAACATGTTCACCAAAAGACATGCACTAGGATATTATTAGAACTATTTGTAATGGTCCAACCTGGAAACTCCCCAAATGCCCATCAATAGAATGAATAATAAAGTGTGATATATTCATTCACATCACTTAATAGAGCAAAGAAAACAAATAATTTATAACTAGAACATCATCCAACAAAATGGATCAATCCCAAGAAACAAGATATGAACAAGTATGTGTTGTATGAGTCAATTTATATGAAGTATAAACCCAGGTAAGACTCATCTACGCAATAAGGAAAGTCAGGCTAGTGGTTGCCCTTGTGAGGAAGAGTTATAGCAATTGAAAGGGAATACACAGGGGTTTCTGTTAATATCCTCTTTTTCAGTCTGGGTGCTGGCTACATACCCAGATTCATCAAGCTATACATTTACATGTACACTTTTTGGCATATAGATTAAATTTCAACAAAGAAGATTTTTAAAACAGGTGTTTTTTTTTAAGTGCCCTGATTTAAATAGTGGATTACACGGCCAGCTTGCAACTACTTTTTGTGCTGAAGACAATACCTGCCTCACCCCACCTCTTTAGTCCATGTCAGAGAAAATGCAGAGACCTGGAGATGTATGGCCAGTTGAAAAAGTTTAAAGAATGCTTCCTTGGAAGATGGATCCCACTACATCAGCAGTGTATCATGTAGATTTCCTCATTCTAGCAAGAAAAATAAAAGCTTCTTCCCACCAAAGATATTTATGAATTAAATATATGAAACTTCATAAAATCATAAAAATGTAAGGGATTCCATTTTCAGACAGAAACATGTCTAAACCCACAAAGACAGATGTGGAGTCAGCCTCTTTAAAGCTTCCGCACGAGGTGTCATAATCATCGTATCAACCAAGCTCCACCCTAGGGGAAGGAATCTCAGATGAGGGAGGGAACTTGAAGATCTTGTAGATAATACACTGAAATGTGTTTGCTTCAAAAGCAAGTTATGAAGAGTAAATCACAAAGCCTTTTCTCCCCAATTTGAATGATATTACATTAAAAATTTCCAAAATCAAAACTAATCTCTGATGTTGAAATCAGGCGTGATTATCATGACTGAGAGGAGTTATAAGGGTTACCGGGGGATTCTGGTGCACTTGGAATAGTGTTTCATGATCTGGGTTCATGAGTGTGTTCATGTTATAAAAAGACATCATTTATGATTTAAGTACTTTTCTTCAATAAAAAGTTTACCTAAAAAAAAGAGTTATCAAAAAATTCAAAGACAACTGTGTTCCCAGTGAAAACTTTTTAACTCTTCTCAATCCTATAGGCATCCGAGGGAAATGTGTCAAATATTCCATAAAACTGAGATCTACCCCCATTGGGTACTGAAACTTGATTTTTTTTTTTTTTACTTTAAAAAAATTTTTTTTTCTTGATTTCAGAGAGGAAGGGAGAGGGAGAGAGAGAGATAGAAACCTCAATGATGAGAATAGAATCAATCTTTTTTTTTTTAAGAAGAGAAAAACTCTAAACAAGACCTCCAGGGACTGAAAATCTGTAATTGTTTGGGCCCATTTGGATCAGAGGCTAGCACATCTCCTCCTGCAGAGCCCTTAAGAGCTGACTCTTAGACTAATGGGACAATATGTTTTACTTATTATCCCGAATCATAAATAAAAGATGAAATTATGCTTTATTTGTGCTACTGCTGGAGAAGGAAAGCTAGTGTGTAACGAATTTGTTTAAGTAAACAAATCAAGTTTATACGGTTTAAAAATCAGGTGGTCACAGTTCCACTCCCAGTCGGGGCACGTGCCCAGGTTGTGGGCTTGATGCCCAGTGGGGGGGGGGGTGCAGGAGGCAGCCAATCAATGATTCTCTCTCTTCATTGATGTTTCTATCTCCCTCTCTGAATATTTTATATATATATAATTTCAGAGAGGAAGGGAGAGGGAGTGATAGATAGAAACACCAATGATGAATCATTGATCAACTGCCTCCTGCACGCCCTCTATTGGGGATGGAGCCTGCAAACCAGGCATGTGCTCTGACCTGGAAATTGTACCATAACCTCCTGGTTCATAGATTGATGCTCAACCACTGAGCCACACCAGCCGAGCTCTATCTCCTCTTGTAGTTTCTAGCTCAGATTAGGGTGCACACCCCCATCCTCTTCCCTCCGTCCTGCCTTACATTTTATTCCTACCAGCTCTAAGTCCTTGTTTATAAATTTTTATGTTGGCAAAAATCTTCACATTTGTTCACTTTGGGTGGTGAGCACATGGCAAGCTGTTTATTATTTTCTGTATAGTTTAAAGAATTCATAATAGTTCCAAAGTGTAAAAACACTGTTGTTAGCTTGCAGATCCATAGCCACCTAGTCTCAACGACTACTTAGGCAGCTTGTGGAAACCTGAGGGGCTCTCCTGAGTGAGGCACGGGATTCTCAGCGGCCATCCTGGCTATAGAGAAGCTCTGCTGGAGAGTGGAACTTGCTTCAAAATGCTGTCTGGATACATGAAGGATAACCGCAAAACAATGCACTTGCATAAGATGTTCATATGTTTTTAAAATGTATAAATAACCAAAATGCGGTGGACTTCAGGAAAAGAGGGCAACCTTAACAAATCAGACCGCATTCTTCAACAACAGTCTATTCTCAACACTTAGAAAGCTGCCTGGAGAGCCGAATTTAAATATTTCTTGCTTCTTTGACTTGGCACTTACCTAGACACCATTCCTGAGGTTCAGTGGGAAGGAAGAAAAAGGTCTCATAAGCCCATGAGGAGGGGAACAGCTATCAAATAGCTACTTGTGACTGAAACAAGAGTTTTCTGTTAGAGATCCTAGTTGACAGACCATTTTCCACCAGAAAATGAAGGGAAACATAAACACATACAGATGTTTGACTTACGCTGGGGTTACAGCTCAGCAAAGCCATCCTCAGCTGAACATATCATAATGCATCAAACATCATAGCTTAGCCTAACCTACCTTAACCACGTTCAGAACACTTACATTAGCCTATAGTTGGACAAAGCCACCTAAACAAAACCTGTTATATAATAAAGTGATGAATATCTCATGTAATTTATTACGTGTATCACTTTTGCATCATCATAAAGTGAAGAATCCTAAATCAAATCACCACAGGTCGGGGACCATCTGTATATGTGAGAAACACATTTAAAATCTTTTTAAAAAATTATTTGTAGCGGGACCTGATATTGTGATAAATTTAAAAATAAATGAAATGCTCTAGCTGGTTTGGTTCAGTGGATGGAGCGTTGGCCTGCAGACTGAAGGGTTCCGGGTTGGATTCTGGTCAAGGGCACATGCCTGGGTTGCGGGCTTGATCCCCAGTCAGCGGCACTGGGAGCGGGCCTAAGCCGTTAGTTGGACCTCTTTAGCACTGCGCCGGCCATCCATGAGCTGGCTTCTGGCTGAGCGGTGCTCCCTTGTGGAAGAACACTGACCAGCAGGGGATAGCTCCCGCATTGAGCTATGGCCCCTGGTGGTCAGTGCACGTCATTAGCGACTGGTCATTCCGCTGTTAGGATCAATTTCCATATTATCCTTTTATTATATAAGATTATGCATAACAAGATATTATACAAATTAAGTCACAGAATTTTTATTAAAATGTTTCTTACATACCGTTATATTGGCTGGGCTGCAAAAATATTTGTTGTGGGCTGCGAGTTTGACATGCTTGTTCTAAAGGCTACTATTATCATCACACATAAATGGCTGTAAAGTTGAATTTTATTACTAACAATTTAATGATGGTACAGAAATAACCATTCATTCTTTCAACAACTACTTATTGGCCTACCATTTGCCAGTTCTAGGAATCACTCTAGTTCCTGGGGATACAACAGTGGACAAAATAATCATATCTAAAACATTTTTATTACTTATGTTATAAACAGATCCTTATGCATTTATTTATAACAAAAACTGTGTTTTGGGTTTGCCTTGAATTGTTTCGTTACACTTTGTAAAAACACTTATTTCCCTAATATTGAAAGGCTTTATTACCAATTGTGTTCCCAAGGCTGGTTTTGGAGTAGGTATTTGGGGCACTTCCTCCATTATCTTCTTTGCCAGGTTTTACCCAAGAGCCCTTTCAAATATATTAAACTGGTCTTGAAATTTGGTCACTTTTAGATACATTAATAGGATATTCCAAATGCCTTTTAAGAACTACTCTTCATTTCTTTTTGTTACTCTTTTAAATGTTACTTAAGTGTAGTTAGGTTCTCTCACAAAATCAACTTGATATCATGATACTATTCTATTTCTCTTCCTTCAGTTTATACAATAGAGTTCTACAAGTGGAAAAACAAGGAGTATAGAATTGCTGAGACTTCTTTGCGCTAAATTTATAAACTTGAATTTTCTATGTTTTACTAAAGAGCACATTCCACCTGCTGACCCTTTTAAAAGGTCAGCTGCCACTCTGAGAGCGTTCGTTTGTTTCGGGCTGCTGCGGCCTTTTCAAGGCCTGTTTCTCTGATTTCCTGGCAGTATACCTGTTTCATGGGAAACTTTCTCTCAGGGAAGCACAAAGCCTCCTCTAAAGTTCTCTTTGGAACTCTTCCTCATTCATGCTCACCAGATTTCCTACCAGTTTAAATTTTTATTTTGGTTTTAGATATTCTATAGTCTGCCGTACTTTATTTTAGAAACCAAATATTTTCCAAACTATACTTGGAGAGAGAGGGGAGAGACATTTTTTTTGTAACTCTAGGCAAGCCTTGCTTTCTTCAGACCTTACTTCTTAAAGGTGTTTCAAAGGACTCGTACTTGTTCTCACATAGTTTCAAATACTGTTTACTGTTTGTATATTGCATTGGTAAAGCATTTTATGCTGAGAGCAATGCCTGTATGTACTTTAGCTTTCCCTTCCTCATCTCTAAATGCGTGTGTCATGTCCATTATTAGAGATGTGAAATATTTTTTTATTTATTTTTAATTAATTTCCAGAGAGAGGACAGGAAATAAGGGTTTTCACAGAGTATAAAGAGACAATTTGCCCTAACCGGTTTGGCTCAGTGGATAGAGCATCAGCCTGAGGACTGCAGGGTCCCAGATTCGATTCCGGTCAAGGGCATGTACCTTGGTTGCAGGCACATCCCCAGTAGGGGGTGTGCAGGATGCAGCTCATCGATGTTTCTAACTCTCTATCCCTCCTGCTTCCTCTCTGTAAAAAATCAATAAAATGTATTTTTTTAAAAAGACAATTCAAGGCACCCCAGACACCATTTCTGTTATAAATAAATGCATGCAGAACTCTTTAAAACATAACTAATAAGGAGGTTTTAGACATAATTATTTTGGTCACTGTTGTATCCCCAGCTCCTAGAATGATGCCTAGAACTGGCATATGGTAGTCCAATAAGTAGTTGCTGAAAGAATGAGTGATTATTTCTGTAGCATCGGTAAATTAGTAACAAAATGCAACTTTACAGCCACTCATGTGTGATGACTACAGTAGCCTCTAAAGTGCCCTCTCTTCCCCTCAGTGATCCTCTTGCTTGGAGGCCAGCTTGGAAGCACTGGTGTAGCCAACCTCACAAAAGCATGGGCATCATATTACATTACATATGCATAGCCTAAAAGTTTTCTCCCTGAAGCTATGCCACATAGGGGAAGAGTGTGTTATAACACAGCGAGGCTGTAATATCTGCTTCCCTCCTGGCCTATACAGTCAACCATTTATATTCCTAGTCGCTCCGCGGCAGCCTTCCTACTGGTGGGTACGAGGAGGTAAAAGTGAGCCAAGATTTCTGAGAACTTGAAGGTACGATGCATGTGCCTCTATGTATGAAAAAGTTATGCTCATGTCAATTAAATGTATTGTGTGGTTAAATGCTTTGCAATTCTGGAATCTAAAGAGTAAACAGGATGGGTAATGTTGACAGGACAAACATTCCAAAACTGATACAAATACAGCAACTAAGCTTTAAGAAAACAAGGTTTGCATAAAAGCAGCAGACGAACATTTCCAAAACATCCACTTACACCTTTTTTGCCCCAAAGTGAGTATAAGCAGATTTTAAAAAGTCCAAATTTTAGAGAACTAGAAATCCTTTTAGGAAAATAGAAATGAACTCTAATATGAATGAAGAGTTCCAAGGTATATAATAAATGAAGCCTTTTGCCTCTCTAAAAAAAATATGTTTTGCAGAAAATAAGCATATTCCCGTAAAAGCAGAGAAATCAGCCTTGAAAAGAAGGCCACGGAAAACACACTACTCCCATCAGTAAGTTACGCAAGTGCTCTGTGACTCAGTCAGCTCTTATAGAGGAAATAATGCACTTCGTGGGCACACAGAAAGCACTCGATAAATGGAAACTTGTTTTCGACTTGGTCTCTTCTTTGGTAAGCCAGGATACAATTAATACTAAGTATGAGGAAAAGGTACTCCACAACCTCTGGAACGTGTCTTGGTATTAGGAGCTGCCTGAAGACGTGGCTGAAGAGATAAAGAAACTGTTCCTGCTGCTTCGAGCAAGCAGAGGTGTTGCCAGCTCTGGCCAAACTGAAGGGCTCCACCCACCATGGAGGAAGAGCGCTTCTGGGGACAGCGACTTTGAAACTTGAGTATGTGTTTCTCATTTTAGTGCAATGAGAAATAACTGGGATTATCCATTGAAACAACTCACACCCCAGTGCCAGTCCCACACCAGGGAAGCATGCCGGCCATGGCTGGGTGGTTAGTCATGCTGGCCACTACGTCCCAGACACCTGCCCAAGGCTACAGCGCCGGCTTTAAACAGAAAATCTTTTCTGTAGGAATGAGGTGTGCACTTCTTTGCTTGCTTGTTTGTGGAAAGTTAAATATTGGTGAAGAAAAGGCAGCCTGCTTCCAAGAACAGGGTACCTGTTTCCAAACCCCTCCACTCTTCATCACCCCAGTGCACCACGTTCTACCTTTTTCTAAATATTTTCTCTGCCAAGGCGTAGTGCTTGGAAAGTGGTTTCAAATAAATGGCACTTGTCCCACTAGCTAGAGGTCCCTCCGGTAAAACAACAGCCGAAGGAAACTGCAGGCCATCCTGGGAGGCACTAGGCCACAATATGAACGGCCAGAGGAGGGTGGGAAGAGGTAGGCGGGGGAAATGGTGAAGGGGTGAAAAAGCGCCAATTTCCAGATATAAAATAAATCAGTCCTGGATGTCAGGTACAGCATGGCGACTACAGTGAAGGATGACGTACTGTATATTTGAAAGCTGCTAAGAGAGTAGATCTTAAAAGTTCTCATCACAAGAAAAAAAAATTATAACTATGTGTGATAATGGGTCACTAACTAGATTTGTCGTGGTGACCATTTAGCTATATGTGCAGATATCGAATCATGATGATAGAGACCTAAAAGTAATATAATGCTATAGGTCAATTATACGTCCAAAATTAAACAAACGGCCATCGACGGAGCCCTTCCTCCCTCCGCTCCAGCCTCATCCAAGAGGACGCAGGCCCCGAGCTGGCTCCCCGCGCGCGTGGGCCAAAACCCCGGGGACATCCTGGGCAGAAGCCAAGCAGGCCGGGCCCCATGCGGGCACCTCCGGCACGAGTTAGTGGTCAGCGCCCAACAGGAAGCCTCAAGGGGAACTATTCCATCTGCAGCCACATAAACAAGTTGGGCTCAAACTGAGCCGTGCAGGCCGGGCCGGGAAAACACCCTTTGGCAGCTTCCCGGCCTCGATGGGTTGACTCCCCTAAGAGGAGTGAAACCAGAGCGGATGCTGCACGCACCCGGCTCCAGGGGACCAGCGCCTGCACTCGGGGCTGAGCCGTAAAGGGGCAAATCTCGCACCTCTACCCTCCCGGCCCCCTGGCCTTGCTCCCCTAATCTGCAACCCAGACAGTGCAGCGCAGGCCTCGCCTAAAGAGCGGCTTCGCGCCCCTGCCTGCGCGAGCTGGGTCCACAGGGAGCTATTTCCCCGGCGTGTGCACTGCCCGGGCCGGGCCCACGGCGCTCAGGCATGTCTCCTCGGCTCCCGATCCGG
>NW_006288615.1:17905029-17919376 GCF_000327345.1 Myotis davidii
TCTCCGCCCGGGAGGAGGGGCTTTCCCGACGGGCTGCCGAGGACGTGGGGTCCCCAGGGGGCGGGTCGCCGCCCTCACTCAGACACCCGTCCTTCCTCCGGGATCTCCGGCCGCTGAGAGCTCTCGCTGCGCGGTGGGCGCCCCTGACTCGGCGCCCCAGCTTGCAGAGCGCGCGAACAACCCATCCACGTAGTTGTTGCGAGTCAGACCCGGGGTGATTCCGTACCCACCATTTCCTTTTAACTCTTCCCGCGTCCCTTCCTTATTTGTGGGAGGCTGAATAGGGCAGTCACACCGGGCTTATTCAGCTAACGGCCATCGACTGAGCCCTTCGGGATGTCCCCGAGGTTTTGGCCCACGCGCGCGGGGAGCCAGCTCGGGGCCTGCGTCCTCTTGGATGAGGCTGGAGCGGAGGGAGGAAGGGCTCCGTCGATGGCTGTTTAACAGACAGGAGGGTCCGTTGGGTGGGGTTGTGTATGTGTCTTTGGTTACTCAAGACTTCCGAGCCCCAGTCCCAGAGGATTGGCCGTCTTTTGGTGCCAAGAATGCGCCAAGGAGGAACCTGTGGGGTGGGATGGGCTCGGCCCTACCTAGCAAGGAAACTGCTTGCGGTTCGCGCTTCAGGGAGGGAAGAGAGACACCCCCGAACCCCAGACTTGCCTATACTAGTAGAGTGTGATAGAAGTGGATCTGAAAAAGGCCTCCCTGCCCAAACCCATCTGGACCAAAGCCCCACCTTGAGGTGAAGCTCGCTCCCTGCCCTCTTTCCCACCGTTATCATTACCCATTCTCCGCTGGACAGGAACAGTGCCGGTGGTGTCTAGTGCCACTAAAGGAAACGGGGCCCTGTGAGGACTTCTAGATTGCGTGTGGGGACATTCACTTCTAGCCTCTCCTGCAGCTCATCTCTAAGGACTGGCCTTGTTGCCATTTCGAAAGGCCTTAGAAAGTGTGGGTGGGTGGTTTTCAGTGGAAAAAAAAACAAGTTTTAGGCCAAGAAAGTAGGCATGCAAAGCCCTGATAGTGGGCAGGATTAACGGCTCAGTTCAGAGGCTGCGGACTGCCCCCGTGTCATTGCTTTTCTCTTGGTGGAGAGAGAAAGAGAGGGCGAATAAGCACGTGGAATAGAAGGACCCTTCCCCATGGTGCAAGGCTTTCTGTGGTCTGAGCAACCTAGTCCTCCACTCTCATCCTTTACCACAATCTGAGTGGCCCTGGTGTCCACGGCTCCTGACCACTCCCTACCACCTCCCTGCTCTCCTGACAGGGAGCCAACCAGCCGCCCAGGGAGCCCCTGCAGCCGTCCGTGGCCATCAGTGCTCCATATTCCTTGTCCCAGCAGCCACGGGTTTGCCTGAGCCCACCTGCACCCAGCAACCTTCCCTGAGTCTGCCCGTGCCCCATTCCACACCTGCCCGCACTTCTACAGCCAATGCATGCCGGCACCACTTACCAAGATGCAACCCTTTGTCCCTGTGCCTGACTCCATGTCCCAGACTGCCCCTTGAGAGTATTAACCATCTAATTTCTCCTTATATTCTCCTCAGCATGTAGTAGTTACTCAGTAAATGTTTGCTGAGAGATGAATGGGACTGAGTATGTGAGTCAGGGTCCTGGCAGGAAACTGATGGCACATCTCAATTGAGCAATTCAGTAACGAACAGGACGTAGTATTTATAAAGTTGTGGGCAGGGTGTGGGAAACCTCAAGGGTTTTGCAGTGTCCAGGCATGAAGGGGAGAGAGCTACTGAAATCCAGGGCGATAAAAATGCATAGAAAAGGCAATCTGATTAGGGCTATGGCCTTGAGTTGAGGGACTAACCTGTAGGAACTGCACAGAGAGGAAGAATGGGAGGCAGAAATATTCCAGCCTTACTCTTCTCCCCTCCAATCTCCTGTCCAGTCTGAATAGCTTAACTCAGTCAGAAGCCAGAGGGGAGTTCATGGAGTCCAATCGCTCGGCCTCCTAGGGAACGCCACAGAGTGGAGAAAGGTAAGAGTAGGTCTACAGAATAAACAAAATTCACTCAATCTTCCCGTCTCATTTTTTTTCCAGACACTTTTGGTTCTTGAGTGCTGCAAATATTTTGTTTAATTTTATGCTGTTTCTCTTCTTTTGGAACACTTAGTAAAAAATTTGTTAAGGAAGAGTTTATTGATTTTGAGAGAGAGAGGAAGGGAGAGATTGAGAGAAACCTGTGAGAACACAACATCAATTGTCTGCCTCCTGCAGGCCCCGTACCGGGAATTGAACCGCAACCTCCTGGTGCAAGGGACACGCCCGCCAGGGCTTAACTAGAATTTTTTTAACAATAGTGTCATCGTATCCCTATTCTTCTCTCTACAAGTATCTACTTAACTTCCTCATCCCCTTGACCCAACACCTTCACTTCACTCTTGAATTGATTTTGCTTAGTAGCAGCAGCAGCAGCAAATAAGAATTCCTGGGATTCCAGACCCCATCTAATGAAAGCATGGCCAGGTTGCATGGATGGTGTTGAATCATCTTGAAGTTACAAACTAAACTGAGAGAAGTTCAATTTGTAAGTTGTCCTTTTAGGACCTAACTTTGATGAAACTTGTCACTTGAAACAGAAAAAAATTCATTAAATATTATTATAATGTTAACAACCTTTTAAAAGAGTTGTTCAGTTAAAAAGTTTCCCATGTGAGATGGTAAAACAATTTGTTACCAAAGTACTTAGAGAGACTAGGTAACCTGTTAGCAATGCCATCTAAGGGATTCCCGCTATGTGTGTATAGGGAGGATGGGGTGTGTGGGCGGGGAATTTAGCCTTCCTGAAAACCCTGATTCTGGAAACATATACATGTGGACACAGATTTTTATTGTCCCTGGTGTAGTCATTGAATGCAGAGTGAGGAGATAAGGTGTGAAGACGTGGGAAAAGAAAAGCCGCACCCCAACCATCATGAGAATTGGAACCAGGTGCCCTGTATGCCATCTATCTATTAATTGTTCACACAGTAATGTTGCATTTCTTTTGATGCACACAGAAGTCCAGTATTCTAATGTAAAGTATAATAAGCTGTACATAGTAGCTTACTTTGTGGGATAAGTGGGCCATTTTTTTAAACCCCTTCCCCGGCAGAAACGTGTATACTCGTTTTCACAAAATGTTCTTTTTCAGTCGTCGACGAGTATACTAAGAAAATATGGTAAAAAAAATATGGTTTATAGGAAGACGAGTTACAAACTGTTTTCATAACCAGCATCAAAAATACTATATAGAACCAAAATAAAAAAATTAGTCTGAAAAAGAAACGTTTTTAACAAAAAAATTGTTGGGGAAGGGGTTAAACTTTCAAATGTTGACTGTGTTGGTTGTCCCTCCATTCTCCACCTTTCTTTGCCTTCCTTTGTGCCCAGTAACACTGTGCGCCCTTGCTTCTCCAGGCCTGCGTGAGGTATTGGTCGCCTGCTCTTGCTTGTCCCGGGTCTTCATCCCCCGCGGTTGGGTTCTCTTAAGTCTGTTTGCATTTCTGTACATAGTCCCTTGATTAAACTCTGTTTTGCACCAGCTGTTTCCTGCAAGACCCTGACAGAGACAAGTGGAAAAATACTCTTGCCTAATGCTGTTTCCCCAGCCACCCGCCCCCTAATTGTCTATGCCTTCTGAGGACACACTGTGAAAGGAGGAGTATACGAAGCAAGGAGATCACACATCTTCCTGTCCTCCCTTCCAGTAGACAGAGATTTGGGGATCAGAAAGCTGCCCTGGATGACTAAAATAAAGCAGCTTACAGCTGATCCCCGATGACTAAAAGAAAAGAACTCACGGCTGACACTGTGACTGATGACGTAAGCCAAGCCCAGGCAGTGGTCCAAGGCTCCTTAGCAAAATAAAATGGGTTCCGGTTTTGAGATGAACACAGTCAAACTGATGTTAATGGGAGGAACATACATTCCTCATGCGAGGCTAGACTGTGTTGTCTTCAGGAACAAAACCCAATGTCTGCTTTGCTGAAGTGTGAGGTGTTTCTGCTCTGAGGGAACGAGTGAGGAGAGGAACCTCAGACCTAGCTGTGTGGAGACCAGCTGGGGAGCAGCCTGTGCCACCTCCCTAACTCAGAGTCCATTTACCTCAAGAGGGCAAGGCTGAAGCAAGGAAAGATTCCATTTGTATCTGGCCACAGCCCACAGAAATCCAGTTTGCAACGAGGCAAGGAGTAGCTGTTTTCCCGAGGGAGCAAAGTGGCACACAGACTGGTAAGCAGACCCAAGGAGGAGAGGATTCTGGGAGGGACATGGGAGTGAGGAGAGCACCTTCCGAGGTGGCCAAGCAAAACACCCAACTCAGTAGAGCGTCTTTCCCATGCTGCACGCAGAGTGGAGAAGGGTGTGGGGTGAGCATAGGTCAGACCAAGGCATTACTCTTACTCCTTTCATACCATAGGGCACGTGCCTTGGTTGTGGGCACATCCCCAGTGGGGAGTGTGCAGGAGGCAGCTGATCTATGTTTCCTCTCTCATCGATGTTTCTAACTATCCCTCTCCATTCCTCTCTGTAAAAAACCAATAAAATATATATATATATATTTTAAAAAGACACCCAGGAAATGCACATGGGCCACTTAAAGGCCTCTGGGCTCCAAAGGCTCCAGGTGAGCCTTTCGAAGAGATACTTGTCCAGCCCAGCCTGGGGGCTGGCCAGCCTGCGGAGGTGAGTCAGGTGTCGCCCATCTTCTTGATGAGTTTCACCTCCTCACCCAGGAAGTGGTTCTCCAGGAAGTCAGAGAGCTGAGGGTCTGCGTGGGTAGAACTTAGGGCCGGCAGACCCCCAAGGGCCTGGTTCCGGGTCCTCTCCAGGCCAGGGTAGCTTCCATGGCATCCTGAGTTTCACCCCACTTGTCTTGGGAAGGCTTCAGCACATCCTGAAGAAAATGCGGCCGCCACGCTGGTTTTGTAACTTTAAGAGAAGCCGGTGCCTTCACGCTTCTCTGCCAACTTGCAGAAGTGGCCCTCGCCCTCCAGAGCCAGAGCCATACCCGCGCGGTAGAAATAGAAGACCAGAGAGAGGTAGGTGCGTGAGGCCCTCGGATGCAGGTCGGCCAGGCGGTTGGTGGCAGCCTCCACTTCGGTGGAATAATTGTGATGAATTTGGGAGTTCATGGTTGTTGGGCAATAAGGAGTTAAGGTAGAGAAACAACAACGGTGTGTTGGCTGGTTGGAGGCTGCGGATAGCTGAGGTGGTTCCGAAGGTGGTGCTTGGAAAAGTGGGTGGAGGGTGGTTGGAGGCTGAAGAAGGGGCGTCCCTGGCTCTGTTCCGTCTGGGACCACTGAGGGCGCTGCCTCATGTAATTTTTTAAATTGCTTCCGTTATCATCCTGTTTCAGTTGGGTTTGGGGATAACTGGCGAGGCAGGAAGCACTTAGGCACGCCATTGGGAACTCTTCCTGATCAGCTGGTATCTTCCTAATTCTCTGCCAAGACAAGATTGCAGTGACCCTATCCCTTCCCTACCCTCTCAGCCAAAGTGCTGCAATCCATTCCAGACACAGAGTGTGGTCTTTATCCAGGCAAAAGGGGAAAGAATTAAGTTCCATGATTCCCCAGTTCTCACCCACCACCCTTACCCCATAGGTTAGTAGGAAATAACCAAGTGAGGGGGGAAAAAGAAAAAGAATGAGGTTTGGTCACATCTAGGTTCTATTTATTTTAGAGCCCTCATCCCCATGCAAACTTACAAATCCTACTGAAAGGGTGATGTTAGTGGAGCCATTTTTTAAAAGAGCCAGAGCAGCCATCCAAGACCTGCTTGCCCATCTTGCTCCTTGAACCTTTGGAATGCTTGAGCTGGGCAAAATAAACCTTTGGACGGGGACACACCAACATTGTCTTCCAAACAGCTGTCTGTAAAACTAACAGGAAAGCAGGCATTGCGACCACAGGACTGATGATTTTGCACACCCTTTCTGAAGATAAAGCCAGTCATCAGCTAGGTATAGCTAAAGAATAACTCAGTTTGTTAACACCAAGACAAATTCTTTCCTTCTATTTGTGTAATTATTTCCCCTCCTTTTTAAATTAAAAAACAAAACAAAACATCCTTGCCTTCACCCTGTAATCGGGACACAATTTGGGTTTCTGTCAGAATCTGTGCGCCTGAACTGCAATTCTATGATCTCAAATAAATGTTTTTTTAAAAAAATATATTTTATTGATTTTTTACAGAGAAGAAGGGAGAGGGATAGAGACTTAGAAACATCAATGAGAGAGATCGATCAGCTGCCTCCTGCACGCCCCCTATTGGGGATGTGCCTGCAACCAAGGTACATGCCCTTGACCAGAATCGAACCTGGGACCCTTTAGTCTGCAGGCCGACGCTCTATCCACTGAGCCAAACCGGTTTCAGCTCAAATAAATGTTTGTTGCCTCTTACTTAGGTTAACATCCTAGATTAAAATATAAGCTCCTTCAGGGTGAGAATTTAGTCTCTTATTTGCTGCTCTTCTTCCAGGCCTATGTTCTTAAAATATACTGGAATTTGTTTGGGGCATATGTAGGATGACACACAGACACGAAAATGCTCGCCATGAAGGAAGAAGTTATTATTTTTTTAATATTCACAGTCCCCTAGAAACAGGAGGCATGGATCGCCATGCACTGCCACTTGGGGAAGGTCGGAAGCAAGATGATCAGGCAGGGAGAGAGGGAACTGCAGCCAGGAGCCTTTCCTGTACTTTTTGAGGGAAGGCATGAGAGATGCAAGGTAAACAATCGGAGCAAGCTAATAATTGGATATTTTAATAATTCCAGTGGGCTCTGGGCTCTAGGGGTGGTCCGCATTGCCTGGTACCTGGCCCCGCAGGGTAGAGGATGGTGTCCTAGACTGTAGAAGTCTCATAAAAGGAGACGTGGGGGTTCAGGGGGGAATAGACTCAGATTTGGTTGTTCTGCATATCAAAGGTATTCTGGCAGGCAAATTGTTATTGCTAGGAATTAGTCAACTCTAAAACGAGTGGTTTCCCCAGTCCAAAGGCCCCAAAACACCAGAGCATCAAGAATACAGGGGGAAAAATAAAATAAAATATAGTTACTATGCCTATAATTGTTATTGACAAAGGCAAGGCCTTTAATATAACACATCTGTGAACTGACTAGAAAAAAGTTCCAGAATTAGCAGGGAGGGAGTGCTCTGGGACACTTTTCTCATAACTGAGCTTTTCCTATGTAAACCAGATTTTATAAGTACGCCGAACTGTTTGGATGGGGCATTATAGCATTTGAAGAACTGGATTATACTGTAATTAATGAGTAGTCAAAAACATCACCTTTGGAAAACTTTTATTGGATGCTTCTTTGGCTTTGTAATAGCAGGACTAAGGGCTCTAATTACAGTTCTCCCGGACATGAATGCGTATTTTTAAAGGGCATTCATAGGCAGAGTGTCTCAGAAATATATTTCCAAAATGTTGGCTCATGGATCTCAAGGTTTTATTGAAATACTAGAGGCCTGGTGCATGAAATTCATGCATGGGGGGTTGGGGGGAAGGGAAAGTCCCTCAGCCCGGCCTGCACCTTCTTCAATCCAGGACCCCTCAGGGGATCTCCAACTGCCGGTTTAGGCTTAATCCCTGCAGCCTAAACCGGCAGTCGGACATCCCTCTCATAATCCAGGACTGCTGGCTCTTAACTGCTGGCCTGTCTGCCTGCTTGATCGCCCCTAACCGCCTCTGCCTGCCGGCTTGATTGCCTGCTGGCTTGATTGCCACCTAACCGCTCCCCTGCTAGCCTGATTGCCCCCAGCTGCCCTCCCCTGCTGGCCTGATCACCCCTAACTGCTTGCTTCCCGCTCCCCTGCTGGCCTGATCACTCCTAACTGCCTCTGCCTTGGCCCCCACCACCGTGGCTTTGTCTGAAAGGAAGTCGGACATCTGAAAGATGTCCGGTTGACCCGGTCTCATTAGCATATTGCCCTTTTATTAGTATAGATGGATTCGTGCACCTGTGGGGTCCCTCAGTGTGACCTGCGGAGATCGGACCAAAACTGGCAGACCAACGTGCCTGCTGCTCCTGCCTGCCACTCCTGCTCATCCTGGGCCCCGCTGCACCTGCCACTGCTGGTGCTGCTCTGTAGGCTTGCTACCGCTCCACTGCAGTCTCTGGGCTACAGTGGCCAGCTGTGGGAGCGCACTGACCACTAGGGGGCAGCTTCTGCATTGAGTGTCTGCCCTCTGGTGGTCAGTGTGCATCATAGCGACTGTGGTCAACTGGTCGTTTGGTCGCTTAGGCTTTTATGTATATAGAATGATGAAGGAATCATGCATGCCCAAAAAAGAGAACTCTGAAAATAAATCAGAGAGTTTCTTTTAATTGGCCAAACATTTGGCTAAATAAATTTTATTGGCAAGTGGCTTACACAGACCTCACTGAGTCTCAGGAAGTCTTGGTTGTCATTTCTATGAGTAGGTGAAAGCTCTTTTTTTTTTTTTTAAATATATATTTTATTGATTTTTCACAGAGAGGAAAGGAGAGGGATAAAGAGCTAGAAACGTCGATGTGAGAGAAACATCAATCAGCTGCCTCCTGCACACCTCCCACTAGAGATGTGCCCGAAATCAAGGCACACGCCCTTGGCCGGAATCAAACCCGGGACCCTTCAGTCTGCAGGCCGACGCTCTATCCACTGAGCCAAACCAGTAGGGCGGTGAAAGCTCTTTTTAAAGAGAACACCAAATGGGACAAGTCCAAATTTTACTTTTGTTCCAAAATTATTTAGCTTGGTTCCTGTTATTTATACGTTTCCTCCAAGCCTAGATCTTTGAGATTTCAGTCAACAAGAAGCAATTTGGAATAAGGAAATGCACGGCTCTAAGCCTTCAATCTGCTGTCAGCTTGCTGTGTAATCAGACAATTTATAGAAACCAAAAAGTGGGCTGCAGTTTGCTAACCTGTGACAGGATAGCTTCATAACCTGGTGTCTGTGGATAAAACCCGAAATGGAAGAAAATTGCACCTTTATTTTCATTAACTTAGAATTGAAATTTAGCAGTTTCTTATACTATAAACACAAGCCCCACTAGTATTGCAGTGGCAATGACGTTGTCACCAGTACAAACCACTGATATTCTCATCTCCCATTGAGAGGTGTGGATATCCCAACTTACCATTTGTGCTCAGTGCTCCTCCTGAGCAGCAGCAGTTATTGGGCCTGCAGCTAGATCTCAAGGCATCAGCAATGAAGCATATATACTATTATATCACAAATTTGTTTTTTTAAATTTGATAACTCCTTTTCAATGGAATTGGTTTCCTTTGTAGTCCTTCTTTATTTTATTTTATGCATTTTAAAACAATATTTGGAGGAGAGGTCCATAGGCCTTATTAGTCTCTCCCCCCCCTTTTTATTGAAATATTTGTCTGTTAAAGGAGCCAATACACACAAAGGCCGAGAATCCCTCAACTAAATGACCTTTAAGGCTTTTTTTTTCCAGACTTTAAATCTATACTTTGTGCCATTGAACCCAGAAACTCAGGGAAGGCTATCAACTAAACCTCACATCTTACAAAGTACAGTCACCATCCTACCATGATAAGAATGTAAAAAACAACACTTGAAGATCTTGATATGTCTCTTAGAAGATTAACCTAGGAAAACCTCAAATCTTCGTAACCCAGAGCTGTTATTAGATGCTGAGCTGTCCTGAAAATAAAAGGCCTGCCTCTTGACTGCTTGATCTCCATTTTCTGATGGTCTGGCAGAGCTGTTCTGTAAGCATAGCCAGGCCAGGCAAGAGTGTCAAACAGATCCTGTTTGTCATGAGTATCCTGTTGCCCCCTCTTTTCAGGTAGACCTTCCTCTCCTACCTTGGCTCTTCTCCTTCCCAGCACCCACAGTTTGCACAAGAGCCCCCAACACTCAGACTACCATATACCACCATATCAAGGCCCTAGATCCGTGGTTCTCAACCTTGGCTGCACATTAGAATCACCTGGGAATCTTTTTAAAATCCTGATTCCTGGGCCGCATCCTCCGGAAAGTCTGTTTCTTTGTTATGGGGTGGGGCCACAACATTAGTAACAAAGAAACAGAATTTCCAGAGGATGAGGCCCAGAAATCAGGATTTTAAAAAGATTCCCAGGTGATTCTAATGTGCAGCCAAGGTTGAGAACCACTGCCCTAGATGGAAACTTAACATCCCTTCACCTTCTACCAATATGTAGTATTACAGGTCTCTTTTATGATAAATATTGATGGCCAATGGTCATACTAACTCCTCGAAGCCCTTGTTTCCATCTCTAGGTAATATATGTGCATTTAAGGTGTGATAAGATGATTACTTAAGTCCAAAGTCTCAAACGAGGTTCTAGTAATCTGGCTCCCCTCCTGTTTCATCAAAGCTTTCTTTGCTTATGTACAGAGTCATAAAAACCACTGATCTGAGGGCTTGACCATATCTGTTTATGTGGGAACAGTCTTTATTTTGGATAATTAAGAAATGACTCTTTTTTCTTTTAATTTGCATGACTCACCCAGGTTAAACTCATCAGAAAGTCTTTCGTGGACATGTATAATGATCTGAAAGTCCAGCCTGAGCTCTCTGGTTTGCCATGGATATCGAAAATGAGAATATATCTATGTCCTCTGCCCTTAAGTAGTTCTCCAAGATTAAACTTAGGACACTTTGCATTGACCCCAGGATGGAATAGTTCTGGGGACAAGGATATTTGCCATCATCCTTAAATTTTGGGTGGGAGCCTTTTAAGTGATGGTTCTCCATCAGCATTAAAATGACTGTTTTAGTTGTCCAGCATTTCCTCTTAATTACTAAATTTCAGCTCCAAACAATGAAGTTATTTTCCTTGGATAGTCTCTATTTGTATATAAACAATGAATCTTAGAACAGACTGATCCTATATAATAATATGCAAATCGACCGAACAGTGAAACAACTGTATGCTGTGGTGCACACTGACCATCAGCAGGCAGATGCTCCACACAGGAGCTGCCCCCTGGTGGTCAGTGCACTCCCACAGGGGGAGCACTGCTCAGTCAGAAGCCTGGCTCACAGCTGGCAAGTGCAGCGGCAGTGGTGGGAGCCTCTCCACTGGACTGTGAGAGGGATGTAAGTCAGCAGGCAGACATCCCCTGAGGGATCTCGGACTGTGGGAGTGTGCAGGCAGGGCTGAGGGGCTCCGCCTCCACCCCCCCCCAAGTGCACAAATTTCATGTACTGGGCCTCTAGTTGTTAATAATTGACTTCAAACGGAAAACAATCCAAAAACGTACCAACTATAGGATAGATCAATTTTGATACAATTGAATATTATAGAATAATAACAATAAACTAAAATGCAACAAAGGAACAAGTTGGAGATGCCTACAAAAACATAAATGAATAATGTTGAGTAAAAAAGCAGGACACAAAATAATATACGCAATGTAGTTATAGATTTAAAATTCAAAAAGAGGTAAAAATAAGCCCTTCTCTTTAGAGATGCATACAGAGACAGGACATTTCTTTTAAAAAGCAGGGAATTGTGCCCTGGCTGGTTTGGCTCAGTGGATAGAGCGTCGGCCTGCAGACTGAGAGGTCCCAGGTTTGATTCCGGTCAAGGGTATGTACCTTGGTTGCAGGCAGGTCCCCAGTTGGGGGTGGGCAGCAGGTAGCTGATCGATGTTTCTCTCATTGATGTTTTTAGCTCTCTGTCCCTCTCCCTTCCTCTCTGTAAAAGATCAATAAAATATATTTAAAATAAAAAGCAGGGAATTGTGCCCTGGCTGGTTTGGCTCAGTGGATAGAGCATCGGCCTGCAGACTGAAAAGTCCCAGGTTCAATTTCTGGTCGGGGTGCATGCCCGGGTTGTGGGCTTGATCCCCAGTGGCAGCATGCGGGAGGCAGCCAATCGACGATTCTCTCTCATCATTGATGTTTCTATCTCTCTCTCCTTCTCCCTTCTTCTCTGAAATCAATAAAAAATATATTTAAATTTTTTTTAAAAAAGCAGGGAATTGCTCTAAGTCAGGATAATGGTTTCATTGTGAGGGAGGGACAGAATTGTGATCAGAAAGGCACGGATATGTGGCTCCTTAGCTGCTGATAATATTCTATTTTTTGAACTGGAGGAGGGGTTATGTGGTTATTTGTTTTGTGGCTATTATTTGAATTATGCTTCCCCCCTAAGATGCATGTTATATTTCACAATTTAATTTAGGAAAAAAAAGAAAATAAAGGAAACCATTGCTAAGATAAACAAACCATAAGAGAGCACCAGGAATGAACAGGCAAGTTTGGGAGAAAAGTAGAACTTTTCAAGTACAAATGAAAAATTAGGCAAAATTAACCAAATGCTGGACTATAAAGCAAGTCTCAACAAATTTCAGAGAGAGACAGATTACAGACAGGAAAATGAAATGTTGGAATGGCTTTTAAACTGTAATTCTTTAACCATGCTATAGCCATTCTTGTTGCTCTTGCAGAGTTTGAAAAGGTATGCCCTTGAAGCTTGTGATTTTTAAAGAAAAGGGTGTTTAAAATGGATGAGCAATACAATAAATAAGATTCAGAAATGATTGTCTCCTTGAGCAAATGCCCTTCTAAGAGAAAATAAAAAATACTTAATTGAACCATAAAGCTTTTATTGGTAAAAAAGAATTGGTAAAGAACTACTGGTAAATTTTTTGGGGAAAATTTCATTTGAGAGATCAATTTATAAATGCTTATTATCTGAGCAGATAAAGTGGCCTCAATATGAATCTGTTCGCTGTTTGTATCTTTATGAATTTAGTTCACTGTGTCATCACTTCCGTGATGGTTCAAGGTTTTAAAGTGTATTAACTAAAATGGGTTTAAAGAAGTAACTGGGGTCATGCAGATTAACTGACTTTTCTACTTCAGGTATCATTTTATTTAGTATATGAACTCTGTGGACTGAAATAAGACAGGGAGAGGCTGGCAACATGCCCAGAGTTCCTCCAAGGTTATAAATCCTAACTTGCTAAATTCTGTTTATGAGGATGAAACCTCTGGCAAAAGGCCCCAACATGTCTGAAAATTATCCGTAAAGGCAGAAAGTCATCTAAATGTAATGTACTTGAAACTATCCATGTATATCGCAGTACAAATATGATGATAAATTTTATGAATTCATTATTTTTCACGCCATGTGAAAAGTGGAACTGCAGGAATTGTTTGATTTTAAATATGGTTGGAAATGTGGAGGTCCCAGGTGGGTTTATCCCAAGAATTCAAGGTTGGTTTAACACTAAAAAACCAATCAATGTAACTTAAAAACATTAACAGTCTGAAATAGAAAAACCACACGATCATCTCAGTAGATGCAGAAAAAGAATGGGACAAATTCCAACATCTACATTCAATAAAAACCCAGAAAACTAGGACTAGAAGGGAACTTCCTCAAATTGACAAAGGGCATCTATGATCAACCTACAAAACTGTAACTTTAACCGTGCTTTCAGTCTGTCTGCAAATGTTCGTAGGAGCTTTATTTGTAGCAGCCAAAAAATGCAAACCACCCAAATGTACATTATCATACTTAATGGTGAAAGACTAAAAGATTTTCCCTATGTGTTGGGTACCCATATGCAGAAAAACAAGTCCAAACAAACTTTGATTCATGCCTTGCACCATACACAAAAATTAACAAAAGTTGATTATAAATCTAAATATAAAACCTAAATTAAATATCTAAAAGGGTGACCATTCCGAGTGTTGGCAAGGATTTGGGGCAGTTGGAACTCTCATATACTGATGACAGGAATATAAAATGGTACAGCCATTTTGGAAAAACAATTTGGATACTTTTAAAAAAGTCAAGCATATACCTAATGTATGACCCCAGCCATTTCTCCCTTGGTTTTCACTCAACAGAAATAAAGCATATGCCCATACAAATTTGTCTGTAAATGTTTGCAAGAGCTTTATTTGTAGTAGCCAAAAAATGGAAACAACCCAAATGAACATTAACAGGTAAAGGCATTAAATTGTGGTCATATACAAACAATGGAGCGCTACCAAGGAATAAAAAGAAATGAACTATTGGTACATGCAACACAGATGATCTCAAAACAACTATACTGAGTGAAAGAAGCCCCCTGAAAAGTATTTACTGTGTAATTCCACTTATATAAAATTCTAGAAAACTCAAACTAACCTAAAGTGACAGACATAGAGCAGTGGTTGCCTTAGAAAGAGGAGAGAGGGGCAGGAGGGAGGGAAAACTCTTTGGGGGTAATGGATATGTTATTTTGATTATAGTGATGTTTACATGTCAAAACTTACCAAATTGTACACTTTAAATATGTTCATTTTATTGTATGTCCATATGCCTCAATAAATCTATACTAATAAAAGGGTAATATGCT